>NC_081415.1:712686938-713007250 GCF_030272615.1 Cryptomeria japonica | reverse complement strand
GTCAATTACCAACAATCTCCCCCTTTGGCATTGATGGCAACACTCGTGAAAAATGACTAAGTGTTGAGTCAACTTGTATACCTAATCAAAATTTCTAAGGCTCCCCCTTAGACCAAAAACTCAAAAACTTGTATCAACCAAAAAATTGTATCATTCTTTATACATTTTTCACTCTACTCTCCCCCTTTGACAATAATGCCAAAGTTGGGGTGTTGCTCAAAAACTTATATACAAGGGTTTATATCAGATATTCTATGCATACTTGAAGATATCTGCAAAAAGGTTCTTCAAAAATCCTAAGTGGGTATCCCACCCATTCTTCAAGTTGTCCAAAACTGTAATGAAAGCACTAAAAAAAAATCATATATCTCCACATCTTTCAAGTTTTTCAGAACTATTTGTGCCATTGTCTTCATGCAATCTACTTTGTTGCTCAGCATGGTGTCCATCTGGGGGGCAATAAGGTTCTAGAGTTCACCAACCCACCTTAGTATTATGTCCTTTTTTCTGAATTTAGGCTCGATATTTGATCAATTAGAGCCATCACTTGTCCTGCAATACTGTTGGAGAGGGCTACATTGGAATCAAATGACTGAGATATACCATCAAGCTTGACTTGGAAAACACTAATCTTCTTGTCTATATCTGATGTGAATTTGGGTAATATGAGGCATGACTTGTATATCTTCCCTCCTTCACTCAATGCCTCAGATATTATCTAGTCATTTGTTCAATCTGACCATGTCATCTTCAATCATCTTTCGGAATATCTACATATGCACCTCCTTGAATATGTCCAATACTTGCTTGGTGGTTGCCTTTTCTAATGACTCAAAATTGGTACTTATATTATCGATCAATTGTAACAGCTTGCCGAAGGGGTTAGAATTTGGATCTAATTGTAGTTCTGGTACCACCATTTGCAAAACACTTACGGTCATCTCAATCAACTTTTTATCCTCACTCTTTGACTTAACCAAGTCCTGACTAGATTGAGCCTGAATTGATGCAACAACCATCAGCCTTTCAATCAGAGACATCTATCCAATGTTAAGAGGTCCATAAAAATTGATGGAGATTTGTGGGAAAATTCTTTCCCTTTGTCCTTCGATGTGTCAATTTCCATGATCACCGAGATATCATCAATTTTCTGCTTTCCCTTATCCACCTCTTTGGCCTTATCAACATCCTTCTCTTATTCTTCTTTTCCTGCATCTTTTTATTGATCCAGTTCCTACTCAGTATGTGCTTCTTCTTTATCCTTTTCTTTTTCTTCAATCTTTGCACCGATGTCACCACTTGGTGCAATATCATTTTTTGGTGTCTCTTTGGCCTCTTCAACTTTCCCTTCCACCATATCCAGGTTGTCCTTGTCAAATGGAGGATTTTAACTGTCATCTACATCAAGGGTTATATCTGGCTTGCCTCTGTCTAAATTTCATCCTTCTGATTACTTGGAGAACCTACCTTTACTTTTGGAGGGTAAGTATCTTCCTTTTGTGAGTCATCATCATACTTGGGTTGATTAGAAACTGATAGTCCTTTAAGAACGTTTTCCATATCTCTTCAATTTCTTTTCTAAATTCCTCAACCCTACCAACCATGAGCCTGTTTACTCTATTTTTACTTCAGAATTCCTTCTTGTTGGCTTCCTCCATGAGTCTATCAAATTCTTCTTGTAAGATACAAGCACTGGCATTGATCAATTCGTGTTCTCTCATTTCCTTATCTACTCGGCTTATTGTTAGCCTTCTAGCATAAAGAATGTTATATAGATATTTTGGAACACTACGTTCTACCTCAATTAATGACTCGATGAAGTTATGCAAATACAACACAACAACTTCCTCAATTTCCCTCTCATCATTCTCATCAATATTTTCATAGTATGCACTAATATTCTTGATATTACCATTATTAACTATTTCATCAATCAATTATTTTGCAGTCAATGGGGGAATGACGGTATGTTTACCATCCACCTTGTTGGATTCAAGACCTTCATCAAGCTTTTTCCTTAGCTTTCTTCCTCTTTTTGGCCTACCAATTAGAGCAGTTTCTTATTTTGTCTTCTTTCTTTGTTGGGCACCACCAGACTATGGCTTCCTAACCACTCTCACAAATTTTCCTTTCATCTTTGTTTTCTCAGCTTCTTCATTTGACTCTGTATTAGATTCAACAGGAGATACAGCGACATAAGTTTTTTTTAGTTTCTTCTTCTTCTTTAGTACTCCTTTTCCATATGAGCTTTGAGTTGTTGATTGGGGAGATGGCTTAATCAGAGTTGGAAAAGGCTTGGTCTCCTTAGGCTTTGTCTGGGAGGGAACTAGTTCAGTCTTAGGATTCTTTGAGTTCTCATCTTCTTACATCTGAGCCTTCTTCTCCTTGGATTTCTTGATAGCTTCTCTAGTAAATCCCATTAGTTCAGCCACTACCTCAGCCATTTTTGTTACCTTTCTTTTCCTTTTTAGTGAGTGAACTTCTTATGCAATTCCATATCTTTTTCTTTGAATGTGCCAAATTTTACTTGTTGAATGTCAATCGGTTTGCTCAAAAGATGTTGAGCATATCCTTCAATAGTTTGACCATCAACCTCATAACCCACTGGCATTATCCATATTGTCCTTGGCTCTACTGCCTCCATATGGTACTAGTCCTTGTCAACCATGAAACAGATAGTATCTGCATATTTGTCCACTACTTCCTTAGGGATCCTTTCCCTATTCTTCATTATGTCTTGGAAAGTTTTCAAGAAACTCTATAGGGAAGCTATCTGACTCTCTTTATTTCCCAATCTTTGTAGACCTTGTTTGATCTGAGTAGCTACCGGTAAGTCAAATTCCCATTGGACCCTACTTGTCTTGGCAATTTCATTCATGAAGTATAGTGATAGACAAACAATTAATGAACCAAATTTGAAAACATGATTCTTATCTGATTTGATTTTCTTCAAATTTCTTAGGAGCTCTTCAAGAAGAACTATGCATAATTCATATTGCATATCCTCTTTTACTATCTGATAAGTTGCATATATTGCAGAACCATAGACTGAATTCAATCTGCTAGACTGATAAACTTTGTACCCAATAATAATTGATGCAAATTTGACATCATTCTCTAAGATATCATCAATCGTCATTAACCTATTGTCATATTGAGCACTGATAAGTTTGTTGATGGTTGTGTTTGTTATTTTTCTCAGATTAGGTTTTCCACCGATTTGGTGCAAATATGTGACTACAAATGAACAACCTACTTGGTTATCTTATAAGGTTTGTCCAACCATATGAATTCATCATGGACACGGCTCAAAATATATCTTACCCATCCATCTTCATCGAATGTCAGAAAATGAACAAACTTCGTGAAACCCTTCTTCTGTAACTATGCATATTTTGGTTTGGGTTTTCAACTTCATCCATTATGTTCTCAATATACAAGGTTAAGATCTCCTTACTTTTGGTTTCCTCAATTGTGCAGTGAATATATGCCTTAACATCATCAATGTGTAGAACTATGTATGGCACGGATGAAAAAGAACCATTGGGATCATCCTCAATAGATTTAAATGATTGTCCTTTGAATTGTCGCTTTGCTCGTTCATAAATTTCTACTACCAAAGGTGTATCAACAGAAGAAGATGCCATTTCAAGAAATTTAGGGTTCAAAAGATGAACACACTTCAGTAAATACCTTTTTCTTCTATCGGATGCATAAGAACTTCTTGTCAGATCACCTCAAGCCTTCTGATCACCTTGAAATCTAGTTCGCTTCATTCAGTAGCTTCAACTCTTTGTTTGCAACGTGAGAAATGATTCACAATTTTCCCTTTTTAACTTTGTAAACCCTAACTTTAAGTTGAAATAAATATAATTTTAAAGTTCAACCGGATGTCCTATTCAGCATAATCCAATCCACCGGATTCTAAGATCGGTATGATGAATTTTGGATAATCATCTCCAAGTATTTGCAATCAACCTTGATCGATCACAGATCTCTTTAAGGGGTTCTGCAAGATTTTGCATGAAGGTGCCACCCCCTAAGGCCAAATGCCTTAGTTACTAGATGAAGATCCTACACTAGATTCAGGTGCAAATCCACTAGCTCCATTGGATTCATCTTTCTATACCCAAATCTTCTCATTCTTATTCTTGATCTCTTCTACCTTTGCCTTGCCTTTTTCATCAGCTTTATTCTTGTCTACCGGAGCATTCTTGCTTCTGCAATACTTTGTAATGTGATCGATTTTGTTGCATGCATGGCAAACAACATTGTTCTTCTACCTAGCCTTGTTATTGCTTTGATTTCCTCTAGATCTTCATTGATTAGCCATATGTCCAAATATACTACAAGCATGGCATCTAACATTGTTGAGACTTCTACACTCAATTGACTTATGACCATACTTATTGCAATTGTAAAATTGATCGGAGAATGATGAGTTATTCTGATTGACTCTATTTCTACATTGGCTTGCCATATGACCATTTTTTTTGTGAACAAAACATTTACCGTTGAACTTGTGAGCATTAGGTTGTCTTACTAGAGGTTTCTTTCTCTTTTGATGATTAGGCTTTGCATTGCTTTGTCAAGAACCGGAGGATTCTCCTTTTTCATATCCAAGTCCTCTTGTGTCCTTTCCATGTCTTTGACTATCCAGCATCTTTGAGCTAGCATTAAATTTGTCTTTGTACTCATTTGCAGTAGCAAGTTCATATCTTAAGGCAACAATTTGTCTTTCAAGTTCTTGACCATCATTCCTTGATTGCATCAATTCAAGCTTCACCTGATCATTCTCATAGGTAAGTCCGTAGCATTCATCTGATATGTCTTTCAATGATTGAGTCAAGCTTTCTTCATTCTTCTTTCAATCTTCAATCTCCTTAGTCAGCTTCATCACAATGGATTGCATATCATTCTTCAATATAGCATTCTCTCTAGCAAGCTTTTCACATTCTTCAGTTTTTCTTTGGTCTTCAATGCTTTGCTCATGTTTCTCGTTCAACTTGTTGATGCAAGAGCATCGGAATGGTTCAAACCAAAACCCTGGATTTGATCTTGGTGAGACATCAATCTTGGCATTGGCCCAGTATTGGTGTGATCTCGGTGACACATTGATCCCAATATTGGTGTGCTCTTAATAGATGGTTTTGCAGTGTATGGAATCGGGTTGCTGGTGATTTTTGTAACTTGTGGATCATTGAGGAATGTTGTTTTGGGCCTTTTCTAATGTTCCCGGAGGACCACGTGATGTTTTATGCATTGGAATTTTTTCTTGGTGATTTGGGCCAACGTGTTATTGTTTATACATTTCATCATGAACCGGTTGGTCTTTGGTCGACTTGATTGAGTTGTTATTGCTTGGGGATGGTATAAAGGGAAACTTTAGAGATTTATTTCAGGGGATAGAAGATAGAGAACGGAGGTCAAAGAAAATAGAGATCGAGTGAAGATGTAGTTTCTGGAGAGATTCTGGTCTGGGGGGACTAAAGTCTGGATTAGTGCAAAACAACGCAGACTGTTATCCGAGACTTATTTGTCGAGCAAAAGATCTGCAGATCTTAGATTTGTGTTGCATGGATTGTTTTATAATCCTAGATTGTGGTCCAACATGTGTAGCCACTGAAGGATTATGTAATTTTGTAGATGATTGTAAAGATGGATTTATTTGTTACCAGTTATATTATGTGTTTCTTCTACCAATTAAGATTGCTTACCGGATATAACTTGTGTTCTGTTACCGGTTGTTGGTATCTTGCATAGTGTTTTGTGTTATGTCGGTATCTTCCATGGAGTTTTGTGTTATGAGCTGCAAGGCAGGGATGTCCTTCATTGGGTCTCCCTACATTGATTGTGTTATTTGTCCATCATCTCTTTTCTCTTGTCTCTTGAAGTGTTGACTTGATCTTTCAAATAATTAATGAAGTCTTCATCTACATTCAAGTTTCTCTTTAAGGAACTTATATTCTTTATTACCATATCAAGATCCATAAGTGCCAAACAAATTTGTCTTTGCCAAACATAATCTATTGATTCAATCTCTCGGACCTTCCTCAAGTTGTTAGGCTTCTTCAATGTAACTAGGCTCTAATACAAATTGTTGGAATCATGGAACACTAAGAAGGGGGGTGAATCAGTGTTCTACCGGTAAATAAATTTTCAAACTTATTCTCAGACCACCGGAAGCAAATGCAAGAAAGTAAAATCAGGAACACAAGATAATCAACCACAAAATCATAACACCATGATTTTTACGTGGAAATCCTGAAAGGGAAAAACCATGGTGGGATTGGAACCCACAATATTCATATACTATGATCAGGAGTACATAAATATTACATAAGAGGAATGCACTTGCATTCAGGCACACTGCCTATAACCAAAGGTTCAATTATAATATGGAAGTCACACTAACTCACGGATCATTTACAATGATAACTATAGTGATTCAACTCCAAAATAGCATCAAACAATTCTTGGATGAGTTCCGGTTAAGTGCAAAAAGTCTGACTGTAACTGCTCTGCAACTCTACCCTGTTTTGCTTCTTAGTCAACTACCAGATCAAGAATGTGTCTGTGAAACTGCCCCAAATAGGTTTTCTTGATCACTACTCACTTATATCACACCTCAAAAAGATCTCCTACATCGGTCATATATATCCACAATCACAAAATAAAACATTCATCAAGTTGGCCATCCATATTATGCAATGTAACGTGTAACCAAGTGTCAACTTAGACCAGATCTCTAAAATATATGTGAATCAACCAAATGATGTAAAAATGATTTCTACATGTCGGCCCTATCATCCCATGCATGAATTTGTCCACTGAAACCACCACAAAGAAAGTGCTATGCTTTCCTGAAATACCGATGACCGATATCACACCACTCACTCTGCCGATTACCAAAATACATAACTACTGAATAGGATTTTGTTGGTGTAAATAATTATTCATCATGGATATTATTACACTTACTTAAGTTTACTTAGGATAATGCATTTCATAGTAGTTTGGATATGAGACACTTGGGTGTTTGTGCCACATTGGGATAGTGTGTGTAGGAGAAATTCCACCTCTTATGGTGTTGATCTTGTTATTACACTATCATATCCACTTATTGTGGAGTGATAATTCCACCTTCGGTGGGTGATCCACCTCATGTGGAATATTATATTATTTCTCCTACCTACCCACACCTATTTCCTACCTACCCTTGTTTCTTATTGAGCCACATGTCATGTTTGTGTGCTCATACATATCCCTAGCCTTGCCTATATAAGCAGGCTCATCTACATTGTATGTAACAGTTTTTGATCATTTTCTATTGATGAGAATACAGTCTATTCTTGTCCCATATTATGTCTCTATCTTGTACATTTCAATGACTTCTTGATCTTGGCAAAATCCAACATGGTATCAGAGCTATTGGAGTCTCATTGATTCGTCTTGAAGAGGCATTATTGTGACGTCAAGAGGCAGATCTGAGGAGCATCGTCATTTGGAGGCGTCCTAGACCAGATCCGACCTCGCCATTGCGTCCGGAAGGCCATTTGCATGAATTTTGGTTATAAAGTTGGCCTATTTTGGTGAGGAAAAATTTTTTCCCCAATTTTGCTTATCATACGGATTTCTCGAATATTCATTATTTTTTTCAAAAAAAAAAAAAAAAAATTCTGCAATATTGTTTCGAAAAATTTTGAAAAAATTCGAAAAAAATCAAAAAAAACAGAAAGAAATCAAAAAAAAAAAAAGAGTTTTTGGGGGGTCCGCAGACCCCCCCCCCGTGACTCGTACTTCGCAGGCGTACCTTTCCGCAAACAGTACTGACACCGCCTGTACGCCGTCCGTGCCACGCGTACCCCATCTCGCTGACCGTGCCGTCACTGCTCCGAGCTCGGCTGACGCTCCCGCTTCCACCTCGCACAGGTCCTCCGTCCCCGGGCTCAGCTCTGCTCCGGCACCCACAGCACGCGGCGCCTCCCGAGTCCTCGCCTCCCGGCGCCCGCAGCAACCTCCTCTCCGACGTCTCCTCCCCGCCGGCGCTCGTCCCTCTACCCCGCTCCGGCGCTGCTTCCCGAGCACCGTCCGCCGCCTCGTCCCTGCCGCTCCTCCGCGGCCCACCGGCAGGTGCCACGCGGACAGTCCAGTCAGCACACGCAGACAGACACATCAGAAACCCTCCGTACACTCCGTACAACACGCAGATCATCGTACACACAGTCATCAGTACGGACAGCTACATCACCTTGCACACTCAGCAATTCCGTACAGTACGGAACGTACAGTCAGTTTGCCACGCAGTCTGTCCGTACGGTACGGATGCCCAGTCAGCCAGATAGTGAAGTTTTGGCGATGGTCATACGGCCATCAAATTTAAGACAGTGTTTTTCTGACGTCAGCGCCACATCAGCAGGGTTTGAAAATTTTTTGACCCCCTCTCATTTGCATTTTTGATTTTGCAGTTCAACTTCAAATGGCCATAACTTGCTCATTTTTGCTCCTTTTTCGGTGCAATTTTTTTTGAAATGGGCTAGAATTTCGTGCTCTCCGCAGTGGTGAAAGAATTTTTTGATTTTGATGCACGGATTTTTCAGAAAATGCAGTTTTTGGTGACTGTCCCTGAGTAATCCCAGTTTTTGCAACTTCAGAGGCTTCGTTTGGGGTCATCTGACCTCCTTTTTAGGTGCCATTTTTTTTGAAAGTCCGTATTTTTTTGTCTACTTTTACATGATGCTATCAGATTGATTTCATTGTAAGTAGAAATTGTACTTTCAGATCTTGGCCTTTTTTGGCTCTTTTGGTACTTGTATATTTGCTTGAATCTTAGTTAGATTCATTGCATTATTGATTGAAGTCTCTTGTATATCAATTGAGAAGTTGTAAAATTTGCATCATAAGCCCACTTTGCCTTGTTTTGCAAGTGGCTCATTGTAATCGCACTAAGTATAAAGTGCCAAAATCATCACTTTTGGGGGGGTACTTTGATTGATTGAATTTGGGGGGTGTCTCTTGTGCTTTTGTGCTCTTGTGTTCTTTCCTTTTTGCTGCTATGGGTTCTTCTAAGTTTCCTCTCTTAACTCCACATAATTATGCTACTTGGAAAATTGATGCATGGAGTAAACTTATGGAAAAAGGACTCACTCATTACATTGATGGAACTATTGTTGCTCCAGCTGATCCTAAGGCTGATCCAGTTGGTCACTTAGATTGGCTCACTAAAAAGATCATGGCAATTGGTACCTTAAGAAAGTATGTATCAAAGGATCTCATTTTTCATATTGAGAAATGTACTCTAATCAAAGATGCTTGGCAAAAGTTTCAAGACTTGTATGGTCAAGTTGATGAGATTAGGGGATATCAAATTGATAGTGATCTCACCATGTCAGATCCCAAGAACTTTGATACTATACAAGATTATGTCACTAAGGCAAATGAGTTGAGGGCACAACTCAAAGATTGTGGCATTGATAAGAAGGATACTCAATTGATATTCAACTTGATAGGCAAGCTTCCACAAGAATATGCAGCATTTGTTTCTAGTTTCCAAACTCATAGGATGACAATGGGTTCAAGCTACAAAATGCCTACATTTGATGCTTTCAATGAAATGTTGATGATGGAACAAACTAAGTTGATAAGCATGGGCATTCTTAAGGCTTCTTCTAAGTCTCAAGCATTAGTGGCAAATCAAGGAAACAAAGGAAATCAAGGAAAGGACAACTCAAACAAGAAGAAATGGCAATCAAAGCCTAAGGATAAAGCATCATCTTCTCCACAACAAGGAGATTCATCTTCTTCCAAGAAAGATAATTCACCAAAGAGAGAGAGACCTCCTTGTGCTTATTGTAAAAAGATTGGTCATGAGGAACATCGTTTTCATACTAAGAAGATTGATGAGCTCACACATATCATCAAAAAGCATAACATTGATTTGCCTAAAGTCTACAAGAAGGATGATTCATCAACTTCCACTTCCTCACATTCAAAAGGAAAAGGGCAAGCATTCATGGCTTCTACAAGTGGAAAGACTCACTCTTTTGGAACAAGAAAAGGAAAAGCTCTATGTGCTACAACAAATCATACTTCAGAGAGATGGCTTCTAGATTCAGGGGCTTCTCATCATATGGCATCTTCACAATCTATGTTCTCTACATTTGAGCCTTGCACCATGCCACAGATTTTGATGGGCAATCATACATACATGGATGTGATTGGGAAAGGATCTATTGACATTGGGGATAACTCCTTCAATGATGTGTTGTGTGTACCCCACTTGACAAACAATCTCCTTTCTATCTATCAAATCACACATGGCGCAACTAAGAGAGTTGTGGAGTTCACACCTGACTCAGTTTTTATTAGAGACATGGAGACTAGAGCTATCATTGCAACTGGGGTGGTTGATCATGCATCTCGGTTATACTCCTTTTCAGATTTTGTTGATGATGATGATTTCACATTTGATGATTCTACACATGATGATCACACTTATTGTGATGATTCAGATTTTGAGGAGAACTTTGGACACTTGAACATGGGGATTCTCACATGTAACCCAGTTCTTGAGTCTTGTACTTCATCTCCTCATATTGATATCACATCACCTATTGCACCTGATGATGCAGATAGTGCGACAGTTTTGCCTTCATGTGATTCAGTGCAGCAGGATATACATTGTCTTCCAGCTTCAGATTCATGGGATGATTACATGACAGATATTGCAGGTTTGTTTGTGGAATCCTACATTGTAGATTTGGGAGACATCATTGATGACATTCATCTTCTCTTTGATGAAGATGATCCTTCTTCGATTGTTGCGAGGGCACACTCTGACCCTCTTGTTCATTCTCTACATGATCATTCTTTCGAGGTTGACATGATTGTGGATACTTATGTACAGCAGTTGAAGGAGGTCTCTTTATGCTTTGAGGAGACACATGAGTCTTTGGATATTGTTCTACATCCATCTCTACTAGATGTTGGAGTTCCTTTTTCAGCAGTATGGCACAGTTTACCATATTTGGAAGGGGTATCTTTCAGCATCGACATGGGGACACTTGAGCAGTTTTCAGAGATTCCTTTCATCATGAGTTTTCTTCATACATCTTCCCTTCATGATTGGGGAGACTTCATGGATACACCTTTGGTTTTGTTTCTTCCTAAGGGGAGGAATGTTGTTCGACGTTCGTGGAGCAGTTTCTTCATACATCGAGCTTCTATCATTGGTGCAAATTCTTCATTGAGGGAGGATCATAGTTTGACTTCTCTTCTTCTCTCATATGGGGGGGACTTTTTCCTCACATGGGGTTTTGCTCCTCACATACTTCTTTGAGAGTTCTCTTGTATAGCTTTCATCTCTCTTTTGGGGGAGGGTTTTTTCCCATTGGTTTTTTCTCTCTTTCCCCACTTTGTGAGAGATTTCATTGCATTGGTTTGCATGCATTTGCATTTGTGCATGGGTACCTAACATGGCCTCGTAGCCGGGACCCATCTTGCATTGCTTAGTTGCATTGTAGACTTAAGTGCATTCCCCTAAGTTGCACTTAAGGGGGGGTGTTGGTGTAAATAATTATTCATCATGGATATTATTACACTTACTTAAGTTTACTTAGGATAATGCATTTCATAGTAGTTTGGATATGAGACACTTGGGTGTTTGTGCCACATTGGGATAGTGTGTGTAGGAGAAATTCCACCTCTTATGGTGTTGATCTTGTTATTACACTATCATATCCACTTATTGTGGAGTGATAATTCCACCTTCGGTGGGTGATCCACCTCATGTGGAATATTATATTATTTCTCCTACCTACCCACACCTATTTCCTACCTACCCTTGTTTCTTATTGAGCCACATGTCATGTTTGTGTGCTCATACATATCCCTAGCCTTGCCTATATAAGCAGGCTCATCTACATTGTATGTAACAGTTGTTGATCATTTTCTATTGATGAGAATACAGTTTATTCTTGTCCCATATTATGTCTCTATCTTGTACATTTCAATGACTTCTTGATCTTGGCAAAATCCAACAGATTTCAATGGAGAGTTGCCATTAATGACAACCCTAAGCCATTATACATGTATTGGTATCCACCGAATGAGTGTCGATTGCCAACATGCTTTATTCCACATTTAGATTTTGTGGGTGTACCAAAAAGAGGCCTTTTTCAGGGAGATACACCTATTGAGAGATAGGAGGAATAAACAAAGAGAACTATTAGGATGTCAAGGGATAATCACGACAATATTAAATGTGCCTATGATGTAGGAAAGATTAAAGTGTCTAGAGTGGATTGTCAAACCTTGCAGCCAAACATACATAGAAACACAACACAAGGTTGAATGGAGGTAATAAAATTAGTTTTATTAATAAAAATAGAATGTTCACATACTCTATACATTTGACCCATTGGCCCCACATATAGAAACATATCTTGTCATGGGCTTATTACAATGAATTTACTGATAAAAATTATTTTAGATCCACTTTCTCTTAACTACTACCTCCTAACTACTCCATAGGTACTGCTAATGATCTCTATTCCCTCTTGATTTTATTAAATATTATATTCTATCTTTGGAAGTGATATACATCGACATCTCAGGCCCCATAGTTGATACAACATGTGCACAAGCTCGGGGTGCATGAAGAGGATCTGAATCGTGGTGCAGATACCTATGGACCTATTTGGATGTTGCTTGGCCCCATATCCATCATATGACATGCTCTATTAGCTCGACAAGGATTAGAAAAGGTATGCCTACTTGAATAATTGGGTCCAGCCTGAGTTCTTCTAGGATGCCCTTACGTCATATCTTTGGGGTTAGTTGAAAGTGTGCCTCGCACATTCCCAGGTGGCAAGTGTGACCCAAACTTCTTTAGCTCACTCTCCAATATCTAGGTTGTATCTTCCACCAATTTGGACTTCCACTTTGCCAGTTATTTGTTGTTCTCCTTATTCTAGATGCTACATTCGGTTTGACTATCCAAGATCTATTCAATCTATTTTGGTGGTACTTGTGGTAGTTGTTGTTCTTGTAATGATTATGTTTCATCCTCCTGTGCTCTTTGAGATTGATAGAGATCTACAACATTGAATATTGATGAAATATCCACACCTTTCAATAACTCTTCTTTGAAAGCATTTCCAAAATCAAACTTCTTCATTTTCAGCTTGTTGTAAATGCCTACCAAAAATCTCTCCTTCTAGAGATACTGGCGCAGGAGCATCCCTGCTTCATGGCAAGCTTGCATCAACCAAAAATATTTTCTTTCAGTTTGTTTCCTGTTTTTTAGTTTCAGCATTTCTTTTTGCATTTCTTGGAATTTGCTCACTAGATCTTGTAGAGATGGATTTTGATTTTGGACATGTTCATATACCTTATCTTAAGTCCGTGAGATGTTGGATCTTTTTCCAAAAACCTATCGCTTCCAGAATTTGAGACAGTTTTCTAGCCTACAACACTAGAACCGCTTGAACCTATATGGTTATTGGCAAATCTTGTGGATCACTTTCGTAGCTTGTGGAGCTTCAGTTCATTATTTCCAATGTTCCTTAGCATGTGGTCGATCTTCCCTTGGGTCCTCACTTCATTATATGTATTTTTTGAAGGGATATCTTTGGTGGAGACTGACCTTGTTGTTTTACGTCTCTTCTTCATCAACATTTGTTTCATCTTGGGCCAATGCAGATCATTCTTAATCATATAAATCAATGCAATTGAGCATGTAGAGATAATCATTAGGACATATAATAATAATAATGAGGTTAGGAGTTCTGAAATTGGCTTGCATTCTAGCTTGAGCCAGAATGTTGCATAGCACACATGTTTTGTACTCAGGCCTATGAGACGAATCTTGTGAGCCCGCATGTTGTCAGTAGTTTGTAATTGATTTTGATGATATAATATAGTATGTTTCTACATTGCCTCCATCACATCGAGTTGTTTATGTTGTGTAAGTCTTGTTGCACAGTCTAGATTGTTCACTTTAAGGAATCTCCCACTATGACTACACTCAGTGGTATCAGAACGATTTTTTGTTCTGGAGATTATGGAGTCTTGTTCGATTTTTTTGTAGGGTGGTGGATTGAGGATCTGACTTGGAGTTCTAGAGGCCTAGCATAAAGGTAGCCTGGAGAAATGTTAGAGGTGTTGGAGTGCGTGGAAATGCAGACCCTAATGTGATGGAAATGTTGAGAGGAATTGCAGCCTGATTGGAAGCTATTGAAATGGCCCAGAGAATAGGTTCCCATGTTGAATATGTGAGTGATAATGAAGAAGAAGAAGTGGTTGGAGAATAAGAAGCAAATCCACCGGTGAATGATTCGGATGAAGAGAGGTTTATAAGAGCATTTTCAAGAGCGAATGCTAGACCACATCTTACCCCATCGGATTATGATGGCAAGTTAGATTCGGATGAATTGTTAGATTGGATTATAGAAATGGAAAAGTATTTTGACTTTGAAGGTACCACTGACGATCAGAAGGTGTGATGCTTGCACTAAGTTGAAAGGACATGCATCTCTTTGGTGGGAACATTTGCAGATAGATAGACAGAGAAGAGGTAAATAGAAGATTAAATCTTGGGAGTGGATGGTTAGCAAGTTGAAATCAAAGTTTTTCTGTCGATTATCAAGTGAACCTATTCTGAAAGTTGCAGAATCTGAAGCAGAAGGAATCTAGTGTGGAGTATATTGAAGCATTTTACAAGTTGAATATCATATCTGAACATATTGATGATGACATCAAACAAGTTGCTAAGTACCTAAATGGGTTACGAATGTCAATACAAGATGAACTCAATCTAATCAAGTTGCAGAGTGTTGAAGAAGCTTATTAATATATCCTGAAGGCAGAGGAGAAGTTGAACAAAAGACATGAGCAGAAGCAAAAAGGTAGAGGTGGAAGGTTTTCCGAAGGAATATTTAAAGGAGGAAGAAGCTATTCCAAAGGAAGAGGACCTTGTACAAATCATAATAAAGATAAGGAAGCTAGCAGAGATGGTAGTTCATACCGGAAGGATGATAGAAACTTTTACCAGAGAAGAGAATCTAACGGATACCGGAATGAGGGTTATGGAAAAGATGATAGAAGACAAGATAAAAGAGTGTTTAGAGGAACCTTCTTTAAGTGCGGAGGAGAAGGACATCATGTTGTTTAATGTAATAAGCCAGAGAACACTAGAAGAGCAATATTGGTAGAATAAAACCATACTGGATCATCTAATAAACTGGAAGATGGAGAATCGCTAGTGATGAGGAGAGATTTGTGTCACACCGATGAGGATGAGGAACCCTTGCAGAGGAGAAATTTGTTCAAGACCAGATGTAAGGTATTCGATAAGTATTGTAAAATCCTTATTGATCGTGGTAGTTTAGATAATCTTGTTTTGAAAGAGATGGTGAATAGGATGAATTTGGAGAAATTGAAGAACCCTAAGCCTTATTAGATAGCATGGATGCAGGATGATCATAAGATACTAATAAGTCAACAATGTTTGGTGAAATTTAAAATTGGATCTTATCATGATGAATTTTTGTGTGATATTATGCCTATGGATATTTGTCATATCTTGTTGGGTAGACTTGTGTAGTTTGATACATAGGCAATACATGATGGGAGGAAGAACATATACACTATTGTTGCAAATGGGATGAAGCAAACCTTGTTGCCCTTGGAGGAGCCTTTCAAGAGTGAAATTTGTACAAGTGTTAGAATCTATTTGGTGGATGGAACGAAATTCCTGGATGGGATGAGACATGAGAGTCTATGTTTTTCTATAGTCCAATGTATGTTTTTCTATAGTCCCTAAGAAGATTGAGAATCCAAAGCATGAAAAAGAACAACCGAAGGAGATAATGGAGTTGCTGACAGAATATGGAGATATCATTTTAGATAATGTACCTGATGGATTACCCCCTGTGATAAGTATCAGTCATTGCATGGACCTGATTCTCGGAGCTAGTTTGCCTAATAAAGCAGCACACCAGATGACACTGGTAGAGAATGAGGAGTTGAATAGACAAGTGCAGGATTTGTTGAGGAAAGGTTTGATCAGAGAAAGTCTAAGCCCCTGTGCAGTGCTAGCAGTGTTAGCACCTAAGAAGGATGGACAATGGAGGATGTGTACCAACTCTAGAGCAATACACAAGATCATAGTGAAGTATAGATTTCCCTTACCTAAGATGGATGACATAATGGATTGTTTGAGTGGAGCCAGATATTACACAAGATAGACTTGAAGAGTGGATACCATCAAATTAGAATCAGAGAAGGAGATGAGTGGAAGAAATCATTCAAGACAAATTAAGGATTGTATGAATGGTTGGTGATGCCATTTGGATTGACTAATGCACCGAATAATTTAATAAGGTTGATGAACAAGGTATTGAATAAATTATTGGGTAAGTTTGTTATTATATATTTGGATGACATTTTTATATTCAGTAAGACCAAGGAAGAACATATGTTGCATTTGAGACAAGTTTTGTAGAGCTTGAGAGAAGAGAAGTTGTTGATAAACATTAAGAAGTGCGGTTTCATGAAGGAAGAGTTAGTCTATTTGGGATTTGTGATATCTGCGGATGGATTGAAGATGGATCCTAAGAAAGTAAGATCAATTATTGAATGGCCTACACCGGAAAGCATTGGAGAGGTGAGATAATTTCATGGATTAGCTAGTTTCTACTAGAAGTTTATCGGGAATTTTAGTTCAGTTTGTAGCCCTATGACAGAAGCAATGAGAGGAGATAGGAAGGATTTCAAGAAGACAAACAAAGCAAATAGGATTTTTGAATTGTCGAAGCAAAAGGTGATAGAGCAGACTGTGTTAGCTTTACCGGATTTTAGCAAAGTATTTCAAGTAGACTGTGATGCAAGTGGGAATGCAATTAGAGAAGTGTTAAGTCAAGAAGGTAGATCGGTAGCATATTTCAGTGAGAAGTTGAATGATGCAAGGAGGATATATTATGTGTATGATCAAGAATTTTATGCCACAATTCAAGTATTGAATAAGTGGAGACATTATTTATTTCCTAAAGAGATTGTGTTGTATACTGATCACCAAAATTTGCAGTATTTGAAAAAGTCAAAGTAAGTTGAATCAAAGACATATGAGATGGGTGGAGTTCTTGTAGAGTTACACCTTTGTTCTGAAGTATAGAAGTGGAAAATCAAATAGAGTTGTTGATGTTTTGAGTAGAAGGAGGAATTTGCTAATAGAAATGAGAGTGGATGTATTAGGTTTTGAAGAATTGAAGAACTTATATGAGGAAGACCCAGATTTTGCAGAACCTTGGAAATCTTGTAAGGAACCGGTTGTGGTGGATATAAGTTAGTGGTTGGACTATTTCATTCAAGATGAGATGTTGTTTAGAGGAGTATGGTTATGTATACCTCGGAGTTCTATGAGAGAAAATCTAATAAAGAAGAAGCATAGTGGAGGATTAGCTAGACACTTTGGTGTTGATAAGATAGTGGAATTGATTAGTGAGAATTACTTTTGGCCTTAGATTCATAAGGATGTCATGAAAATTGTTCAGAGCTATAGGATTTATCAACTTGCAAAAGATAGTAATCATAATGTTGGATTGTATAAGCCTTTGAAAATTTTGAAGAGACCTTGGGAGAACATAAGAATGGATTTCATACTTGGATTTCCTAAGACACTGAGAGGAAATGATTCTATATTTGTGGTGGTTGACAGATTCTCAAAGATGGCACATTTCATACCTTGTAAGAAGACAACAAATGTAAAACATGTTGTTGGCCTATTTTTCAAGGAGGTGGTGAGATTACATGGATTAGCTAAGAGAATAGTTTCAGAAAGAGACACTAAGTTTGTTGGCTATTTTTGGAGAACACTTTGGAAGAAGATGAAGACAAACTTGAAATTCAGTTCTACTTTTCATCCATAGAAAGATGGATAGACAGAAGTGGTAAATAGAAGTTTGGGAAATTTGTTGAGATGCTTAGTTGGAGACAAAACCAGAAGTTGGGACTTGATCCTTGTACAAGCAGAGTTTTCCTACATTAATTCAGTGAACAAGAATATCGGAAGAACACCTTTTGAGATTGTTACCAAAGTGAAGAACACAAATGATCACTAAGAGGGGAGTAAATCAGTGATAATCAAAAATTTAGAACTTTCAAATAGATTGTGCTATCACAAATAAGAGAACTAAATTAAAGCACTTGTAAACAAGACGCAGACACATAACACATAGATATACGAGAAAAACCCACAATGGTGAAAAGCCTCAATGAGAAATGATGTTGGAGTCTACTACTCCAATCCAACCTCACAATGAAAAACTGATTACAATATGTTTCAGGGCACCAACCCTTGTAGTTTATGAGCAACAACCCTAATGAGCATCAACCTTTGATTTTATGAGCACCTACTCAAAGAAGCACCTACTCCTGCTCTGAGCACCCACTCAGAGATTTACAATGATTCAATAAAAAATTGCTATAGAAACCTTGTTACAAATGAGTTTTGTAACACCTTCCTAATTTCTAGCTACTTACAGAATGTTATGCATGTTCTTCTACTTTGTTATGCGGTTTCTCTGATTTCCCTTCTCTTGTATACCTCTTCCCTTTTCTAGTTCTAACTTTTTCACCTCTTTGCTATACCTTTTTGCCTTGTCAGCTCTGTAACAACTCTCCCACACTTTTTCTATGTCTATATTTGCTCTCTATCCTATGCACTCTTCTCTTTAATCACTGGCCTGAGCTTGTAATCTCTATTCTCCTCTTTTCCCACTCTCTGCCTCTACTTCTTGTTGCAACTGATCTCTTCTTAACTTTAAGATTTTTCTACACATAAATTTTCTGCAATGTTATTGACCACCCTAACTTCGTGTTATTGACACCTACGGAAAATGTTTTTCTGCAGCCTCTATTTTTCACTCTCTATTCACTACTTCTCAATGTTTTGCAAAGATACTCTCCATCTCCACCTACAACCCTCTTCCATTTCAATATCTTCAACTTCTCACCAACTTCACTAAGAAGCAATCTACATCCAACCAATTTTTTCTTCCAAGAAAATGAATTAAAAATTAATCTTCTCAACCTCTGAGAAATCCAATCTGCCAATTGATTTTATCCTCTGAACATTTTGTCCAGACAACTAGCCGTCAGTAATAAATGATCCCCTTGGAATCCTTCTCAAATCATATTGTATCTCTGAGCATGGATTACTATTTTTAGTAATCTTGGATTTTGCATCCCACTTGAAGATCTTCAGATCATTCTAGAGTTGCTCTACCTTCTACAGTGTATGTCACTTCATCTCTATCTGCGGCTGCCCATATTAAATTTCACATTCCTTTTATTTTCAGCAATCATAGAGATCATATTTTATCTTGTACACAATTCTTATTTCGAGAATATATTTTTAACTACAACTCTACCCAACATTTACTTATGTTTTTGTGTGTTGCTCAGACTAGAAAATCTTATCTCATACGTATGCTCTTGATTCATCAACCAATCAAAAAGATTTTATTGTCCACCTAATATTTACCTGTCACTCAGCCACTTAGTGAATGGTGGGACCCATTACCAAAAACCTCATCTCACAAAGGGTCCATGTGTGGAAGAAAATTCACATTGGATTCATGAGTTGTGCAAATGAGTTTTGCAGGTCATATAACACATGTGTTATACGCGTCATGAATCAGCAACTCTTCCTTCATGTGAGCTGGCAAGATAACGTTCTTTCTACCGATTTCCTTATACTGCGTCATTTCATCTCATGCCTTCTTACCACGTGGGCTAAAGGGATCCATCTATTCCCTTTGGTATTTTTACCCCGCACAACCATCTCTCTCCAAGTTTGCACGGTGCGGTATAATGGGGTGCCATATTTACCTTTATTTATTTTTACCCCGCAAGGTTATCTTACAATGAATAACATGTCACAGGATAAACCGAGCAGGATAAGTCGAGCAGATTAACCTAGATTTTTAAGATTCTCCTCAACATCAGCACTAAGTTGGTGCATCTTCTTGGCGACATTCTTCAAGACCAGAATGTCCAGAGGCATCTCAATGGCTTTCTTCTTCATACTGGCATGAGTGCACTTTCCTGGACGACCCAAATCATCAACACTAGCAACCTTCTCCTTATCCATGTCCACAACAACCCTGTCCATGTGAGCTTTCTCCAGCTTGCTAACCATGGTAGACATATTGCCTATAGAAGCCTTCACAATGTTCTGAGTATCTTCCATAATTCTTGGCCAAACAATCTGTCATCACCTAATTTTCACTTTCAGTCCATAAAACACCAGTCGAAGTACCCTCAACCATCTATTTACTAGCATCGACAGGGTGAGCTCTCACAGTACTATGCAGCAAATCTTTAGCATTAGCTTGCATTTCTTCCATCTTTGAAGATAAAGACTGTTGCTTAAGATTGATGTTTTTTATTTCACAGAATACCCATCTGAAAAGATAGAAAACCTCCAAAGAGCATTTTTTGGCAGCATTAAGCACATCATAGTATCTCCTATTTAGGATGAAAAACCTAAGGGGGAAAATCCACCAAATCCTAAGAATTCTACTCTGAGCCATGAGAGGAAGATGACACCTCAACATTCTGAGTTTGGTCCATGGAATCATGGTCATCAGAGCTATCAAAAACCTTCAAAGTGGCTTTTCGAGATTTACCCTTAGGGCGTTTACTCGAGCCTTCCCCACCAACACTAGGGGAACCCATACTCATGCCTGCAGCAACCATCTTTGCCCCAATTTTGGTCATTTTGCTAGAATGAGGGGCATAATCCTCATCATCACTATCGGTTTCCCATCCTTCTGACTCTGATTCCTCACTACCATCAATATTTTCAGCAGAACAGGGGATGGCTTAATGGGGTTTTCAGAAGCCCTAGCTTTCAAATGCTCAAAAATTGGAGCAATTAAAACTTGGTGTAAAACAGGATTAACATGGGGGTTTTCCTTGAAATCAGCAATACTTACATTCAAAGAATACAACAAATAAAACGGAAATAAAATTTTCTCATTATGACGGAAATGGTTAAGGAACACAAAGTGATACCCATAAATTTTAGTGAACCTATCGTCCAGAGTGAAGAACTCCATAATCACCTTGAGAAGCCCTCACCATATGGCTTTAAACTGATTCGGCTCAAAATAGATCTTATTGGCTTTCACCATGCATTCACGTTCCTTCTCCTTCTTGGGGAATCTCTTCACAGCAACATCAGAGATTTTTCTATCTTTGTAAAACTTAATCCCCTTCGTAGACATCCCCGTCACTTTAGCAATAAGATATTCATTAATCTCAATCGCCATACCAAACAGATGCACCTTACCATCCTTCCTGCCCTTCACAAATTATCTTGTAGCACTTTGGTTGTGCCCATGCAACTTCTCCAGAAAATTCACCATACCCCCCTTTTATAATCTATGCCAAATGGTAGAATTCTTATTCCAGTTAGCACAGTTAGGAGGCTCCACCCGGCACTGCTGACCCCCCATAGTATTAAAACTCAACTCAAAGATAGCCAACTTCAGAAGAACAGGGTTTGCAGCAAAAAAACAAGCAACGCCTTCAAAATCAAATAACGCCCATAAAGCATGCGAAGTCTGGCAATAATAATAGAAACTTAAGGTAGACAACCCACATGTTCGACCATGCATAAGGAGTGACTGAACCTCAAAATCCAAGGTGTCTTCATTAAACCACACCTTCCTAGTGTTAATTCTAATCCATGTGTTAGTGAGATAGTCCACTACACAATTACCTTCTATATAGTTATGAGAAATATAAAACTTCTTGAAAGTATTGATTATATTCTTGAGGCATTAATAATATTTTCAATCGTCCATGAAGGTGAACTTTTCCCCTTAAGAAATTGAATAATATTATTCGAATCTCCCTCAATCCACACCTTTGTACATCGAAGTTGCTTAGCAAATTGCAAAGTTTGGAAGGTGCCCATGGCTTCAGCAAGGTGGCTAGTCTGTGTACCAATGGGGAGTGCCACTTCTGCAATACACCTACCATTCTCATCCCTTATCACTCCCCCACACCTAGCCAGCCCAGGATTACCCTTAGCTTCCCCATCAAAATTAATTTTAACCCAATCTGAAGGAGAGAAATTTCACACACAATTATCTCTAGTCTTATGCCTATATCTATGACATTTAGGAAGAACCAATCTCCATTCCTTATAAATAGAAATCTCAAAGTCATTGATTAGGTTTGAGGAGTACAAGGATTGAGCATTGAAGACCATATTAACATTCTCAGAAATAGTCATGAAAATATTTTCAGCAACCACATTAGGGGGGAGAGAAGAATCTCTGAAAACATGATTATTTACCTCCTTCCAAATCCCCCAAGAAACATGAGGGAAAATAAAGGACCGCAACAACTTGATAGAAGAATTAGAAGAGGGGTATTTCCATTGTTGAAAGAAATCCAAAATCTGATGAGGGGAGACCCAACTGAGGCCCCACTTTTGGAACACACAACTCCAAATTTCAAAAGTAAAAGCGCAGTGAAGAACAAAATGAGAAACCGATTCCTCCTCCTGCAAGCAAATAAAACATCTATTGGGGAGCAAAAAAACCCTTTTACATAAATTATCAGTAGTAAAAATTTTATTCTGAAGCATAAGCTAGAAAAAAATGTTAACTTTAGGAATAAGGTTCTTCACCCAAGATATCACCCAGTAGGGGGGAAAAGGAGCAGGAGATAGCAAAGAAATAGAAGAAGCCACCGAGAATCGTCTAGAAGAAGTCCCCTTCCAAATCAGAGAGTCCTTAGAGTTTAGACAAGGGAAACAAGAGAGCAGAGATAGCTGGATAGGAAGCAAGGGAGGAAAATCCTCTGAAAGATTAACCCAGCCAGAATCTCTCTAGTAATCAGCAATAAAAACACCAAAAGCATCTTTGCAATCATCCATAAAAGGAGAAAAATCCGGGAGATCACAGACATGACCAAAAGGGAGCCAGGAATCTTCCCATAATCTTATAGTCTTGCCATCTCCCAGCTTCCAAAAACTTCCCTTCGAAGCAACGTCCTTGGCCTTAAGCACATTATTCCAAAGAAAAGAACCAGAAGGGAGAGCGTCCACATTAAAAAATTCTTGAAAAGAAGGGGAGCAGAATAAATACTTACTATGCCAGATCAAGTTCCATTCACGGTTGTTTTTAAAAATTCTCCAAATTTGTTTAGCCAAAAGAGCTTGATTAAAGGATAAGATACTTCAAACACCCAGGCCTCCTCCAACTTTAGGTATACAAACACTCTCCCAAGCAAGAAAAGGCATACACTTTTTCTCCTCCACCCCAAACCAAAGGAACCGCTTCTGAATTCTTTCAATAACTTCAGCAAATTTGGAAGGGATTTTGAAGAGACTAAGATCATAAACCGGAAGATTTTGAAGAGTTGACTTCAAAAGTTAAACTTTCCCAACTTGACTTAATAAAGCACCTTTCTAACGAGCCAATTTTTATTAAATCTATCAATCAAAGACAACCAAAAAGAATCTGCCGATTTCAAGCAAAGGGGGAGGCCGAGACAAGTGGAAGGAAAAGAACTGATAACACAGCCAAGAATATCCGTAATCTTTCTATGTCTGATATCTGGAGTATTGAAAAATAAAAGAGAGTTTTTACTCCAATTTATCAACTGACCAGATGCTTTTCTATAAAGATCAATAGCATTCTTCAAAGTTCTAGCTTCCTTGATAGAAGAACTTCCCAATAAAATAGTATCATCAACAAACTATTGGTGGGAGCACACAAGACTGGATGAAGATAGTCTCAAACCCTGGAAAAGAGTCATCTGTAACCAGTTTCAACAAATACCTACCAAGAACCTCCACCATAATAGTAAAGAGGATGGGAAAAATTGGATCCCCCTTTCTCAAACCTCTGGAAGATTTGAAAAAGCGAGAAGGGGGTCCATTAACAAGAACTGCAAGGGAAGGCGTAGAGATCAGCTACCAAATGAGTTTAATAACTCTATCATAAAATCCAAATGCATGAAGGATTTTGGAAAGAAAAGGCCAATCAACTCTATCATAAGCTTTAGAAATATCCAACTTCATAAGAAAGCCCTCTTTATGAGACACCTCCAAGAAATGGATTTTCCCATGCACAGTATTGATAGAATCCAGAATCTTTCTACCGGGGACAAATCCATTCTGTTGAGGAGAAATGATATCCGACAAGATGGACAAAAGCCTCAGTGTGAGAACCCTAGAAATAATCTTATAGAATAAATTACAAAGGCTTATTGGGTGGGAGATATTCATAGAATCAGCCCCAGCACATTTAGGAATCAGCACAATAAAGGTAGAACTGAGTTCTTTGAACAATGATCCAGCTCCAAAAAACTCTTTCACCCCATCCAAAACATCCTTCTCCACAATATTCCAAAATATTGAAATAAAAATAGCAAAAAACCATCCGAACCCGGGGCTTTGTTACTATCAAAAGAAAAGACAATGGCTTTAATTTCATCTTTAGAAGGAATAGTAGTCAGGAACTTATTATGCTCTTCTTTCAGGATAGAGGGGATGGCTCCCAAAAGAGAATTTTGAGCATCAACATCCATATTAGCCTCAATCGAGAGAAGGGAAGAAAAAAAACAAGAAGCCTCCCCACATATTTCCTCCTCTTTTACCAGCACACCATCATCCACCACCAGCTTAGAGGTCTTATTGGCATCTTTATGTTTGAGGGCAGTTAAATTAAAAAATCTTGCGTTCTTATCCCCAACAGACAACCATAAGGCCCTAGATCTTTGTCTCCAAAAGACCTCTTCCTTAGCTATAACATCATGATACATTCTCAAAATATCATTTTCCTTTTCAAAATATCTAGAAGAATAACCCTCAACTTGAATTTTATCCTGAATGTCTTTCAACTCACACTGAATAGAAAATTTAGAAGTAAAAAGTTTTCCAGACACTTCTTTATTCCATATTCTAACATTATCTTTCACAAATCTGAGTTTTTTAGCAACTCTAAACATAGTAGACCCACCCACAGGTATACTCCATCATTGCATGATACAATCTTCCAGCAAGGGGTGGGGACAACCACATTTTTTCAAATCTGAAAGGATAGTTTCTCTTACCATCAATAGTCTCTGCAAAAAGAGAGATGGGGAAATGATCTCAACCAACCCTAGGAAGAGTTGTAAGGGAGAAGACATACTTAACCAACCAATTGTTAGAGATAAGATCCTGATCAAGACAGACTTAAATCAAATCATCACCCACTCTCCTATAGGTCCAAGTGAATGAGGCACCTTGAAGGTCAATATCATGTAGAGATTGAGCATCAATAAGCGCCATTAGGTCCAATCGACTGTCCATTTGGATCTAAGAACCTCCAAACTTCTCATAATTGTGAAGGGGGGTATTAAAATCTCCCATAATAATCCAATTTTCATTACAGTGCTTGGAGCGATGAACCTCCAGTTTCTTCCAAAACTTATTCCTAGCTGCTTTAGAGTTGGGAGCATAGATATTAGAGAGAACCCGGGCAAAATCATCTCTAGTATGGTGAAATCTAATAGAAACCAAATTTGAATCAACATCCAATATTTTACAATTTATGTAATTAGCATTCTAATAAATAGCAGTCCTACCCAAAGCACCTTCTGAACTACTACCAGCAACCCCACAATGCTTGAAAAACGTCAGATTTTCCACCTTTTCCCTAATCATTTTAGTTTCTTGTATAAGGACAATATCCATCTTATGATCCCTAATCATTTTACAAACTATATCTTGTTTATGGAGCGCATTAAGTCCTCGTATGTTCCATGAAATAAATTTCATTTTTTACCAGGGGAACAAACCTCATAGATGGTCCTCTGACTACCATCCACCAAGTTATGCCTGCATTCTTTCTCTCTCAACCATTTAGTATATTTTCTACTAGGAGTGGTGTTCGGTGTACCAGTATCAGCTTTATGTTTCTTCCTTGTAGAAATGCCAACATGTGGAGCCCCAACAGTTTGTCCAACTTTCTTAGATTTCTTTTTCTCAACTTGGATAAATGGATCTTCACCCCTCACAACCTCCTGGTCGACAAGTGATTCTCTTTCCCTAATTTTAATGGACCGCTCCCACCACCAGACTCACTCCGCTTTTCCTCCAACAATTTTTGGGGGAGAGGGGACCTCTACTCCGTAGGATAGGTAGACTTCACATTCTCCTCAGATTGAGAGTACATGCAATTAACAACTTCATTCTGATCCTCCTTTTCCATGATCTTAGGACTAGAAAAAGAAGCTCTAGAATCATTAAATCCAACATCAATTTCTCCTTCCTCAAGTTGTTGAACAATTGGATTAAGCATATGACCATCTTTATCAAAATGCTATGTTTCACAAGAACCATCCTCACTATTACCTATTACCATATTAGTCCTCTCCTCTTGTTGGGCTTGCGATGTAGTCTTGATAACATCAGTATCTCCATCTTTCTCTAATTGAACAAGACTAGAAGAATCAGATTGCTTCAGGTTCCCAATATCCTTGACCGTCTCAATACTACCATCTTCATTCTGAGCCACCTTTGACATTTTTTCTCTCCAAATTTCTTTATGCAAGCCATTGATGTATCCAAAATTCATTTTAGGGGGGGCAACAACCTTATTAATATGCAAAGGAAATTTTTTAGCCCAATGCCCATATTTTTACATTTAAAACAGACAAAATGCATGTAAAGTTATTTCAATTTTAATTAAAGAACAAGTTATGAACTATGAATGCTATATATGGATATGAGGAATTATGTCAATGTCTAATAATTCTGATTTTTATCTACAGGTCTGAAGGAGAGAGATCATTTAATATTTTCTATGTCATCTCCAAATGAATTCAATTGGCATATATATTATTTAGGCAACCGGTCAATTGGTGTATTGACCGGTCATGCCTTTTAGGCATGACCGATCAATGCACCCATTGATCGGTGCCTTTACAATTATACCATTAACACAATGCTAATTATCGGTTCAAAAAACCCCGATAGCATATTGTAATATCATAATATAATGACTAATCAATTTAATGAATCAGTTCATATAAACACTGATGATTCAAAGTGCACGATGAATATAATCCAACCGGTGCATTTGTTAACCAATGTTAATGCCAAATGAAGCGGTCTATTCATTAAACTCGATAACAAATATGTTCGATATAATTAAGCCCGATAACAGATGTAAATCGGTGCCAATGTTTATGCATCCGATAGCAAGTATGTATCGGCGAATTTAACCTGATAACTTATAGCATTTAATATGCTATTGGGTTAATACCCTGATAACATATTAATGCCAATTAACAATTGACATTAATATGCTATCGGGTTGTTAGCCCGATAGCATAATGATAAGCAATGTTTGTACAATCCGATAATCATATGCAATATAAATAAGACATGAAGCATGTAGATAGATAATAGAACAAGGAAGGTTAGGAAGATCTTATCTTGCATAAGCTACCATGCATTAACACTCCCTCTTAGCTTTGGAAGATAAGGCAACCTACATCACATTTCCTTTTCATAACTAAGATAATGTCAGTCAGCAAAAATCATTTATACATGAGAAGTACCATCAAGACATATGATACAAAATAGAAGAACATCACTTGAGCATGTGACATAAAGTATTATTTTTAACATGTGATAAAAGTAAGAGAATCATCACCTGACCATGTGAGAAATCACCAAAACATGTGATCTGTAAGATTCATCAAGATATCACCTAACATATGATATCAGTATTGCCTAACACTCAATACTTAAGGATAAGTCTATGAGAAAGGTTAGTTTCTCATCATATCCAAGTTGTGATAAGTGCAATAACATTTATAAATGTTTATCACAACATAGTCATGGCACATCCATGACTTACCATAGATCCAACATGATCAATGGTTGAGATATCACCTACATGTAATATCAGTATTGCCTAACACACAATACAAGGATAACCATATGAGAAGTGCTTAAGTTCTCATCATATCCAAGTTGTGATAATGCAATAACATTTGTACAAATGTTGTATCACAACATAGTCATGGCACATCCATGACTTACCAGTCATCCAACATGATTACTGGTTTGACTATCATAAGATTGTCACCTTATGATGTCTACATACAAGTGTTCAGTATCTGAGAGATCGTCACCTCTTAGATATGAACACAGGTGGCAAGAAGCCAAGAGATAGTTCAAAAGAAGTTTACACCTTAAACATCTTAAATATATGTAAGTATAGATTACAAAGCAGATTACCTTTCTATCATACCTAAACCCTTTCTAAAGTGATCAACCTTCACTCTGGAAAGTGGTTTGGTCAGAATATCTGCAGTCTGATCTCCTATACACACATATTCTAACTTTATCACATTCCTGTCAACCATATCTCGTACATAGTGATATGGAATCTCAATATGTTTGGACCTGTCATGAAATACTGGATTTACAGAGAGTTTTATACAGCTTTGATTATCACATTGAATGACTGTAGGTTTCAAAGGTTCTCTAAATAATCCCACGAGCAATTTCCTTAGCCATACTGCTTCTCGGGCAGCCATTGAAGCTGCAATATATTCAGCCTCTGTGGAACTCTGAGCTACTGAAGATTGTTTTCTGCTGATCCAAGATATCATGGCTGGCCCTAAACTAAAGCAGCACCCTGAAGTGCTCTTTCTATCAGTCACACTGCTAGCCCAATCTGAATCTGTAAATCCATGTAGATCTATGTCAACCTTTTCATATTTAAGACCAAGTTTTAGGGTACCTTGTAGATATCTCATTATATGCTTTACTGCAACTAGGTGTATCTCCTTAGGTTCACACATGAACTGACTTAAGGCATTAACAGCATAGCAGATATCTGGCCTTGTATTTACTAGATACATCAGGGACCCAATCATCTGCCTGTATTGAGTGGGGTCAGTAGGTCTTGATTCTGCTGCTGCTTCTTTAAGTTTATGGAAGTTGGTTTCCATAGGAGAGGTCATGGGTCTGCAGTTTAGCATTCCAAATCTTGTCAATATGTCCAAGGTGTACTTCCCTTGGTTCAGTACAATATTATCAAAATTTTGCCATACTTCCAATCCTAGGAAGTAATGAAGAAGCCCCAAGTCTTTCATATCAAATTTTGTGTATAGATCTTTCTTGCATTGATCTATTAGGTGATCATCTCCTGTAATTAATAAGTCATCAACATATAAAATTAATATTAACATATCACCTTTATTTCTTTTGAGGTAGAGATTAGGATCTGCATCATTCTTGGAGAAACCCAGCTTTGAGAGATAGGTGTCAATTATTTCATACCAAACTCTGGGAGCTTGTTTGAGCCCATAAAGAGCTTTCTTGAGTCTACACACATGAGACTTTGCATCACGAATTTCAAACCAAAAAAAATTAACAAAAAAAAATTCTTTCAGTTTGTTTCCTATTTTGCAGTTTTAGCATTTCTTTCTATATTTCATGGAATTTGCTCACCGGATCTTGTGGAGATGGATTTTAATTTTGGACTTGTTCATCTACCTTATCCTAAGTTTGTGGGATGTTTGGATCTTTTCTGGAAAGTTATCACTTTCGAAACCTAAGAAATTTTCTTGCTTATAACATTGAAACCTCTTGGACCTATTTGGTTATTAGCGGATCTTGTGGATCACTTATGTATCTTGCGGAGCTTTAGTTCATTATTTCCAATGTTCCTTGGTGTGTGGTCTTGGGTCCGCACTTCATTATATGGATTTTTCAGAGGGATCTCCTTGGCAGAGGTCAACCTTTTTGTTTTACACATTTCATCTTGTTCATCGACATTTGTTTCATCTTGGGGCGACACGAATCATCCTTGATCATATAAATCAATGTAATTGAGCATGTAGAGATAATCATTATGGCATAGAAGAATAATCATGATGAACAAATAGTACCAAACTGGTACTGAGAGGGGGGGGTGAATCAGTACAGACAAAAACACAATCCTAAACCGGTTTATCACCAGACATTATGCTCTGACAGACAACAATAACACCAGTCATAAATAGAGTACAACAGGCAAAACCCAGAATAACTGAGACAAGCGTAAACCGGTTGACACTTATCTTTTCATACAATCTAATACTTCATTTCCATTTCACCCTAGTGCATAAACAGGTAATCTATCATCAAAGATATATAAACAGCTAGATCAACATGATTTACCTTCAGACACACAACACTTAAACCATCACATGAATAACACCACACATGACACACAGATTTTTCACATGGAAACCCAACTAGGAAAAACCATGGTGGGGATGAATACCCACAAGTTGTTTTTGAATTCTTTAGAAGTCCGCTTTGTTAGGAGCCTTGTCTGGTTAAAGACTAATACAATAGGTTCTGTTAGGAACCGATCCTATTAGGGATCACCCGGTTAAGGGATGGCTATAATACCTGGTTAAGGGTTAAACCCTGTTAAAGGTTACCTTGTTAGAGGATTTCAAGAACTCAATGGTTTTGAGTCACCCTGTTAAAGGATTTATAGTAAGCTAATTAAAGCTACCCGGTTAAGGGATTTTCCAACTGTTGAAGTGGTTAAAGATCAACAGGTATTACAATGATCTGATAATAGCACTGAATGCCTAATGCCGATCCGCTTAAGTTCCTTTCTTCTGCACACACACAATGCAGGAATCAATCCTCTTATCTCATCTAGTCTGGCAAGAATCATGTATCACTTCACTTGGATACACACACACAACTTTTGCCAACAACTTTAGAATGAAACACAACATCAACCTTATAGGAAACAGATAGGTCGGTAGCATAAACCCTAAACCCAAAACCTGTTAGGTTAAGCAATTCAAACGGTTCAATCCTGACCGTTGAGCATATTGCATTAAATACAACAGTCTTGAACCAATCTCAAGACATTCTCCATCGTTCATTTTCCACCGATTTCATGGCGGCTGATAACCCATCACGTGTTATCACTATTTACAGACTTCGCACATTCCCGAGGTAAATAGGAACAATCTCCTTCATGCAAGATCCTTCACGTGCACAAGGCTGACTTGGCAACACGATCTGTTCTTCGTTATAATGCTAACTCATCACACAAAGTCACCAGTTGAGTCATACAGGCTTGAAGCACTTCAACCAGAAACCCTGAGACTACCAATCGGTAGTCATACAAAGCTTCTATGTACCGGTTCCCATAACCACATGCCGGTTCACTTGGAACAAACATACCGCTTCGCTTTGGCACATATACTAGTTCACAATGTTATACCGGTTCTCACATATACCGATTCTTGGTAACATACCGGTTCTCTGATCTGCAGCATATTGACATCAATGACAACATACAATGTCATTATGTCCTCATACCGGTTCACATAATGCCAACAGCAGATGCTATTTTGAAGTAGTACAAGACATTGGATTTATATAATCCATTTTGTAAGTCAGTGAGACTTCCCATTTTGTAATTGAGCAGTGAGCTCTAGGCACTTGGCCTTCTTTCATGTGCAGGCCCCTATTGTAGCAGTAGTATTCTCTTATTGGCCAGTAAGTGAATATTGTGGGTCACAAATCCCACCGAGGTTTTTCCCACACTGGGTTTCCTCATTAAACTACTGTGTTATGGTGTGTTTTTTATGTGGTTGTTGTTATCTCTATTTATTGCATTATTTATTGTTTACCGATATACAGTATTGATATGCTTTACATGTTTTAAGTTAAGAAAATCATTAAAACTGGTTAGATACTGATTCACCCCCCCCCTCTCAGTATCTGTGGGAAACCTAACATTAAGTGCAACTTAGGGGAACGCACTTAGGTCTACAATGCAACTAAGCAATGCAAGATGGGTCCCGGCTATGAGGCCATGTTAGGTACCCATGTACAAATGCAAACCAATGCAATGAAATCTCTCACAAAGCTGGGAAAGAGAGAAAAACCGAATGGGAAAAAACCCTCCCCCAAAAGAGAGATGAAAACTAGATACAAAGAACTCTCATAGAAGTATGTGAGGAACAAAACCCCATGTGACGAAAAAGTCCCCCCCATATAAGAGAAGAAGAAGAGAGACTAGGAAGCCCCCCCTCAATGTGGAATCTGCACCAATGATAGAAGCTTGATGATGGATGAAGAAACTGCTCCACAAACGTCGAACAACATTCCTCCCCTTAGGAAGAAACAAAACCAAAGGTGTAACCATGAAGTCTCCCCAACCATGAAGGGAAGATGTAGGAAAATACTCATGATCAATGGAATCTCTAAAAACTGCTCAAGTGTCCCCATGTCAATGCTGAAAGTTACCCCCTCCAAAGGTGGTAAACTGCACCACACTACTAAAAAAGGCACTCCAAGATCTAGTGGAGAAAAATGTAGAACAATATCCAAAGACTCACATGTCTCCTCAAAAAATAAAGAGACCTCCTCCAATTGTTGGAGAAAAGTATCCACAATCATGTCAACCTCTAAAGATTGATCATGTAGAGAATGCACAAGAGGGTCAGAGTGATCCCTCGCAACAATCGAAGAAGGATCATCTTCATCAAAGAGAACATGAATGTCATTAATGATGTCTCCCAAATCTGTAATGTAGGACTCCACAAACAAACCTACAATGTCTGTCAAGTAGTCATCCCAATCAACTGAAGCTGGAAGACATGAAATATCCTACTGCACTGAATCACATGAAGGCAAAATTGTCGCACTAGTTGCATCATCAGGTAAAATAGGTGGTGTGATATCAAGAGAAGGAGATGAAATGAAAGACTCAAGAATGGGGTCACATGTGAGAATCCCCAAGTTCAAGTTCCCAAAGTTCTCCTCAAAATCTGAATCATCAACGTAGGAAGAATCAACCTCATCAATAGGACCAAAATGTGAAAAAGAGTACAACCCAGATGCATGATCAACCACCCTAGTCGCAATGATGGCTCCACTCTCCAAGTCTCTAATGATAACTGAATCAGGTGTGAACTCCACAGTTTTCCTAGTTTCCCCATGTGTGATTTGATAGATGGAAAGAAGATTATTTGTCAATTGGGGTACACACAATACATCATTGAATGAGTTATCCCCAGTGGCAATAGATCATTTACCAATCACTTCCATGTATGTATGATTGCCCATCAAAATATGCGGTATGTGGCAAGGCTCAAATGTAGAAAACATAGACTGCGAGGATGTCATATGATGAGAAGCCCCTGAATCTAGAAGTCATCTCCCTGAATCATGACTTGTACTAGCACAAAGAGCTTGTCCCTTTCCTTTATCTATCCCAAAAGAGTGATCCTTTCCTTTATCCTTATCTTTAGAAGAAGTTGATGTATAAATTCTAGAAGGTAGGTTGATTTTGTTCTTCTCAAGAAGATTCTTCAACTCATCAATATCCTTCTTATAACAATGATGTTCATCATGTCCTAACTTCTTGCAATATCCACAAAAAAGGTTGTCCTTATATGATTTACTCTTAGGTGAGAATGGTGAATCAACTTGTTGTAGAGAGGAAGATTGTGCTCCATCTTGTTGTAGTTTTGACTTGGGTTGCTTTTGATTCTTGCCTTTTCCTTAATTACTTTGATTCCCTTTATCAGCCACCAAAGCTTGTGACTTTGAATATTTGAGAATCCCCATCATGGTCAACTCAGATTGCTCAAGTATCAACATCTTCATGAATAAATCAAATGAGGGAGAAGTGTATGAGGAACCTTGAGCTAACCTATGGTTGTGAAAGATAGATACAAAGGCTACATACTCTGATGGAAGCTTGTCCAACAAGTTATAAACCAATTGAGCATCTTTTTTGTCAATTCCACAATCCTTTAGCTTTTCTCTTATCTCATTTGCTTTTGTGACATAATCTTGGATTGTATCAAAATCCTTGGGTTCCAAAGTTGTGAGTTCACTATCAAGCTTGTAGCCCTTAATCTCGTCAACTTCACCATACAATTTCTGAAAAATATCCCAAGCCTCTTTAATTGTAATACACTTATCAATGTGAAAAATGAGGTCATCTGATACATACTTTCTAAGAGTTCCAAGTGTCATAGCATTCTTAGTAAGTCATTCAATTTGAGCATTAGGATCAGCCTTAGGATTAGGTGGTGCTGTAATAGTTTCATTTACATAATGAATGAGTCCTTTTTCCATTAGTTTACTCCATGCCTTAATCTTCCATGATGCATAATTATGAGGAATTAAAAGTGGAAATTTAGGAGAACCCATAGCACAAAAATTAAAAAAAACAAGATAGAGAGAGACACAATCACACAAGACACCCCCCCCCCCAAAAAAAATACTCAATCAAGAAACCCCCCCCAAAATGGTGATTTGGCACTTTATACTTAGTGTGTATACAATGGGCCACTTGCAAAACAAGACAAAGTGGACTTCTAATTTCAATTTACAACTTCTCAAAATGATATATAAGAGACTTCAACAAATACTGCTAGTGATCTATACTGAGATCCAAGTGAAATACAAGTACCAAATATGCCAAGAATGGCCAAATACTAAAAGTATAATTTCTACTCAAAATCACTGCAAACAAATGGCATATGATGAAAGTAGACGAAAAATTATGCACTTTCAAAAAAATGGCACCCAAAAAGGAAGTCGTATGACCCCAAATGAAGCCTTTGAAGTTGTCAAATTGGGGATTAGATAGGTACAGTCATGAAGATCTGCAATTTCTGAAAAATCCATCCATCAAAATTAGAAAATTCTTCCACCAATGCGAAGAGCACGAAATTATAGCCCATTTCAAAAAAAATTGTACCAAACAAGGAGCAAAAATGAGCAAGATATGGCCTTCCAAATTTGAACTGCAAAACTAAAAAGCTCAATGAGACGGGGTTAAAAAAAATTCAAAATACTATTGACGTCAGCACATGACGGGCTTAAATTTGACGCCTGTCTGGACTTCATAAAAAATCACCTCCTTGCATTTATAGCGTCCGTATTGTACGGACAGATGACGTGGCAGTCTGACAAGTTGATGATGTGGTGAGTCCGTACAGTGACATGGCGGGTCTGTGTGTCATGCTGACGCGTGGTGGATGTCCCACATGGCAATCGTTGACTAGTTTGGCGGCAGCAGTGGCCAAGGGGCCAGGAGTCCAAAAGGCTACGTGGTAGGCGGTGGGCCCATTGGTGACAGGTTTCTCGGAAGTCGCTGTCGGGAGGAGAACACTACCGCCAAGAGCTGTGTGCTCGGTGGACGGGGAGGTTTCCACCGCCAGGGAGGATGGTACACAATGGGTGCAAAGGTTGGAGCGGGTACGGTGGTAGAGCCCGTATGCCGGCAGAAGTACAAGCGTCGGCTGCAGAAATTCTACGCAACCTGCAAAAAATGCAGATGAAGTACGATGCGGGTCACAGAGGATCTACAGCCCTACGAAAATAAAAACTACAGAGTACGAAGAGGGGGTTCACAGGACCCCCCCAAAAAACAATTAAATTTGTTTTATTTTTTTGTGTTTTTTTTTGTTTTTGCCAAAATAGGCAAAAAAAAATTCTCACCAAATATAGTCGACTTTATAGTCAAAATTTATGGAAATGGCCTCCTGGGCTCAACCGTGATGTCCAAATCGTTGTATGATGCCCCCAAAAATAGCACCTCCCCAGATCCAAAAATTGAAGCCTCCAAAATGTCTCCAAAAGACTAATCAATGAAGCCCTATAGGCTCTGATACCATGTGAGATTTTGCCAAGATCAAGGGCTCAATGAAAAATACAATAGAGAGAGACAAAATAGATGATAGAAATAAACTGTATTCTATCAAGATGAAAATACTGATCAACTGGATCATCAAGCGTTACATACAATGAATATGAGCCTACTTATATAGGCAAGGCTATATGGATATGTGAGCACACAAACATGACATGTGGCTCAATAAGAAACAAGGGTAGGTAGGAAATATGTGTGGGTAGGTAGGAGAAACATTAAAATATTCCACATGAGGTGGATCACCCACAGAATGTGGAATGTAACAACAAGATAAGTCTACAAAAGGTGGAAATTCTCCTACATACACTATCCCAATGTGGCACAAACACCCAAGTGTCTCATACCCAAACTACTATGAAATGCATTTCCTAAGTAAACTTAAGTAATGTGTAATAATATCCATGATGAATAATTATTTACACTAATAGAAATAATGCTCTTTGATATTTCGTGCAGCCTCACCATTTCTCTAAAGAAGAAATCAACAATATGCAGTACATCATGAGTCCTTTTAAAGAATTGGTTCACCACCATAAATATGGATTCATGTCCCCTCTAAGTCCTTGGTCATCCCAACACAAAGTCCATGTTGATATCCTCCAAAGGTCTTTCTAGAATCAAAATAGATTGATGCAATATGGTGCTTTGGCTCACTCCCTTAGCTACTTGATAAGTTATGCATTCTTGCAGATACTTCCAAATGTCTTTGTAGATATAAAGCCAGAAGAATAATACACTCACCAAAGTCATCATTTCATCAATGTCAAAATATCTCATAAATCCTCCAAAATATTTATGTTAGACAGTTCAGATAACCAAAAGACAACTGAGAGGGGGGGGTGAATCAGTTGTCACAGATTACAAGAACTTTCAGCAATTAAAACTTTAGTACCAGAACCCAAAACAATAATACTAGAATAGAAGTTAATCCAATTAAGCATAAACAATAGTCACAGAATAAAAGTCATCCACACAACACCAAGATTTGTATGTGGAAAACCCGGTAAAGGGAAAAACCACAGTGGGAAGCCTACCCACAGTCAGATAATACTTTTATAGTAAGTATGTGAATTACAATGAAGGGGCCTGCACTTGCAGGAAGGCCAACAGCCTAGAGCACATTGCTCATCACAAAAGGAGCCTCACTGACTACATATAAATCCAGACAACAGTCTAGAGAAGTGTTGAACTGCAACAGATAGCATCTCCTATGCCTGAGTATAGTTCCAATTAAGCTCAATACCGGAGGACTAAATCCTCTTACATAAACCCAATTCGATCTCCAATGATTGACCAACTCCTCTGCCTGAATGATATTACATTATTAGCACATTACATTCCTTGACCATGACCTTTTTCATTAACCATGATGATCTACAATGAGATCTTACATCTATATATACAAACCCTCGACAATAAACAATCAGGTCGGCCACTAGACAATAAACCAATTACATAATTACAAACTATGTCGGCCTTAGACCAAACAAGTAATGTCAACACATAAGACATCCCGAAAATACATCAATAGGTCCTATCCACACGTTACATTAAAGTCGTTCCATAACCTAGATTAACCGGACCAAGTATAGGTCCACACGCTTCATAAATGATCTCCAAAAGCCAAGTCTCAAACATGATCACCAATAGCATCCTAAAACTCCATCAGAAGCTACACCAACACCACTTATGCAATTTATCAAAGATCTCCATAAAAATCTCTTCCAATGAAACCTTCACCAGAACCAAAAACCAATCTTCTAAGCAAGCAGGACAGCATCCAATCTCTATACCAAAACCAACTAACCAAATATGAGTATTAGTATCATGAACAAGCCAATTCCATCACCAGATTATATCGGACCCTGCCGAATCATACCGGATCCAAGTTAACCAGAAACCACTTAACCTACCGGGACCAGAAGGGTGTCGATAAAGCATCCAAATAGATAGTATTGACAACAATGCAACACATAATCAATTCCACCAAATGGCCAACAATCTCCCCCTTTGGCATTGATGGCAACACTAGATGTGAAAAATTTCTAAGTACCAAGAAATGCCAAACAAGTCTCCCCCTGTGGAAGACGACCAACAATCACCTGCATATAGCTCTAAATATCAATATCTCTCCTCCTATGAATAATATCTCCTCCTATGAATAATATCTCTGAATTTCTCTTTCTTTTTCACATCAATATCACTCCCCCTTTGACATCAATGCTAGAAAACTGACAGAAATATCAAAGCAAAAACATAAGCCTTTGAATCTCAAAGCTGACTACTCCCCCTGAGCAATTGCATCCCACATCAGTGCCGGAATAAATAGTATCTCTAATAATACATGTCAAACTGATGTCAAACCGCATCAATCAAGTCTCTACCGAAGGGGCAAAAACCCCCAATCTGTCTCTCAGGTACTCAAATGATTCCTTGGATAACGGTTTAGTGAAAATATCTGCAATCTACTCTATAGTGTTCACATAAACCAGTCTAACTTCATTTGCTTCCACCTTTTCCTTCAAAAAGTTATACTTGATAGATATGTGCTTTGTCTTAGAATGAAATACCGGATTCTTTGATATATCAATAGCAGCAGAGTTATCACAGTGAATAACTATCGGTGCATCATAATCCACCTTTATATCCTTCAACATTTGCTTCATCCATAAAACTTGTGTATAGTTAGTAGCAGTAGCAACATACTCAGCTTCAGCAGTAGATAAAGAAGTACATGACTGTTTCTTGTTGATCCATGAAACCAACTTCTTGCCAAGAAAGAAAGCTCCACTAGAAGTACTTTTTAGGTCATCCACATCTCCAGCCCAATCAGCATCTGTATATGCACATAAAGTAAATTTATCATCCTTAGGGTACCATAAGCCATATTCTGATGTACCTTGCAAGTATCTAAAATTCCTTTTCACCACCATCTCATGATTTTCTCTAGGATCACTCTAAAATATTGAAACAATACAAACAACATTCATAATATCAAGCCTAGTCTGAGTCAAATAGAGAAGACCTCCAATCATAGATTTATATCTTGTAGGATTTATCGATGTAGAAACATCTTTTCTTGTCAATTTTTCACTTGTAACCATAGGTGTACTTATTAGTTTAGAATCTCCCATGCCAAATTTCTTCAACAATTCCTTAGAATATTTAGTTTGACAAATAAAAATACCTTTGTCAGTCTGAGTAATCTGCAAACTTAAGAAAAAATTCATCTCACCAATCATAGACATCTCAAATTCTTTCTCCGTATTTTTAGAAAATTCTATGCATAACTTATCTTCACCTCCAAAATAATATCATCAACAAATACTTCAACAATCAATATATCATCATCAATGATTTTATAATATAAATTATTGTCAGCACTGCCCTTAGTAAAACCAAGCTTCAAAAGATATTTATCCAACCTTGCATACCAAGCTCTAGGTGTTTGTTTCAATCCATATAAAGCTTTACTTAACTTGCAAACCATATCTGTATCATCTGATAGTGAAAAACCATCAGGTTGCTCAATATAAACTTCCTCATCAAGACCCCCTTTCAAAAATGAACATTTAACATCCATTTGATAAACCTTGTAGTTTTTATAAGCAGCATCGGCAAGAAATAATCTTTCAACTTCAATCCTAGCTTCCGATGTAAAAGTCCCTCCATAATCAATTCCTTCCTTCTGAGAATATCCTTTACAAACCAATCTAGCCTTATTCCTTATAAATTGACCACCCTTATTCAATTTATTCCTAAAAACCTATTTAGTTCCAATAACATTTTTATTTTTAGGCCGAGGAACCAAAGTCCATCTGTTATTTTTCTCAATCTGATCTAATTCTTCTTCCATAGCCTTTAACCAAAGTTCATCTTTACATGCCTCAATTGCTTATACCGGTTCAACTTGTGAAATTAAACATACCTCATTACTTTCCATTCTTCTTCTTGTCATCAGTCCATTTCTCTTATCCCCAGTGATTTAATCTTTAGAATGATTCATTCTCACATACCTAAGAGTCTTCTAACTCTTTGTTCCGCTTCCTTGTTCTTCAGTTACTGTAGAATTCTCTAATGTTGTTGGAGTAACTGGTTCAACTCTCTGTTTCGGTAAAGGTGCTACCAGTTCAGATATAATCATTTCCACTGTTGGTTCCTTCTCATAAACTCTGATTTGACTTTTGTTCATCTCATCTACTTTGACATTAGCACTCTCCACAATTCTCTGCAATCTCTTGTAATAACATCTATATGCTTTTCTTTCATTAGAATAACCATGAAATATGCCTTCATCACATCTAGGATCAAATTTCTCAATAGTATCATCTCTCCTGATATAACATTTACTACCAAAATTTTTGAAATACTTAACTTTAGGTGTATTGCCAAACCATAATTCATAAGGTGTCTTGTCGGTTTCTCCTTTGATATTTACTCTATTGAATGTATAAACCATTGCACTCACTGCTTCTCTCTAGTAGATATGAGGTATATTAGCTTCCATCATCATTGTTCTAGCAGCATCCAAGATAGTTATGTTTTTCCTTTCCACAACTCCATTTTGCTAAGGTGTCCGGGGAGCAGAAAATCGTCTTCTTATACCATGCTTGTCACAAAAGTTATTAGACTCACCGGATGTGAATTCTCCACCATGATCTGATCTCAAACATTTAATCTTCAATCCTGTCTCAATTTCCACCTTAGCCTTAAAGAATTTAAATTTTTCAAATGCTTCATATTTTTCTCTCAAAAAAGTAACCCACATCATTCTAGAATAATCATCAATGATTAGCATGAAATATCTATCACCATGAAAGCTTTTAACTCTAGCAGAGCCACACAAACCAGTATGAATAAGATCAAGAACATCATTTGACTTATCTTGTATACTCCTAAAAGAGGTTTTGACCTATTTACCCATTTGACATAATTTGCATACTGGATTATAGGGCTTCATAATCTTAGGTATATCTCTAACAGCCTTAGTTGAACTAATCTTCACAATGCAATCAAAATTCACATGACACAACCTTGTATGCCATAGCCAACTCTCATCAATCTGTGTAATCAAACATGTCTTCTCACTAGAGTTCAAATGAAATATGTTACCTTTTGTCTGTGTACCGGTTGCAATCTCCAAGCAAGATTTGTTAATGATTTTGCATCTCCCATCCTTGAACTATAATTGAAATCCCTTATCTACCAATTGTCCTACACTCAAAAGATTATGCTTCAAACCTCAACATAATAAACATTGTTAGTATTGTTCTTACCATCCAATGATATAGTTCATTTTCTTTTAATCATACATGCCTTGTCATCTCCAAATCTAACTAGTCCACCATCAAATTCTTGCAAAGATAGAAACTTCCCTTTATCTCCATTCATATGATGTGAACAACCACTGTCAATTCCCCATTCATCTTTGTCCTCAATTTTAGCAACAAATGCCTTCTCTTCAGGTACATTCTCATCCAGTGTCGAATCATCTTCTTTGATAACCAGGAACACACATTCCTTCCCATTGTCGGACCCACTAGCAGAGTCTTCTTTCGATTCATCATCTGAATCAGTAATGCCTTCCTCATCCGCTATGTAGCATGATTTGTCTCTGTTTTTCTTGTACTTATATACTTGTTCTGATATCCAGGGTTAGGCTTAAATAATCTGTTAACTCTTTCATTTCTTTCAAGACATCTAGATGCAAAATGACCAATATTATTACATGAAAAACATTTAAAAGGTTCTTTTCCTTCATACTTACTTCCTACCGGTCCTTTCGGTACTCTTCTAGAAAATAGTTCTTCAAGTTGCCCAAACTCAAAATCTTATCTCTTCATATCTTCTAACTCCTTTGCATATAAAACTTTCCAGTCTTTCTTACCGGTTGCCGATGTAGATGCATGAAAAGCAAGTTTAGTTTTTACAGCTCCAGAAGGTCCAAATTCCTCAAGCTTAAAAGCAGATAGTTTCCCAACCAAAGTATCTCTGTTGACATATGTATTAGCCATTGTTCTCAACTCATTAATAGCAGTAGCCTTCCTTTTGTAAGCCAGTGGTAGGGATCTCAGGACTTTAGAAACAATTTCATCTTCGCTCAGAGTTCCACCACAACATTGAATTCCCATAACAATCTCATTTACCCTTTCCATGAATGTAGTAATCCTTTCATCTTCTTTCATCTTCAGGTTTTCATATCTCACCCGGTAACCATCAAGTTTAGCAATCTTTACTGTAGGGTCACCTTCATTAAGAGTCTCCGATTTATCCCATATAGCCTTTCCAGATGATTTGTCTATTAGTACCATTATTTGCTGATCAGAAAGTGCACACAAGAGGGCTTCTCTTGCTCTACAATCATTCTCAAGGTCCTTGTCCAGGTTTTCTAGAGGAGGATTGCCTGATCCTGGATTAAAGGGTGTGATACCATTTTGTGTGACCAAATCTCCTTGCCAAGACATCTCAGATGAGTCTCCATCTGAATCTTACATCTTGTGTAGTTTGTTCCATCAAGCCTCAGAATATCCCTTTGAAAGATCTCCAAAAGAAATGGATGAACTTGAACTATTAGTCACCATAGGATCTTCCTCAAGTGGTTAAGCTTTATGCAAAGAGGACCAAAGCTTTGATACCAATTGTTAGATAGTTTATATAACCAGAAGACAACTGAGAAGGGGGGTGAATTAGTTGTCACAGATTACACGAACTTTCAGCAATTAAAACTTTAATACTGAAACCCAAAACAATAATATCGGAGTAGTAGTTAATCCAATTAAGCATAAACAATAATCACAAAATAAAATCCATCCACACAACACAAAGATTTGTACGTGGAAAATGCGGTAAAGGGAAAAACCATGGTAGGAAGCCTACCCACAGTCAGATAATACTTTTACAGTAAGTATGTGAATTACAATGAAGGGGCCTGCACTTGCAAGAAGTCCAACAGCCTAGAGAACACTTCTCATCACAAAAGGAGCCTCACTGACTACATATAAATCCAGACAACAATCCAGAGAAGTGTTGAACTGCAAAAGATAGCATCCCCTATGCCTGAGTACAGTTCCAATTAAGCTCAATACTGGAGGATAAAATCCTCTTACATTAACCCAATTCAATCTCCAATTATCAACAAACTCCTTTGCCTAAATGATATTACATTATTCGTACATTATATTCCTTGGCCATGACCTTTGTCATTGACCATGATGATCTACAATGAGATCTTACATCTATATATACAAACCCTCGACAATAAACAATCAATTCGGCCACCAGACAATAAACCAATTATATAATTACAAACCATGTTGGCCTTAGACCAAACAAGTAATATCAACACATAAGACATCTTGGAAATACATCAATAGGTCCTATACACACGTTACATTAAAGTCGATCCATAACCTAGATTAATCAGGACCAAGTATAGGTCCACACGCTTCAGAAATGATCTCCAAAAGCCAAGTCTCAAACATGATCACCAACAACATCCTAAAACTCCATCAGAAGCTGCACCAGCACCACTTCTGCAATTCATCAAATATCTCCATCAAAATCTCTTCCGGTGAAACCCTCGCCGGAACCAGAAACCAATCTTCTAAGCAAGCAGGATAGCATCCAATCTCTAGACCAAAACCAACTAACCAAATATGAGTATTAGTATCATGAACAAGCCAATTCCATCACCAGATTATACCGAATCCTGTCAGATCATACCAGATCCAAGTTAACCAGAAACCACTTAACCTACCGGGACCAGAAGGGTGTCGGTAAAGCATCCAAATAGCTAGTGTTGACATCAATGCAACACATAATCAATTCCACCAAATGGCCAACAGTTTCTTCTTGATCCAATTATCCCTCATTGAGCTCCTTGGAATACAAAGTTGATTTACTTTGAACAACATGCCATCCTGGATGAAATGGTCTAGCCACTTACTCATGTCTATTACTACTAGTTCTCCACATGCCTTCCATGTCTCTAAAAAAATTTTATCATCTTTATACAAGTGCTTTAAATCATCCAATCTCATTCTAGTTACCCTCATCTACATCATTAGATTCATTCTTCTTCTCAACGCATGTACCACCCAGCTTGATTTTATGCTTGAGTGTTTGAGGATAAAAGTGTAGCTCTACATGAACTCTACCAGCATGTGTGCCTTTAGATCAACTTTCCTTGACTGTTCAGGTACTAGAGTGCTTGTGATCAGTGTATAATATAAATTATTTTGGCAACAAATAGTGTCTGTATTTCTTCAGTGCTTGAATTATGTCATAGAATTATTGATCATATATCAAATACCTCCTACATGCATCATTCAACTTTTCTCTATGGTAATAAATGGGTCTTCCCTCTTGGCTCAGAAAAAACTCCTATAGCACTACCATTGCCATCACAATCCACTTGAAAGATGTTAAAATCGGATAGATTTAAAACTTGATGCTCCATCACTTTCTACTTCAACATCTCAAAACTCTTATGTTCTTAGGATGTCCACTTAAATTCTTTCTAGTCTCCCCTCATTGTCTTCATAATAGGTGCACAAATAGTACTAAATTTTTTTATGAACTTTTGGTAAAACCTTTCCAAACCATGAAAAGATATGACCTCCCCAATGTCAATTGGTTTGGGCCATTCAAAAATTTCTTTTACCTTCTTTGGATCCATCTTTGATCCTTCCACAAAGATTACAAATCCCAATTAAAGTAGCTCATTCTTCATGAAACTACACTTCTTGATGTTGATCAGTAACTTCTCTTCTCTCAACTATCGAAATGTGTTATTTCCTTGCCTTGCCATTTAATATCATAATGCCATCAAAATAAAAAATGAAAAAATTACCCAAGAAATCCTTCAACACTTCATTTATCAGCCACATGAATGTGCTTGATGCATTAGTGAGTCCAAAAGGAATGACCAGCCACTCATAAAATCTTTCATTTGTCTTGAATGTAATCTTCTACTCATCTCCCCCTTGGATTCTGATATAATTTGGTATACACTCTTGAGTTCAATCTTAGTATTAGTATATTGAACCACTCAAACAATCCATTATGTCATCCATCCTTGGCAAAGGAAATTGGTAATTTATTGTGATCTTGTTGATGGCTCTCAAATCAATACACATCCTCCATTCCACATCCTTCTTTGGTGTTAATACAATAGGTATTGCACATGGACTTAGGATCTTTTGGATCAATCCTTCTTTAACAACTCATTCTTTTGTCTAATCAAAACTCTACATTATCTACCAATGTCATCTGGTGTGCCACCTTGTTAGGAAAACTTTCTCTTTGTATCAAGTCTATGTGATGGCTAATACTCTGAACTAGTGGACCTCCAAAACGTTCTCTAACATAATGTTTTGAAACTCCTCAAGCAAATTTGTAACCTCCCCTTGTGTCACATGTGTGGCACCTTTTATTTTCCTACACTGGCATCTTTGGCATCCCTATTGTTGTATTCCCTCTAAACGAGTGCAAAATAGGTGTTTTGATGCTTCAGTCCATCCAAGAACTTCCTTCCATCCATAAAATATATTCTTGCACCACCACATGCCACCTCAATCTATTCTTCCCTGAAGGGAATCAATATATTTTTCTTTCCATCCTTGGTTATGATGTAAGTATATGTCCTTCCATCATATATGACCCTTTTATCATACTACCAAGGCCTCCCCAACAACAGGTGACAAGCATCCATTGGCATGATATCACATAGTAGTTCATCCCTATATGAACCAATGTGAAAATTAACAAGGCATTGTTCACTTACCAAAATTTTGTGATCATCTTGTATCCAAGCAATTTAGTATGGGTCTGGATGCTTAATCCTCTTTAGGTTTATCTTTTGCACCATCTCCTGAGAGACCAAATCGTCTATGCTTTCGTTGTCAATGATAACCTTACAACACTTGCCTCTTGACTTGCACTTGGTCTAGAACGGGCTACTACTATATCCTTGTTCATCTCTAGTTTCCCTCTACAACAGGGATCTCCTCATGACCAATCATTCACCTTTTCCAAATGTCTTGTAGATCCAAAGTATCTATCTCTTTCTTCATCGACATACGAATTCTTGGCACCTAAGTCTCTTGGGTTCTTGGCACTTCCTTGATCACACTCAAAATCACAATGTACAATCTCTCCACCATCAAAACATGTTCCTCGCAATGATCCCAAGTCAAATCTTCCTCCAGCCCTCCAGTATTCACTATCTTGACAATAGTCTTCTTTCTCCTTCTAATCATGGTATGAATCCTCCCTAGGTCTCATCTCTTCCCTCCCAAAAGGGTTCCTTCCTCTAGTTAACTCTTTGTATGGTCTCCTCTTAGTACATTGGGTCCATCTCTTTAGATCCCTCCACTTCCTATTACCCGACATCTGGTCTACCTTCTTGGCCAACTTTTCCTCAACCCTTAATGCAAATTGATACATGCTTCCTCCATGTTGGTCATCTGAAATAGGCTTAGTTCCTCCTAAATGTTAGTTCTAAGGCCATTAATGTGTCATGCCACCTTCTATTTTCTATATTCACTATGTATGGGCCTAATGATCATTTTGTGGAATTCTTCAGTGTACTCCTTCATTGTCTTCTCACTCTGCCGCAAATTTTAAAGCTTCTTCAACAATTCTAATTCATAATCTATATGTATGAATTGGCCCTTTAATTTCATTACCATCCTATACCACTTCATGATACACTCCTTCCCTCTTCAGTTTCAGTCCAACTGCACCTCTTTCTACCAGATGGCGACATATCCCTTCAACTTGGTTTCGGTGAACCTCACTCACTTTGTATCTTCAATCTCCTTGAATTCAAAGTATTCTTCTATCTTAAATATTCAATCAATCAACTATTTCAAATTTAGGCTTTCAACATAACTAGGGATCTCGATCTTAGGCCTCTCTCCAATCTTAGCAATTGCCTTCATTATCTTGATCTAGTCTAACTCCTCTTCATCCTAGCTTTCCTCATCTTGCTTTTGCATCCTTGGATCATCACTCTCCTCCTCAAGTCTTTGTTTTATGCCCTTCCTTCATCTTTCCCCCATGACATCTAGTTAGTTCTTCATGGCTCTCATTATATCCATCATTTCTTCCACTCTTTCGATAACATTGGCCATTACTGGCATCCTTATTGGTGGCATCTTTCCTTCTAAACTAAGTGTGACTACCTCAATTTGGCGATCTAGCTCAGGGTTGCAACTGCCTTAATTCAGTGATTGGTTGACAACACCTACAACCTACCTCTATTCAGTGATCTTCCCACACCAATACTCTTCCAAAACTCTCATCTTCTAAGGTTTGAATTTTTCTCTAATACCACTTGACACAATCAAGGTTAGAGGGTTTGGAATAGAATATCCAACCTTGTAGCCAAACATACACAGAAACACAACACATGCTTGTTCATGCAAACAATAATAAAACTTGTATTAATGAAAATAGAATATGCACATGCTCATTATATTAAACCCATTGGACCCACATGTAGACACATAGGCCGCCATGGGCTTATTACAATGAATTTACTTATTATAAATCTTTTGGATCCACTTTCTCCTAACTATTGCTTCCTAACTACTCTATAGCTACTATTGATGATCCCCAATACCTCTTTATGTGCTTAAATATCATATACTATCCTTGGAAGTGATCGGTGTTATCCTCCTAGACCCCATAGTTGACGTAGTGTGTGTACAAGATTAAGGTTCTTGAAGAGGATCCAATTCTTAGTACGGATAGGTGCAGACATGTTTAGATGTCTCCCGGACCTATATCCATCATTTAACACACTCCATTAGCTCCACAAGGCTCGAAAAATGTCCATTTGCTTCTAGAATTGGGTTTGACCTAAGGTCTTCCGGAACACCCCTGTGTTAGGCTATAACATTGAGATAGGAAACATGAGAACTATGAGTGGCTTAGTATTACAAGTATTTATATGAGAACATAGTGCCTATGGAGCAAAGAGCACTTTAATATATAAAGAGGAAATTAGTTTTGGTTTCTATGCCTCCACCTCATCCTTCACCTAGAGGGATACATGTAGACACATGATCATAGGGTGGTAGTATTAGCTAGAGACAATAAGGCTTTGGATCCATTATGTAGGAATATATTTTTTTACATTGTACATATGTATTATTATGCTCTATGGAGCTTTGATTACCTCTATAGACTGCATATTTGATTGTTATGTAAATTATGTGATGGTTATGTATGTTTATGATGATAAGATGATTATGTATATTTTGAATGGTTTTATATGATGTATTTTATGGAATACGATGGAATCATATAATGATGTATATGATGAATGTGTTATATTAATTTTATATGAAAATACAAATGGATGTGTTTTATGTAAAATGGATAGATTAGATGATGCATGAAATTGATGATTATTTTTGTTCATGGAATAATTAACAAGAAACGAAGAAGATGATGATAAATAGTGAAATAATTAGACAATTAAATTATATAATTAATTATTTACACAATTTAAATCATAATAAAAGGTAACATAGATAACAAATAATAGATAATGGATAATGTGGATTTTAATAATGACTAATTAATTTTTGAGTGTATGCATTATTTTGACATATGATGAGCATCTAATTTGATATTGCATTCAATTTTATGCACCAAGGTATTGTTATTCCTTGCATACACACCCCACCTTTTTTCCTTCAGAAATATGAGAACACCCTCTATTCATTAATATTTTTTCTTTTGTTATTGTCATTTTTACATTTTTATTTGTATTAAGTATCTATGGTCATTTTCCTTTTAGTTAAACGGAGAGGCTTCCTAAAACGACAACAAAAAAATTAGTTAACATTTACCTTTTTTAATAAAATCAACAGTTGTTTTAAAGTGAATTGACGTATATCTCTCTCAAACAAATTTTTGGCAAGTATTTTTACTCCCAAACTCTACCAATTAGTACAAGCCATTTAAAATTCCAATATTAAATAGGTAGGAGACAATGGGCTTCAAGACTTGGATTGTTGGTTGTGAATTGACAAGCATTCTGAGAAAGACAAAATATAGTTGTAGAATACGAGTTTTCCTAGACTTTGAGCAACGACATAATTTAGCACTTTAAACATAAAAATTTGTTTTTGAAATATTTTCAAAATAATTCATGTTGATTTGACTAGCGACAAAATTTGAGCTATGAATAGAACTTCAAGATACTCAACCTCTTTTTTCATATTTGTGTCTTTGGTGATGAATTTAGTAGGAATAGAAATTTAAGAAAAGTGAAAGTTTGTATCTTGGGGTGAATTACTATTCACAAATCTAATTATCATAATAAGAATATTATCAGATAACGAATAGTTGTGCCAATTAGATATTTATCAAGTGATTAGATACATTCTAAAATAGTTTTCTTGATTTATTGTTTACCGAATTCTTCAATGGGGATCCCAAGTTAAAAGAATTAGCATTCTTGCATTTAAAAAAAAAATAGTTTGAATTTTCAATAAAAGAGGGGTTAAAATTTATTCAAACAAGAAGAAATACAAAGAAGGGGCATCAAACAGCCCTATCAAGTTCCACTAAGCGATCTAATTGTTGCGACAAACCCAGGGGTAATTGACCCTTATCCACAATATTTTAGTTTAGCATTTGATCAGAAGCCCATTTGGCTAGACAAGCCACAACTTCGTTCCACTCCCAAGGGATATGTGTGAAAGTAACAGAATCCAAAGACGCACACAAATTAAGAATCAGTTTAACAACAAAAACTAACTACCAACTAACATATGTAGAATGTTGTTGAGTCAACAAATGCACCACCACCTGCTAGTCTTATTCACAAATGAGCCTGCTCCATCCAAGAGCACAAGCACACTCCATGGCAAATAAAATAGCAAGAGCCTCCATTAAATTATTAATATGATGACCTTTATAAATAGAAAAAATAAACTAAACAGTCCTCAAGCTATCTCTACCAACTCCATCAATTCCAACAAGACCAGGATTTCCCCACAAAGACCCATCCATGTTGATTTTGAGAATGCCCTACGAAGGAGGGATCCACCTTCCCACCATATTTATCTTCCAAAGAGGGTGTCTGTATATATTTCTCATGAGATGACCTTGTAGAGGAGAAAGATGGAGACGGTTGTAACAAATAACATCACCATGATCCACAGCCTCCGTCAAGTCACATTTTGCCGAAACAATTTCTCCCAAAGAGTGGAGAATTTTCCAACACAAGTGGTAGGCCCCCAACAGCGCATCTTGAAAGATTTGATGATTCCTCTCCAACCAGATATGCCAAATAATAAAAGAAGGGCCAAGAGTCCAATCAACTTGAAGAAAAGAGGTTTTGATAGGGGTCTTGCCCCATTGAACAAAAAACTCAGCCAAACAAGAGACATGCCAACAAGCTTGGTTCCACACATCCCACCAAAAGTGCTATTGGAAAAAGAGATGAGAGACACTCTCTTCACCATTACAACACAAAACACACATCGAGGGGCCCTGAAAACCACGCTTGCATAAATTATCCTGACACCGGTTGTGGACCGCCAACCACATAAAAAAATTGCACTTGGGCCATGAGAATTTGTACCAAACTTTCTTCCAACAAGGAACCTGAATATCCCCAAAAGTTTGTTGCACCAGCTCAACATAACCTGTAGAAACAGAAAACTTGGCAGACAAATCACTACTTGCCCAAGCCAAAACATCAGCCCCAGCCAAGGTGGTGCATTCATAAGACTCTATAATTTGTGCCATCTCTATTATATCTTCCTCAGATCCTCCTGGCGGTCATTCAGAAGGATGTTTCCAGCGAAAATGAGCTACCAACCCACAATTATGAGCAATCTTATAATGGTTAACAGTGTCCCAACCAGCAACAGTAAAAGTATCACAAAGGGGTTGAAAGTGAAGATGAGTAGAAAGGATATAAAGATGACCATCCAAGAATCTAACCAAAAAAGAGCCTGTGAACCCGTATGACAAATCCAAAAGAGACCATTCTTAACTAACTAAGCCCTCAGTTTCAAAGTATTCTAGATCATAGAACCTCATCCCGTCAAAAGAAAGTGAGGAACATCAAACACACTAACATCTTTAACATACTTATGGGTGAGAATACAAGCCCATAGATGATTCTAACTAGTACACCAGCGCCAATATAACTTAGCAGCAAGAACTTGCCCATTCGAAATAGCAGATAATAAGCCAAGGTCGCCCTCATTCTTAGGTTTGCACATAGTTTCCCACTTTACAAGGCTCCATTTAGCAGTCGACAAAGTACCACTCCAAATAAATTATCGCAAGATGGCATCAAATTCCCGAAGAAAATACATGGGAGCAGCCTGAACAAAACACCTATAGATAGGAAGAGCTTGACTAATAGACTTTAAAAAAGTCAATCTAGTAGTAGTAGATAACCAACAATGAGTTCAATGATTAACTTTCTGATGCAACTTGTTAAGAACAATTTGCCAAGAGCACCCGGGATGTCTACCAATAGTAAGAGGAATGCCCAAATAAACAAAGGGTAGAGACCCTATTTGAAACCGTGGAATATCAGCAGTATACCTCTGAACGGCCTGAGGGGTATTAAAAAAGAAAATAGAGGATTTATGCTCATTGACTTTCTAACCTGAAGCAGCAAGGTAGATATCCAAGGCTTGCCTAAAGGATTTAGCTTCCTGAAGATGAGCCAATCCCATAAGAGTAGTGTCATCCACAAATTGGAGATGTGAGAGTTGTGGCAAACCATTGCCCCATTGCCACCCATGAATAAAGCTCTGAGAAGCCCGAAACTTTAGAAAATGGCCTAGACCCTCAGCCATAATAATAAATAGGTAAGGGGAAAGAAGATCCCCTTGGAGAAGGCCACAGGAAGCACCAAAAGGCTTTGAAGGTTCTCCATTCACAATAACCGAGAAAGATGAAGTAACAAAGCTCATAGTCCAACTCACCATGCTAGACTAAAACCAAAAGCTAATAGTATTTTCTAAAGAAAAATTCATTTAACTCTATCGTAAGCCTTGGCCATGTCCAATTTGATGATCATAGATCTCTCCTTTGGATTTTCCCTAGAGTGAATAACCTCAAAAGCCACCACCACCCCATCTAGAATTTGTTTACCAGCCACAAAACCCCCTTGTTCCTTTGAGATCACAACAAGAAGAAAAGTTTTGAGCCTCTTTGTAATCAATATAGTAATAATCTTATACACCACATTACAAAGAGTAATAGGTCAAAAAAATTCCATCTTATCAGCTCTTTCTTTTTTGGGAATGAGAACCATGAAGGTAGAGTTCAAGGCACAAAGCATCTTCTTACTAAAAAGAGATTCCCAAACAATCTCCAACAGGTCCAGATTGATAATATCCCAAAAATCCTAAAAACATTCAACAGGAAAACCATCTGGGTCTGGAGCTTTACCTTTGTTCATCCCAAACACCACCTCTTCTAACTCAGGCATTGAAATCTAGGCCTGGATATTTACCTTTGTTCATCCCAAACACCACCTCTTCTAACTCAAGCAATGAAATCGGATGAGTGAGAGAATCATTCATCGCATTAGTGACCATAAAGGGAATAAAAGAAAGGATCAAATTCTCCTCCTCAACAGCAGGAGGGGAATCTTCAACAAAAAGAGTAGAGTAAAACTGACGAGCCTCACGAGACATAGCCGATAGAGAAGAAATCCGAAGTCCTTCAAAGGTAACCAAAGAGGAAATGTACCCCTTATTACGATGAGCCTGAACATAATGATGAAAGAAAGAAGTATTCTTATCCCCTTCCTAAATCCAATCAACCCAAGCCTTATGTTTCCAATAAATCTCCTCACTAAGCTCCCACTCCTCCACATTTTGCATAGCCTGGGATTCCACTTTTCCTAGAGCATCCAAGAAACCATTATCTCGAATCTGGTGAGTGATCATAGCAAGATGTTCCAAAAAATTCCTCTTCCGGGACTTTAGGTTACCAAAACATAAAGTATTCCATCTCTTAAGGTGATACTTGACATATTGAAGTTTCTTAACAAAGACATACATAGTTGTGCCATAAATAGGGCCTCCCTCTCTCCACCACTTAGCCACTAAGTCATGCAACGAAGAATCTCGAAACCACATAAGCTAAAATTTAAAAGGGGGATTCTTTGGAAGAACAAAAGAAGAAGCAGAAAATTTAATTGGCCAGTGATCAGAACCTCTCCAGTCAAGAATTTCAGAACTAGTATCCAAGCCACTGCCTACCCAAAAACAAGAGACAAGAAATCTATCCAACCGTTCAAAGATCGCTTCCTCTCCACACCATCTATTATTCCAAGTGAAAGTACCATTAAAAGGATAAACATTCACTAAAGCAAGAGAATCCACCTGAGCTCGAAAAAGATCAGAAGTTGGACCTAACCTAGGCAACCCCCCTCTTTTCTCTTCCAAACTCAACACAAAATTAAAATCACCTCCTAAAATCCAAGGAAGATAAGGAGCACATGAATGGACATACCTTATATGAGCCCAAAGCTGGACTTTACAATGGATATCAATTAGAGCATAAACATTAGTAATTAGAATAGTCTCACCAGAATCCAAATCAGAAGCATCCATGGAGATAGAGGAATGACTAGAAATCCACCAAAGGGGAGCAATCTTGTGTGGATCCCAAAAAAGAGCCAAACCTCCAGAATTACCTTGAGATCCAATGCACTAACACTGACCAAAATACCAGATACGAGAAGCATACTGAAGCATGACATCAACAGAAACCTTAGTCTCTTGAACATAGAAGATGTCTGGTGATTGAACCGCAACCAAGTCATGAATATCCTTTTGATGGGAGGTGCTATTCAATCCCCTTACATTCCATGAGAGAATAATCATGGAGGGGACTGAAGAAAGTGAACATCAATGGGTTTAACAGACCCTGATTCCACCAATAAATCTCCAGTAATCTTGATCTTCTCGAGATCTTTCTTACACCTTTCGAAAGAGTTGTCAGAATGATCTTTCTTAAGGATTCATTGTTGCACCCCCAAGCCCTGAGGAGACCCCTTACTCTTATTAGAAGCTAAAACCTCCTTAGCTAAATCAGCCAAAATAGTATCATCTTGTATAGGATCATTCAAGGTCACCTGTTGATCTTGCACTCCATGTAGATCAGGACCTGACCCTGGAGCCGGCACAAACTCCATACCCACACTAGTAGCTGCAGAAGTGATATCTAGTGGGATCCCTTCGTCCAATGCTAAAGAATCTAAAATGTCAAATCGATTAAATCCCTCATCAATCTGTCGATCTTTTAAAGTCCTCTTATGGCCCCATCCCTTAGCCTTAGTTTTAATTGGCACAAAACCATCCTTATCCTTACCCAAATCTCCCTCCCTCATGGGAGATTTTCCCTTATCCTCTTTACCCACAAGCTGAGACGAAGAACAAGGGGTATTAGTAAATCTAGATTCTTTATGAACCTTCGGGCATTGCCGCTGAAGATTTCCATACTCATGACAAATATGGCACCGAAAAGGAAGAGATTCATCATCTAACTATTGTATCCATGAAAAAGAACCAAGATAAATTTCCAACGAATCTGGAAGGGGATTATTCAAATCAATCTCCACACAAATTGAAGCAAAATAAATCACCTTCTTATCAAGGGTTTGTTGGGCTACCGCAATAGGCTTCCCCAGAAGAGAAGCAATTCAATGCAAAATATCTTCTCTCCAAAACTCCAAGGGGAGTCGTGGCAAACGGACCCAAACAGGAACCCGAGAAGGAAGCCCTTCAGCCGAATTAAAACCCATATGCCAGGGTTTAATAAACAATCCCACATGATTGTAAAAATATGGACCTCCTTCAAAAACCTGATTCCGATCAGCCATATTAGAAAAAACAACCATAAAGTAATTGTTAGCAGCGAGCATAATGTCCATATCTCCTTCAATCTACCACGATCGCCTGATCCAAGCTTCCAATGCAGACAAAGGAATACGAATTTTGAGAAACTTGCAAATGAGAGCATGTCAGGACCAATACAAAACATCTTCAGTAAACTGAATCAGGAGAAATGACCAAAACCGGCCGATCCTGCCTTCTAGGCAAACAACCATTTACTTTCTTCATTTTCGAACCTTCACTCGCATAGAAAGTCTTTGTCTGTTGTGCATGCATACCCGATGAAGAATCATTATGATTCTTATCAGCCCCATCCACCACCAGACTGGAAGACAACGAAATCCCTGCCATGCAAAAACCTCCCCACAAAAAACCAGACCCAAACCAAAAAAACAGCCACAAACCACGAACCACACTGCAAGAAAAACCCTGAAACACCCTCCACACCTGCCAACCCCTTGAAAAAAACCCCAGAATCAAGCCACGAAACACTCATCCTCCACACAAAAAGAAGCACTGAACCCGAACAACAAAAAAGAGATCGCATGCAAAAAAGAGAACCAACATGCAGCTCGGCCCTAGTGGGCACGAGCTTGCACACCAGCCATCGACGCCATCACAAATTCTCCAATTGGGCACATCAACTAATCATCTTTTTCAAAAATAGTTTGAATTTTATATTTGAAAATATAATTCATTTTTTTTTAGTTTATAGTAAAAAAATTAACATATATAATGTGTCATGTTTTTTATTAAAGAGTCAAATAGATTTTGAAGGGATCAGAAACCCTATTTCACAAAACCTTGTCATCAAGAAACCAGCAAACCAGCAAACAGAGAACAAATAGCCAACATAGAAAAACAAAAACAGACCTGAACAAGACACCAAAACACAGAGCTAATTAAGACTCTTCAGAACCTTAACAGCCTTAGTTGCCTTAGCCTCAAGCTGGGAGACATACTGAGCAATCTTCTTGATATCCATGATGTGTTCCATGTTTAACATTTCTCTGTTTTAGTAATTTTTTAAAGTTAACACACTACTTTGGATCCATTAAAGTTCAAGATCAAGACAGAGCCATTAGGTCCTTGTGATTGACAGGCCTTACAAATTCAGGGGCTTCTACATATTGAAGGTTAAGGGCATCCCAAAACATGTAATCTGCATGTTGAAAACATAACTTCTATATGGAGTGCAAGAAAACGCCCTATTTTGCAGCAACTCTCATTTGTGTATTTGAATCATCCAATAATTAACATGGAGGGTTAACAAAAATAGCAGAGGAAAACTAGATAAAGGATCATTTCGAGTTGTTTGGTTTAATATAAATGACTCCTGCAGATAGGTTGATGGAATGGGAAAATGAATTGAAGACTATTATGTCTAACATGGGTCCAGAACCTTTGGAAGTGGTCGATTGCTTCCCCCCTCCTCCAAAAACAGTTTGGACTGTGAAAAGAGTTCCAGTGATCCTTAACCTGGTGGATACCTCACAGCTCATGATCCCTCTTCTCCTACTTGATAAAATCCTTCTATTGGAAAGCTTTAATGTTGAGTTTGATCATTTTGGTTTGTTTTTTTTCAGAATTCCAGTTTAGTTAGGCTAGTTTTATTATTATGATCATTTTGATTTTGAGAAAGAATCTGTGTAAATCTTATGCTGGTAGATTTAGGCCTTGGAAGGATTTTGACATGATTTGATTGTATCTAGGGTTATTTTCAATCTGATTAAACCCTTTTAAAAACTTTCTATTATATATTTACTAAAAAAAAACATGGATGAACTATCCTTATATTAATATATATTTTACAGGGATATACTTAAAGCAAGTACAACAACAAGATGACAAATGTTGCTGCTAAGAAAGAATGGTATAATTGTCACTCATATTAAACGTTGGTATAATTGTCACTCATATTAAACGTGCATCAAAGAATTGCATTTGAAATTTTTTTAGAAGCATGTTTTCCAAACCTGCTTATATACTTAGCATACACTGCATTGCAAACTTTTTCTATTTTTTAACCAGTGCTATCAATAGAAAAAGAATGAACAAAAAATTCTTTATGAATACGTGCAGAAAGAATATTATATGTGAAAGAAAAATAAGATTCATGTTGTCTAAACGTTCTTTCTTATTTTATCCTTATTAGTTTAAATATATAATTGTTGATTTGTACCATTTGAGACTAGATTGCCTGCAACAATATTACATGTGTAAAAACATTATAGGAAAAAATGTGTAGAAATACAAGAGCAATAAAAAGAGGTGATTTTCTTTTAATCCATTCAATTTGTATCTGATAAATAAGAATTGATTTGAAATTTATTTGTCTAAAAAGTACTGCACAATTGTTTGATTAGAGACAATTAGGAATAAATAAAATGTTTATAAAAAAAATTAATGCATAATTATTTGATGAAAGAGAAGTGAATCCAACTATTCCTTTTTACATTAAAGTTCTAATTTATTTTTTATTTTGATAGATAAATGGATTGAATCTCTTTAGGCAATAATGTCTTAAACATGTTATTTTCACATGTTACAATCCACCTAAATTTGGCTACAAGGTAAATATTTAAGTTAAAAAAGTAGTTTATGTGGGTCATTAATATTAGTTCCCCCTCCTCTTTGATGGACAAAAAATTAAAATATATATTTTTATTGTTAAAGATGTACAACAAGCTACCTAATAATTTGCAAGATAACATTAATTTTAAAAATGCTATTTTTTATTAATTTTAATTAAAATTTAAAAAAATATATATATATCACCAACTTCTTTTAAAAATATTCATTTATGAATATTCTTATTATTTGGTGAGAGGTAAATGAAGCCAAGTCAATTTTACTTCATTAAACTAAATGGTTCAAAATTAAAAATAACTCTTAATCATATATTCGTATAAATATATAGCATCCAACAAACACAACAAACTAGGGATATCTTTCTCCCAACTCACCTATTCAAATAGGTGTCAACTCTTCACAAACTCTCAAGAGCCCTCACAAGGCTAATAGGTGCTCAGTAGGCTTCAACACCCCAAAAGTGTACTCATGCCTCTCAACCCTTGTACAACAATTTGAATTCATTAGATTGGTTTCAACTAACTTGTTCAAGGCCAATATGAGTCTCTCCAAGCCCTAGATCACACAAAACCCTTAAACCCTACTCACACAAGACCAACTCCTATTAGTACCCCAACTTGTCCATAAGCGTAACTCACAATGACAAACAGATATTCACTAACCCAAGGGACTTCAAGACACCCTTGAAGAGACTCTTCAAAATAGGCAAATCACCATCCTTCACCCTCCCAGCCACCCTAAAGACCATAAAGAAAACTTGTTGCTATATCATTGGTTCAATGTGGCAGCCACAACTTTGTTTAGGACAGTCATAATAATTTGAGTCAAATCCTCTCACCAAGGCTTCCTATCACCTTCAGAGGTTACTAAGGACCCACACACACCTTTCTCAAGCTTCCTCCACTCACCAAACCCTTTCTTTGCATCATATTCACAAAATCTCAGGTTATTAGTTCATTAGGACAGCAATATACCCTGTTTTAGGACAGTCATAAAAATGATGAGATTTTTGACCAATCAAGGGCCTCAAAGACTTGATAAGGGTCTGCACTAACCGCTCACACCACTCTAAACCTTCACCCAACCTCTGGGAATCCAAATTTTCATACACACCACCCTTACACCATTAAATTTGCTTTCCTTTCTAACTGAGACTCAGAAAATCAGAACTTTGCACCATTTTTGCACATGCTAACTTCATTATGGGGCCCTGGAAGCATCAAAACATGAAAGAGAATAAAAAAATTCAACTCCTCACCCATTTTGGGCTTCTTTCATGGATGAGAAGTAAGTATTTTACATTTTATTAAGCCATTGTGAACCTTAGGGCAGGTTTTGGCGGCCTTAGGGCAGGTTTTGGCGGTTTTTACAAAAATTAATGTATCTCCTTCAAAATGTGATGAAATCAAATGAAACAAAAACCAAATTTTAGAGGATTCACTCCTCTTTCATTATAAAAAGTTTTACAATTCCATGATACACGTTTTCATAGAGAAATCTACATCAGATTAGATTGTTACGTCTGAAAATCATAGAGAATTTGCAGGGAACTCAAAATTCTTTCTTGATTTTCTCTTCCTATGCATTCATATCAACTCTAACCCCTCCTTGGTCGAGGGAAGATCATTTTAAAGAGTTTAAAACCTTCCCCAATGGTTACAACTAAAATTTTAATTGATATTAACAAACTAACACCTAATCACCAATGTGGTGCAGAATTGTTTTCGACGACTTTTGGCATTCTTGACAATTTTTTACGCAACTTGACTCATTGTCCAAAATAGGACCTCTATGACCTCAAACCATTATTAATACATTCAAATAGGTCCAAATAACCTTTATACATGATTAAATACCCCATTTGATGCCTTGACACACCTTCACCTAATAATGACAACTTTGACAATATTGAGACAACGCACCTACAACCTGAACTCAATCATTACAAATTGGCCTTCAAGGACCTTATTACATGAAGAATGTTCATTCATGACCTTATTACATCTTGACATGACATGAAACTTGAAATAAATCAACACGGTCAAAAAGAAGCATATGGCCACCTAGGTGCTTCTACACCATATATATATATATATATATATATATATATATATATATATATATATATATATATATATATATATATATATATATATATATATATATATATATATATATATATATATATATATATATATATATATATATATATCAATTTTGTAATTTAATAAATGAAAAATATTGAACAATGCTTACATAAAAGTAATAAAACCTTCATATGTAATTTGATGGGTTTTGAATACTTTGGAACATAAGACCAAATAGAACTCTTATAACCAAGACCACATTCTTTAGTTTATTTTTCAAAGTTGCTAAACTTTGTGGTAGAAGGAACATCATGTTCAACATCTTTCCTTTGTACTAAGACATTAGGTATCTACTCTTGGAAACTATCTATTTCTCATCATAACAAAATAATCTTCAGTGCTTTGTTATTTTATTTGCTTCTTTTGAATTGTCAATTTTAATGTGTAGTGATAAAATTCTATCTTCATACATAGTAGATCCTATTATGTAGATTCAACCAATAATTTTTGTAAATAAAATAAAAAAAATCTTGAATCTCAAACACACAAACCTTTATAATTCTAAGTACATTCTTATCACACAAAAACACCCTTATATCCCATGAAACAATAACACATAATCACAACCTTATTCCTTTCAAAATATAATATTTGAAAAACAACTTCTAAAATCCATTTTAAACACATAAATAACCTCATGAATTGAAATACAACATTCTCACTGCAAAAAAAGAAAAGAAAAGAGTAAACTCTCTCCTTTCGCACAACAAAACATTCCAATTAATTGCTCATCAAGCATCATATAAAAAAAATGCACTTTTAATAATCTTCATAAACAATAATTCAACAATAATAAAATTGTATACCTTTAAAAATTTGATGACATCAAATCCACATGTCCTTGAACTATACTTGTTGGAATCAAGGAACACTGAGAAGAGGGGGTGAAACGGTGTTCTACCAGTTATTAAATTTTCTGACTTTACCTTAATCCACCGAAAGCATAAGCATGAAATTGAAATGCAGAAACTCAAAACAATCAACCACAAAATCATAACACTGGGATTTTTACGTGAAAACCCAAATGGGAAAAACCATGGAGGGATTTGAACCCACAATATTATTCCACTATGGCCAATAGCAAAACAATATTACATGAAAGGGAATGCACTAGCATTCAGGCACATTGCCTAGAGCTTACAGCTCAATTACAATAAGGGCTACAACCCCAGAAGGCTCATTGCCTTACAGATCATATACAATAATGAATTATAATGAAAGAACTCCAAAATAGCATCTAACAATGCCTGGATGAGTTTTGGTTCAGTGCAAAACTCTGATTGTACCACCTCTGTTGGTATTTTGATGATGTTTTGATTGTCATTGATGGACACACACTTTCTTGATGTATGAGTTATGTTCAACCGGTAATTGTTCCAACCGGTATTATGTATTATAGTCTTTAGACTATCGGTGTTTTGCAGAAGATGTTTACCAGTCACAAATTGACTGAAGACCTCACGCGATATGGAGAACCCAAGCGGTATAAAGACCTCAAGCGATTCGAGGATCTCAAGCAGTACGAAGGAACAAAGCGGTAGTTAACATTTTCCAGTCTTCATTTTTGACAACCGGTAATCGGTATATTGTATGAACCGATATTACTCTATGATGAGTTACCAACCGGTATTTCTATGATGAGTTATCATCCACCGACACTTTGGCGGTGATTTTGTGTCATGTTACCAAATGTGTCCAGATGCACTGAACCTAGGAACTTGTAATCTAATCTTATTGGACCGACATGAAATCAGTTTCCTTTATAAGGACATCATGTCTAGGGTTTGCATGTATGAGAGAGAGAGATATGTGTGTTTGAAGAGATTATGTGTGATCATTGTAGATCAGATTAGGTCTGTGCGAAGAGTTAGAGTGTGGAGATATTGAAGATCGAAGTAATGCTGAAATGCGTTAACAATGAGCTATCAAGGATCTAATTAAGTAGTATGTGCTATTAGCTAGATCACTCACTTGTTGATTACTCACATCTTCGACAAGACTGAAACCCTTAACCGGGTAGGCCTAGAAAATCCTTTGTAAATCCTCTAACAAGGTGGTTCACAACTGTGGATCTGAAATCCTCCAACAAGGTAGTCTTTAACAGGACTTATCTCCTAACAAAGATCTAGATTCCTAATAGGATCTGTTCTGGTGAAGAACATTGTATGACCTTAATCGGTCTGACCTTAACCGGTCTGGTTTCTATTCTGCAGATAGTTACTTGTGAGTTTCTGCTCACCGTGGTTTTTCCCATTTGGGTTTCCACGTCAAATATCTTGTGTTATGGTGATTGTTCTCTTGTGGGTGAATGCTTTGTTTGCTATTTGGTTTGCATTTATCTTAACCTGTTTATTAGTGAAACTATTGTACCAGTTATCTGCTAAATTGTTTAAGAGTTTGTTTACAGTATTTTTTGGTATACTAATTCACCGCCTCCCCCACTCTTAGTATTCATCAACCTCTGCTACTCTGCTCTATTTTCTATCTCAGTCAGCCACCGGATCAAGAATGTGCATGTGCAACTATGCCAAAAGGGATTCTCGATCACTACTCACTCATATTACTTCATACCATACATCAAAAAGATCTTTTGCACCGGTCTTATATATCTGAAATCACAAAATAGACAAATATCAGACCAACCTGTAGTGTAACGTGTAGAATTGAGTCGGCTTGACCGGATCACCAAAAACAAAATAAGATCACCAAAAAGATGATAAAATTATGTCTCTATGCTGGCCCTATCATTCCATGCATGATTCATAATACCACAATCACTGGAGAGCTTCTGGACCAAAACTACTCTGCTCAACCTGAAATATCAGTTAACTAGTTACCGTTTCACATCCACTTTTGGTTATCAAGATCCATGATTATTGGATAAGATTCCATGAAGAGTTTCCATCAATGACAACCCTTAAACCAATAATCAAGCATCAGTATCCAGCGGATGAGTGTCAATTGCCAACAATCTCCCCCTTTGGCATTGATGGCAACACTCGTGAAAAATGACTGTGTTGAAACAACCTAGATACCGGATCAAAATTGCTATCAAAATTTATAAGGATCTCACTTAGACAAAGAACTCAAAAACATGTAACATGCTCTATACATTGCATTCTTCTACTGTATAGTTTTTACCTTTACTCTCCCCCTTTGACAATAATGCCAAAGATGGGGTGTTGCCCAAAACTTATATACAAGGATATCTACCGAAAACTTTATATATACTTAAAGATATTAGAAAAAATGGTCTTCAAAAATCCTAGATGAGTAAGATATTAGCAAAAATGGTCTTCAAAAATCCTAGGTGAGTGTCCCACCCACTCTTCAAGTTATCCAAAACTATAATGAATGCACTAAAAACATAGCATGAATCTCTACATCCTTCAATTCAAATGGAACAGCTTGCCCCATAGCCTTCATACAATCAACTTTATTACTCAACATGGTGTCCAGTCGAGGGGCAATCAAATTCTGGAGTTCACCAACTCTCCTCAAAATTATATCCTTATTTGTATTAAGGCTCAAGATTTGATCATTGAGAGCCATTATTTGCCCTTCTATACTACTGGTTAGGGCTACATTAGAATCAAAAGATTGTGAAATACTAACTAGTTTACCCTGGCAAATACTTATTTGCTTGTTTATATCTACTGTGAACTTTGGCAAAACAAGACAAGACTCATACATTTTACTGCCTTAAGTCAATGCATCAGAGATTGTTTGCAAACCTTTATTTAATTGGACTTTGTCATCCTCTATCATTTTCCAGAATGTTTGCATTCTCACCTTCTTGAATCTATCTAATACCCTCTTAGCGGTAGACTTATCCAAAGAATCAAAATTGGTATTTACCTTATTACTCAATTGCAACAATTTACCAAAGAGGCTAGAGTTCGGATCTAGTTGCACACTCTTAACCACCTTCTGCAAGACATCAACTGACATCATAATAAGATTTTTGTCTTCATTCTCAAACTTGACCAGATCTTGACTAGCCTGAGCTTGCACTGTCACTGCAAGCATCAACTTCTGAGCTAGTGACATTGTCCAAGATCAAGAGGACCATCAGGATTGAGTGAAATTTGAGGTAGGGTCCTTGTCCCTTTAACTGGAGGAGTGTCAATTGTCACAACATCAACAACTCTCTTCCCTTTATCTACCTCATCACCATGTACCTTTGTCTTCTCTGGTTCCTTTTCTTCAACATTATTCCATTTATCCTATGCAATGGTGTTACCAGTTGGTCCAGTGTCATCCTTTGGAATTTTAGGAATTTCTCCAATACTCTCTACCATCGAAGAATTAGCATTGATCTCAGCATCAAGTGTTACATGGCCTTGATCTTTTGGATGTCCCTAAGTCTGAGTTTCATCCTTCTGATCACCAGAGACACCTTCCTTTACTTTTGGATGAGAAGTTTGAACTGCATCACTGTATAAAGGATGATTCTTTATAATTCATCTCCAGATTTCTTCAGTTTCCTTCCTCACTTCTTCAACCCTGTCGATCATCAATCTGTTCACCATATTCTTGCTTCAGAATTCCTTCTTATTTGCTTCCTCAATGAATCTTTTAGCTTCATCTTGGGAGATACAGGTGCATACATTGATCAATTCTCTTTCTTTCATTTCCTGATCTATTTTGCTAGTCATTAGCCTCCTCGCATTAATAATATTATACAAATCCTTAGGGATACAGCGCTCTAGTTCAATCAAAGTTTTACTAAAGTTATGTAAATACAAAACAATAGCTTCCTCAACTTTCCTTTGATCAGCCTCAGCTAGATTTTCATAGTAAGCTCCAATATTCTTCAAATTTTCATCAATCAATTGATCTATTGCCAATGGAGGAACATATGTACATTTATTGGTTTCAAGATCATCATCAAGTTGAAGTCTAAGCTTCCTTCCCCTCTTGGGTCTTCTCGGAAGGGTAGGTTCTAACTTAGCTTTCTTTGTCTGCACAGCACCACCGAATTGTGGTTTCCTCATCACCCTTACAAATTCTCCTTTCTTCTTGGCCTTATCTGCTTCTTCATCTAATTCAGTATTAGATTCCACCTAACATATAGCAACATAGGTTTGCTTGGGCTTCTCCTTTTGCTTCAAAACTCCCTTTTTGAATGAGCTATGTCTTGTTGATGGTATTTCTAGAGTAGGGGCAGACTTGGTCTCTTTTGGTTGCTTTGGAGGGAACCAATGCAGCCTTAGGCTTCTTGGATTCCTCCTTAGCTTGCATCTAAGCATTCTTCTCCCTAGCTTTCTTCACTGCCTCTCTGGTAAATCCCATCTGCACAACCACTTTTTTGACCATTTTAGATACTTTTCTCTTCCTTGTAGGCACAGTGAACTGCTTGTGCAACTCCATATCCTTCTCCTTGAAGGTGCCAAACCTGGGTTGTTTGGGGTCCACCAATTTGCTCAGAAGGTGTTGAGCATAAGCTTCAAGGGTTTGACCATCCACCCCATAACCCATCGGTAAAATCCAGACTGTCCTGGGCTCAGTAGCTTCCATGTGACATTGGTCTTTGTCCACCATGAAGCAAATAATTTTTTCTTACTTCTCAACAATTTCTTTGGGAAACCTTTCTCTATCTTTCATTCAGCCTTGGAAAGTCTTAAATAAACTCCACAAGGTTGTTGTCTGAATTTCTTTGTTTCCCAATCTTTGCAAACCTTGCTTGATCTGGGTGGCCACCGGTAAATCAAATTCTCATTGCACTCTGCCTATACCAAGAATTTGGTTCATGAAGTATAGTGCAAGACAGACAATTAGAGAACTAAACTTAAATACATTCTTCTTAGTAGATTATATCTTCTTCAAATTGTGCAGGAATTCCTCAAGAAGAACTGAACAAAGATCATACTAAGTGTCTTCCTTCACCATCTAGTATGCTACATAAATGGTTGTTTTAGAGACAGAATTCAGTTTGCTAGACTGATAGACCTTGTAGCCAATTATCATGAATGCAAATCTCACATCATGCTCTTGGATATCATCTATAGTCATGGATTTGTTATCAAACTGTGCACTGGTTGCCTTTGTGACATTTGTGTTACCTACCTTCCTCAGATTCGACTTGTCACCGGTTTGATGCAGACATGTGACTACATGAATGGCTTGTTTGGTGATTTTGTATGGCTTGTCTCGCCAGATAAATTCATCATGCAAATGACTCAGAATATATCTCACCCATTCATCCTCATCGAACACGGGAAAATGCACAAACTGCATGAAACCCATCCTCTGCAATTGCGCATATTTTGGTTTAATATTTCCATCTTTATCCCAAAGGTGTTGATTGTAAAGTGCTAGAATCGCCTCATTTCTGGTTTCCTCAATGTTGCAATGAATATAGGCTCTTACATCATCAACATGCAAAATACTGTAGGGCACGGATGAGAAGGCACCGTTTGGATCATCCTCGACTGACTTACATGGGTGCTTCTTAAATTGCATCTTTTCTCTCTCTTAAACCTCAACTACCAAAGGAGTATTAGTAGAAGATGATGTCATTCTGAGAAATTTAGGGTTAAGAGTGTTCTTCTGTAAAATACCTCTTGTTCTAGACAAATACACAATAACTTCTGTCAGATCGCCTCAAAGCTTTTGATCTCTTTGGAAACTAGTTCGCTTAGCTCTTCTACTTCAACTCTTTGCTTGCAATGTGAGAAATGGTTCACATTTACCCTTTTTAACCTCGCAACCCTAATGTGGACACCTAAAATTGTCCAGTCTAATTAAATAAATATTTTATTTATTTAATTACTTTAGCCTAATTCTTCTATTAATTGAATAAATCCTTATTTATTTAATTAATTCATTTATCCTCTTCTAGCCTTATTTCTCATTTAAATAAATACATTTATTTATTTAAATTATCCCTTTTCCTAAATTAAATAAATATCCTATTTATTTAATTGATCCCACTTCTTCTATTAATTAAATAAATCTTTATTTATTTAATTAATTCATTATCCTTTTCTACCCATGACACATGTCATTCATCTCTTAATTCATACACTACCTATCCTTTCATTATTTTATTATTTCCTCTACCTACCCTCTAATCATAGCCGACCATTTATCTTTTACACCTCTCAATCTTATCCCTCCATTTCTTATTGTGTCTTCTATATAAGAAGATGCTTTCTTCATTATCAAACCCTCAACGATGCATCCTGGACATATACATTCTAATCAAGCATCCTAGCATTCGGACTTTCATATGCGATCCTACTTGCAACCACATTTCCGTTCTTTGTTGAGCTCTTGTGCACATAAAATCTGAGAGCAAATATATCAAGCAAGATCAATGGAGATAGGAAGAATGGAGATTCAAACCCTATTGGACATGTGATGGTATAATCTTTGTGATTTCATTTGATTTGCATTGTCTTAGGTAATCTTCATATGTTATGGTGGATCTTTGTTGTTGTTAGGCTAGGGTTTTGTAGTTGAATTCATTTAGTCTTTCAACATTGTTGTTATCCATTTTCACCGTATACACCTAATTTCAAGTTGACATAAAAGCATTGGTATGGTTCAACTGGGTGCCCTGTCCAGCATCAATCAACTCACCGGATTCAAATATCAGCATGAAAAGTTCTGGATAATCATCTCCAAACATCTGCAATCAACCTTGATTGATCACAAATCTCTCAAAGGTGATTCTACAAGATTTTGCATGAAGATGTCACCCCCTAAGGCCAAATTCCTTAGTTACTGGATGAAGATCCTGCATCGGATTTGGGTGCAAATCCATTGTCTACCTTAGATTCAACCTTTCTAACCCATATCTTCTCATGCTTGTCTTTTATCTCCTCTACCTTTGCCTTGCCTTTATCATCAGTTTTGTTCTTGTCTACCGGAGCACTATTCTTGCTTATGTAGTTCTTTGCAATGTGACCGATTTCGTTGCATGCATGGCAAACAACATTCTGCATAGGTATGAAGTTCATCTGATTTGGTCTCATCCTGCACTAGTTAGAGATATGTCCACACATCCCACAAGCATAGCATCTCTTGTTTTGAAAATTATTCATTATTGCTCTGCACATATTTGCTTGTGACCAAAATTATTGCATATGAAACATTGACCGCAAAAGGTAGGACCATTGGTCATATTATTCATCCTACTTCTGCAATGATTTGCCATATGACCAAATTTATTGCAAATAAATAATCTACCATTGAATTTATGAGCAATAGGTTGTCTAACTAGAGGATTCTTACTCTTCTTCAGATTAGGTTTTGCATTGCTTTGTCCAGATCTGAAGGATTCACCTTTGTCAAATCCAAGTCCTCGCATGTCTTTTCCATGTCTCTGACTTTCCAGCATCTCATCAAGCCTTTTTGAGCTAGCATTCAATTTTTCTTTGTATCCATTTCCAGTAGCAAGTTCATCTCTTAGGGCAACAATTTGTCTCTCAAGTTCTTGACCATTATTCCTTGATTGTGCCAACTCAAGCTTCAACTGATCATTCTCATAGGTAAGCCTGAAGCATTCATGTACTCTTTCCTTTAATGATTGAATTAATCTTTCTTCATTCTTCTTTTGGTCTTCAATCTCCTTAGTCGGCTTCATCACAATGGACTGCATCTCATTCTTCAACACAGCATTCTCTATAGCAAGCTTATCACATTCATCAGCTTTATCTAGATTCTCTAAGCATTGTTATTCTTTCTCCTTCATCTTGTCCATTAGCTCTTTCCTCTTGTCTCTTGAAGTGTTGACCTGATCTTTCAAATTATTAATAAAGTCTTTATCTGCATTCATGTTTCTCTTTAAGGATTTGATCTTATTTCTTGTTGTATCAAGATCCTCAAGTGCCACACTAAGTTGTCTCTAAAAACCAAAATCCATTGATTCAATCTCCCAGACCTTCCTCAAGCGGTTAGGCTTCCTCAAAGGAACTAGGCTTTGATACCAATTGTTGGAAACAAGGAACACTGAGAGGGGGGGTGAATCGGTTTTCTATCGGTTATTAAATTTTCTGACTTAACCTTAATCTACTGGAAGCATAAGCAATTTATTATCTTGATTAGATAAATCATATTTACCCAACCCATATAATTAATTATTAAAGTTATCACTTGATTACATAAGGAAAAATTTCATGAGCTCCTGGTAGTCTAGACCCACAAGCATCCTTACAAGGAACCTCTTGGTGGCCTATTCTCATGTGACCCCATTTGACACATGAAAGCCCACTCCCCCTAACCATGTTCCAATACCTTAGGGTACAATAATATAATAACAACTACAACAACAATAAGGAGGCTCAACAACCATATAACAATAATCACATTGAACCATTCACAAATGAACCATTAACCAAAAAGCCATAATGCCAATCACCAAGAAATCCAATAGTGTCATATAAAGTCCGCAATCATGGGCAAGGTATGATCCCTCTTGCTCAACCAATAATAACACAAGCACCCTCATCAAGGCAATGCCATCTTGCTGGAATCATATGAATATCCAAATACTCAAGCAAGGTAAATACATCTTTCCAAATGATAAAATGCCAACAAATAAAAAACTGCCAAAATGGCTATGAGATGGGGCATCCAAAAACATCAATTTATTATCTTGATTAGATAAATCCTATTTACCCAACCCATATAATTAATTATTAAGGTTATCACTTGATTACATAAGGAAAACTTTCATGAGCTCCTGGTAGTCTAGACCCACAAGCATCCTTACAAGGAACCTCTTGGTGGCCTATTCTCATGTGACCCCATTTCACACATGAAAGCCCACTCCCCCTAACCATGTTCCAATACCTTAGGGTACAATAATATAATAACAACTACAACAACAAAATAATAACATCAAGATTTTTACATGGAAACCCAAATGGGAAAAACCACTATGGGATTAAAACCCACAATATTATTTCACTATGGCCAGTAGCAAAATAATATTATATGAAGGGGAATGCACTAGCATTTAGGCACACTGCCTAGAGCTTACAGCTCAATTACAATAAGGGCTACAACCCCGGAAGGCTCACTACCTTACACATCATCTACAATGATGAATTACAATGAAAGAACTCCAAAATAGAATCTAAAAATTCCTGGATGAGTTCTGATTAAGTGCAAAACTTTGATTGTACCACCTCTGCTACTCTACTCTATTTTCTATCTCAGTCAGCTACCGGATCAAGAATGTGCACGTCAAACTTCACCAAAAGGGATTCTCGATCACTAGTCGCTCATATTACTTCATACCATACATCAAAAAGATCTTTTGCATCGGTCTTATATATCCGCAATCACAAAATAGACAAATATAAGGTCAGCTTGTAGTGTAACATGTATAATTGAGTCATCTTAACCGGATCACCAAAAAGATGATAAAATTATGTCTCTATGTCGTCCCTATCATCCGATGAACGATTCATAACACCGCAATCACCAGAGAGCTTCCAGACCAAAACTACTCTGCTCAACTTGAAATATCGGTTAATTGGTTACCGGTTAACATCTAGTTCTGGTTATCAAGATCCATGATTATCAAATAGGATTCCATGAAGATTTTTCATCAATGACAAACCTTAAACCATAATCAAGCATTAGTATCCACCGAATGAGTGTCGATTTCCAACAATACTCACTCCTACAGAACTTTAAAACAATGCCTATAATTGAATGCTTTAGGTAGTGTAGGGAAATAGATAGGTGCAACAATTATAGTGCCCTCCAACATAATAGCTCTAGCAAACAATGCAACCAATATCAACACTTGATAAAACCCACAATAAATTTATAGATTTTAAATAAAATGCTTCAAAATTGATTTTTTTTTCAAAACCATAGGAATCCTTTGATGAATAATAATTGCAACCATTTCAATTGGAGTATAAAAATAAAATAAAATTTAAAAATCTATACAATGCATAATAGAAAATACATAAAACATAAAATTATTTTTTTACTTTTACTCTTCATTACATTCTCATAATGTATAGATTTAAGAGTATAACTAAAATTTACAACTGCCCATAAATAAATGACTAATTACATAAATTAATGTGCAGTATCTATCAATTAGACATATAAAGAATATCACATGAAATTCGTAAAAAAAAATTGAATTAATGTCAGAAAAGAAATATTTTGATATTGATTATAATAAACTTAGAAAGGTAACAAAAAGTGGTGGATTTGAGCACATTTGTCTTGCATTTGAAAAAACTTTATGGCTTATTCCTCCTATTGTTGAGACTATGAGGACTTTTGTTTGTATCACCTCCCTGTTGTTGGGGGTGAGGTGGTTGGCCTTGGTGTGTAGGTTGCTTCTGAGGCTACGGTTCGGGTTGCACATGTGCTCGAGTCAATCGGCCCTGGTGGTAATGTTATTGCTCATGGTCATAGGACACACTCTAGTTTTTCCTCTACTAAGAATTGTAGCTATGCTCAAGATGCTTGGTCTGGCTTTGGTCCTACCCACCTCCGGTACACATTTCATCCTCTTTCATGTGCCAAAACTTCTCCCATCATCATTTGTGTTGAGGATGTTACTAAGAACGAATATTTCTTCCAAAGATGTGGTCTGGTGTGTTGTTTCCCCTCTATTTGGCCCTCTCTTCTTGGCTTGCGTGGCTAGGTTCTAACCTCCTGGAAGCCCTTGGTTTCAAGTAAGATCGAATTTTTTCCCTGTGCAAAAGGTTTTTCCAGTGCTTTGTTTGATTCATCTACGGACCAAAATTTTGTGTTAGGACAGTCTTGGGCCTAAGGAGAGAATATTTTTTTTGTCAAACCCTAGACTCCCTCTTTTAACCCCCTTACAAAGCCTCTTTCAATGCGTCCAATTTGGGTCAAGATGCCTTACCTTCCTCTATAGTTTTGGGATGAATCCTATTATGAGGACATTGAAAACGCTATTGGTCATTTTTTGTAGGTTGATGATGCTACATCTCATATGGGTCACCCAACCTATGCACACATTCTCATTGATGTCGACATCTCCAAATCACTTCATGGGGAAGTGGTTTTGATAGTTGGGGATAGGCCTTGGTCACAACTATTGGATTATGAGACCTTTCCCTTTCGTTGTTTTCGTTGCTTCACTATTGGTCATGTAACTTTAACCTACTCTTTGGTGAGCCGGAAAGGTTCTACTACTTGGTGGAATGATGCTAAAGAAGATCGCTTTATTGTTGAGGTTTCCTTTGTGGTGATCCTTGTCCAAGTTTCTACTGAGCACCAAGTTCAGGGTGTTTCGAGCCCTAACATTCCTACTATGATTTTTGGCGTGTCTTTAGAGCCTCTTCATGTCCCAAGTGCCAAGCAGGTTACTCCTTCCCAACTACCATCTTCTTCGGTGGCCACTGATTTGAATTATTCTCTTACATCCCCTTCTCTGGTTGTTGTTTATCTTTCTGCTAAGGGATCTCCTCTTGTTTCACCTACTTCTGACAAGTTGGATGATAGTATTGCTTGGACAGTTGTTCGTCGAAGGAGGAAAGGTCCTTCTACTTCTCCTCTTAGTCTTTTGGAGTCAATGAAAGAGATTTATTTTATTCGTGGTCAGGACTCTTGTCTCACGCTAGTTCCCAACTCTAGTCAAAAGCCCCCTCTCTCTTCTTCTCTTTCTCTCCTTTCATGAGTTCCCGTCGATTGGTTGCTCTAATCAATCACCTCTTTAAAAAAAGGGTTTGTCCTTTTTTTATTTTTGTGTTCTCGATGGTCTCATTGCCTGTGAGTTCCTCCCTTTTGTGCGCCTTCATGGTGGTTATGTAAAGGTTCAATCCTATCTCACTTTAATCAATTAGAACAAAAAGTGATATATCAATGGGAAGAAAAATGTGTCACGATTTTGGGAAGAAATGTGTCGGTTGCTTTAGTCATAGTTCAATGCCAACACTAGATCAAAGGGAGAATGATAGAAATAACAATGAGCTATGTTACGACTTTGTGATTGATGGACAAAATGAGCTTCCAATTAAGACTACAAAAAGCAAGAGATGATTTATTTTGTTAAATACAACAAAATTAGGTATAGCTAGAGTTGTTGATGGGAGAATAGAGAAAAAAGTCACTCCTTTTAAGTTTGTAATGGTAGAAACTTCAAGGGATTTCCAATGAAAACTCCTCTTTGCTTCATAAATATAATATACCCAACTAATAAGATGTATTCTCGTTAAAATGCTTCTAGTAGATCAAGTCACAATTATATGAAATGCTATTAATTTTATCCACCAATTGAAGGATGCAATTGCAACATTCTAGTACTTGACGAATATGTCTCACTTACCTAATGTTTTTCAATACCTAAGCATAGAAGCCTAGAGATTTTTGGTTTGCTATATGTATTCGGTTTTTAGTTTAGGTAATCATCTTGCCTCTATATGAGATTGTAATAAAGGAAGATTAGAGTAATAATACTATGAAAACTTCACATTTAGCATGGTGAAGTTACAATGATTTCAATGTGTTATTTTTCTCATTGAATTGTTTTTAACTTAGAATGGCTTGAAAAATGAGTAAAATTTTGAAATATAAAAAAAAACATAATGAAAGGAAAATATAAAGTGAGAATTAGAATTGAATTAAAGCTTGGAACATTAAGTTTCAAATTTTAATTTTTTTTCATGATTTGATTTCCCATTGCATATTTATTAGTTCCTGCCAGCAGGAAACTATAGCGGAGGCTATTTTGCTTAACCCATTATTAATCTGAGCATGCCCAACCAATCAAAGATTGTTTTGTTGCAAAATTTCCCTATTTCCTTAGTTTATTTCCCATAAAGATGCATATTATTTAAGCGAATTATAATGCTTGAGCTTTTTTGGCGTGTGGATATTCGATATTTGGACGGTTTGTAGAGTTTGTGTGGTTCTCAACGAGAGAGAACACACATCTCCAGAGGCAGCTGCAGGGCCATCAAAGCAGAGTCACTGATGGTGGTTTGAAACAGATGGCCTCTAGGGAATGTTGTGGAATGTAGGATGTAGAACAATTGGTAATAGAAGAATACACTGGTCTGCATGTTGGACAGTTGTGGGTTGTCCCATGGGGGTTTGCATCTTCAGCATTGTTATCATCTTTGCTAAAGCCTTGACTCTCTGCTTTTGAAACTGATGAGTGAATTTTAACATTTTCATTGTTCACACTTTAATGGTAATATGTCTGCTCCGCATGCGATTCTCGCCCAGCAGATTTTAAACTCCCCTGCTGCGTCCGTTTCGCCTTCGCTTGCGAATGTCCACCACAAGGTTGGTGCCTCCCATGTTGTCGCCCCTACAGCTTCTGTCGCGGTTGTTGCCTTTGCCCTTGTTGCTGCAACTTTTTCAATGGAGGATTCAGGGATTTCCCACTACCTGCGGAAATATGGTCTCAAAAAATTCTTGTTCTTGGACCAACTGTGCGATGACACTGCTCAAGTGCAACTGGGGTACACAACTTAGGTGCGGTCCCCGCATCTATAGTTGGTAAGGTTCTGGTGGTCATTGTGTTGGCAATATAGCATTATAACAGACAATGAAAGATTGTTGGCATTTCATGAGGATATTGAGAAGGTTGTTGATGATTATGGATATAACTGATTAAGGATGTTTACTGTCTTGATATTATTATTTTGTCATTGATGTCAAGAAATTGATTTTCTAATTCAGTATGATGTTGCCATATCTTGAGAAGTATGATTTGAAGAATATAAAGATGTCGGTAAAAGATAGATAGAATATGATGAATAAGGGGATGAATAAGGTATCCAAAGGGCAACTAGTACCGAGTCAGACAATGATGAGATCATGATGTTTTAGATTGTTTTAACATCATACATATGTTGTAAATTGTAAAGGTTAATACTATACTATGTTATCAAGCAAAGAACCTAGTCGGTAAACCCTAAGGTTATCGCTATCGGTTAATGAAGGCGGAATGTCTACCGAGTAAAGTTTAGCATTCACCGAGTTGTAACCGAGCTATAACAGAATGCATTAAATGTTTACATGTGTTATTTAATGAAGGGAGCTGATGAGTTGGAACTGATTAAATGATTGGTGAGTCGTGGATGAAGTTTGTTAACGAATCTAAGGCAATGAAAATTCTGCATGAAGATCTACGGCTCAGATTGAACCGCAATACCCTGGCACAAGTTCCAAGACTAATATGCAAGTTCCAAGGCAGGGTAAAACATTTTTAGATTGAAAGATGCATTGAACCTGGACAAGATCGAAGATCTGATGGCTATGATTGATCATGGGAAATGTGATCAAGGAGATTAAGCGGTTACCTAATTGTTTATAAATAGGAGACTGTTGATAAACAATGTATGCGGGCTAGTGTATGCATAAGGATGCTACATAGTGATTACCGAGCACAGAAGCTTGAAGACCTGTTAGAATAACAGAGTATAGAAGCCCAACAGATAGACAAGATTAGTTCTATGTCTAAATTGTATTGAACAAATAGGAATTTGCTTTAGCATTTTAGATGTGAAGTTGCAGATAGATTTTATTACTATTATTTTTGTGAAAGTGACAAAAAATCTCTTAACCGAGTGGACTTAACAGTCTTATTTGTAAAACCCTCTAGCAAGGTGACATTCTGATTGAGTGTTTGAAATCCTTTAACAAGGTCACTTCTAACAAAGTGAAGATCCTAACAGATCTGAGGGAAATCCCTTAACCGGGTCACATCTAGCAATGTGTTTGTAATCTTTAACAGGATTTGCTTTTAACCGAGCATACTCTAGAAGAGTATATTTCTTAGTGGGTCTGAAATCCCACAGTGATTTTTCCCTATTTGGGTTTCCACGTTAAATCTGGTGTTATGAGGTTTATGATGTTTCTATTCTTTTGAGTTTGCATGTTTAACAGTTTTGGTTATATTACTGAAGTATATGTTACCGAAGTTGAATCTGATGTTTTTATGGATGATTAAATTTGTATGATTCACCCCCTACCGCCCCGCCACCCCCCTCTCATCTTGTTGGCTATTGGATCTATACTTATATTAAGTATCATAACTATCACGTTGATCATAGACCCAAAAGCAAGCATGCATTTGATTGGGCCATTGTGCACATCTGTAGGATGGCTGATACACTCCATCTTGTGCATGTTGTTTCCAGTTAAGTATTGCTATTGTACCCATTTCTCTTTTTTCACATACTTATATAGGTCTGTTACGATCTATGCAGATTAATGCAATTTTCATGTTTTTTTTTAAGATTTGGAATTTACTTTTGTTAGATGTTTGTATGTTTCAAAAATCAAAGTAATTTCAGATATAGACTTCTTCCTCTCTATTTTTTGGATACTGCAATATGCAGTGTTAATTTATTCCCCAAAGTTGCCATGTGTTCCCTGCTTCCTCTCTCCCTGTCATTCTAGAAGAATCTCACACACAAAATAAATGTTTCAAAATTTTCAAAGGAATGATTCTATTAACTCAATTGTTTCAGATAGGGGATGCTTTACCACGAGGTGCTGGCCCCTTTTGTGGTTTAGGGCATGGTTTGAATTATTTCAATGCATCACTGAATATCTTTGGCATCCTGGTATTATGAGTTTGCATCCCCTTAGTTTTAGTCACCGAGATATGTTCTGCAGATTATACTTTATCCAACGCCCAATTTGACAGGGCGAGTCAGCTCTTGATCAATACAAAGGATCTTTACTCCTTTCGGTAAGGATACCAGAAGAGCGGAGGGCTTGATTGTCCTCAATCAAGTGACATGTAATCTATTCTACACTATGGCACGGTACACATAGGTGAGACCATCTGGGTTTCACTTTGGACTCATCCAATCACATATGGTTTATTAATATCTGAGTTATCAAAATTTCTTGTCTATTCGACCAGTGCAATCAACCAAGTTTTAGTAATATAGGCTGGCGTTTATTCTTCAAACAGCTTCTTGACGTTAGGGTTTTTAGGCACTTTCCCTCATAACAAATCAAAATAAAAAATAAACTTCTGAGCTGGTGTTTGCATGTTGTCATTCCTATCATTCTGCTTATGCCCATGTATGGATTTGATCTTGCATATAGGCATCTCACAATATGCACCAATTCTTAGATCAGGTATATACATCACTCAAAGTGTAATGAAGGTGAATTTCTTCAGCTCTACGAAATGTGGAACCATAGACAAGACACAAGAACTGAATGTATCAAATGACACAATCAACAGAATATGGATCTATTAAAAATGCTTTTAAAACTCCGAAGAAAATGCAATTGCAGGTACAAAGCTATATTCCATAAATAAAGCCATCGGACATGCAAAAAAATGGATTTATTGAATCAGATTTAAGAAATTTAAGGAAATGCTAGTCTTCTTCCTGCTGACGCCATGACTTAACAGGAGCTTTATAGACAATCCTTCAAAGCAGTTCAAAAGAAAGATTTTTATCAGGTTTATATGCCCTAAATAGGCATTTTTGTACATTGTGGAATGATAGTTAAGTTACGTGAGTTTTTTTAAGCAAAATGCCTTAAAGAAACAAGGCCACAGATCTTTTAAAATGGCGATATTGCAAATGCTTAGGTAGACATGTTTGCTTAGGCACTTCATGTAAACTGCTTGATAGGCACATCAAATAGATTTCACTCTCATGGAATGTAGCAATTGTTGCATATCTATAGAATGTCTTGAAAATGTAGGTCCAGAATGCAGTAGGTGATACTTGGAAGAAGCATACATACATCAAGATACATAAATTGAAAATGCAATGCAAGAGTACACAGCAGAAGCTTAATTCTAAGAGAAGAATGAACAACGAGATGGCACAAAATAATAGACTACATGTATATATCCCTATGACAGAATCAATAACAAATCCATGCACAATTTGATTGGATCAAAACAAGTACATGCCAAGATTCACAGTCCTTTCTGATGTTTGATATTCAATCTTCTGTGTCTCCCCCTTTTCACTCCTTTTCTTCAAATGATTGCCACCCTTTAATAGGTATTAGGGACACTTGATATGGTAGGGTGGCTCTGACCAAAGCATGTTCATATGAACCTCCCTAGGACCAGTATTCTTTTAGTGACCTTATAATTAGACAAAATTCAAATACATTGGTGCACAGTCTAAATGAATCATTTCTTTTCTTTTTTCTTTTATTTTAACATAAGGAACATACCACGGCTGACAATAAGCAACAAAATGCAAATTTGGACATGAGCATGTTCAAGGTCTCCAAATATTCTGGTTACGTTTTGAGGAATTCAATAGTAATATGGGTTACCACTCAGAGTGAAGACTGATTGTATCTTTGTGTAAACAGCCAAAGGACTGTGGCTAGAAAATTAGACACGTTAAGATGTTCAAGGCTCTCTTAAGCTATCCTGATTAGATTTTGGAGGCTTTAACAGTAATATGCAATACCACTCACAATGTTGATTGACTATATCTCTGTATGAAGAGTCAAAGGACTGCAACTAGAAAATTTGATTTGTATCTCAAAACTTTGCAAACATGTCTACCAAAGCAAGTACAACAATTCTCCAATGCAAGCGTTCCTTCATATTGCAAAGTAAAGGACATATACAATATTAAACATGAATTGAAATGGATATCTTTTTATTTGCAATCTATTTGAACTGCCCTTCAAGACATACTGAATAGCAGAAATTTTGCTTTTGTTTATTTGCTTTTGAGTTTTATCTAGCAACCTAGATTGAATCCACCCATAATCATGAATATGCACCATCTATTCTAGCCAAGTCAACCCCTAATGCTCTCCTAGAAGAGGTTTAATGCCTTCTGTATGCATATGAAAGAATTTTTGAATTGTCATTTTTGTAGCAAATACTCGTGAACAATTAAACAGGAAGTTAGGAACCATGTAGGCAAGTGGGGTTATCATGCAGCCTACAAAAGTTAGGAACCATGTAGGCAAGTGGGGTTATCATGCAGCCTACAAATAACTGTAACAAGGTAATGATTGATCTCCCCACGCCTGGAAGCATCAATCATATATTTGGCATTGGGACCCATAAACCTGAGGATGACAAAGAAGACTTAAATAAGTGATTTGACATTAATAACACAAATAAACAAATTTTTGCAACAGCTTGGCATAATAAATATTGATCATAGGGTGATTTTCGTCTATTCTTCACATGTAAAATAAATCATCACTCTTCTGATTATCAGTTGAAAAGCAAAGTAATGCATCAGAATCATCAGCCATGATATATTCATAGACAGGTATTGCATGTATCTGTCTTGTTGATTATAATTTGCTTTATTTTGTGAATTGCAATAGTTTGCATAAGGATATTCATTTTGTTTATATAACTTGTTTCAGAGGAAAAAGTACGCTATCAGAAAATTGCAATATAATCATGATTGTGCTTTCAATCATTGGTAGGAACTTGCTATCCTTCAGCTTTTGTTAGAGTGGTCATGGGTCTTTCTATTTGCTGAATGCTATATGGGATTTCGAGTAATTGTTAATAAAGCATTCCATCTACAAAAACTGTATTGTTGATCAGAAGCTAAAGTTTCATTTTTCTTTCTAGTACAAGTTTATTCAGAATATTGTAGTCATAAATCCCTATGGGATCTACAAAAAAAAAACTACTAGAAAAGTTGTCTGCAAACAGGATATGGGTGTGTGATATTTATAAATCAAGTTGCAAAAATAGATTAAAATTTTAGACTGATTGCCATAGAGTAATATTACAGAATGTATGAAAAGAGATTGGGACATGGAAAAATTCTTCGGCTAGATAAATGCTCCTCTTGAAGGTAGTGCCATATACCCCAATTTCTTTTTTGTATGTTGTAATTGGTATACACAATTGTTTCTGATAGAATATCCTATGCTTGTTATAAGCGTTAAATAAAATACAAAAGACATTATTTACAGAAACTAATTAATTGACTTATATCGGATTAAACTATTTTGATATTTGCATTTTGGTTGTTAATGTTGGTTTTCCGAATTGGAACATCAATTATCTATTTTGGCACCGATTCTGTTGTGTGTATCAACCGAAATTAACAAAGAAATGTTGTTAAATTTGCAGGTTTAGGAATACAAAAGCTCTGAACAGCCAGAAAGCTCACAGAAAAGCCTGAAATAAAATACACAGTTTATTATCATTGTACTCGTTTGACTAGTTTCATCTTCAGAAAAGAATGGAAGCAGATACATTTGCTAAATATATGCATTGCATATATACATATACATATATATATATATATATATATATTCTTACACTTTGAATTGCAATGTTCTGAATGCTTGTTTTCAGATTTTCATTGTTCTGTATGCTTGTTTTTTTTGGTAAGTGTAATATATCTCCTCTTTCTCAATGGCTTTGCTACTTGCACTACTCTACCACACCAAACAAACACATTCCCTGCCTGCTAAGCACTGGCAGGAACTACGTTGCTTGCAGCTTTTGTTTATAAAGTAAAATATTAAAGTGGATTACAAACTTTGAGAAAAACTTGACACCAAGTTTCACTCCAAAAAAATAATTAAGTTCCCAATACCCAAAAAAAACTAATTAAGTTCCACATCAAAGTAAAAAATATCATTCTTTGCATCATTTAGATTTTTCATGATATGCAACATCTTTTCCCTATGTTTCTATGCAATGGTTTAATAACATATTGAACTCTACCACTAATTGAGGTTTCCCACTTACTAGGAAAAATCATACCCTATTTAGCTAGAAATTCATATATGCTAATGTTCATTGAAAATGCTTTACCTAGGTATACAACAAGTTGCACTTCAACCTCATTAACAATTCTAATCACATTTACTTATTGAAAAAACATGATAACGTATTTTCCATAATATTATGTGACTTGTAAGCTAATTTGTTGCATGACATATATTAACATCACATTGTTGGATGCCCTAGAATCTAACATACAATTATGTGCTAGCCAGCCATTTATAAGCAAAATGCATAAAATGAGTCAACTACCTATTTGTTATTTGTAATGTGTTGACTATCCAATAAGAGCATTGACTTTTACACTTCAAAGGGTGGTGTTCTATTTTGATATAAATTATTTCCCTAGTTATATGGCATTGTAATTTCTTCTCTCTATCGATCTCATGCTTTCCATCAAATTAAATCCTAAGATGTCCTAAGATATCATGTGAACATAAACTGAGGTTTTTCATGAGAGCTAAGTCTCAACAAACATAAATATCAAGCATGTGTTTTAATATGGATGGGGATGGTGATGGTGTGGCAAATGGGAATAAGCAAATTTGTCATATATTCAACAAGGTTCTTCTCAATAGAAGTAGGTGATTTGTGATCCATCAATAAAAATTAATGAATGAAAAAGCAAATTTGTCACATATTCAATAAGAATATGAGTAGTCATTAATCTTGAATTTGATTAACTTACTTATCCAAATCAATGTGTATCTTGATAGTTTCTTGGAAAAAAGGCAAGAGAGATTCACCATCTAAATAGAGAAGTCAGATTAAAGTGACCAAAATGATAAAATGATGATTTCTAGAGAACAAATTAAATTAGAAAACACAATAATACATTTAGTTTTTTAAACGAAATAAATAATTATTTGTTGATGGGTTTTAGACAAATAATCACTAGTGAATGAAATACCAACTGAACAACTTTTAAATACAAATTTCTATTAAAGATGGTAAACAAAAAGATAAAAATGATAGATCAATTGTGCTAAACAAGAAGATAGAACAAAGATTATTCGATAGATTCATTTTTTTTAAACATTTGAAAAAAAAAATTATCTATTTTCATACATTAAATAGACATATTGATTAAGAGTGAAGATTGCAGTAAAGCCATAATATTAGACATAACAATGAGATCAGCAAAAAAGATGTCATATAAATTATAACTGACATAAAGAACAACATAGTTCAAAAGTATGGATACTACTTTTTCATTACTATAAACCAAGGAAACCTTTCAATAAAAAAATGTTTAGAAGAAGACTTTAAGATAACATTTTGTCTAGTCAAATGGAGACAAGCACATCAATTAGACTGAGGACATCCATGTATTGACAATGGTCCATAACCCAAATTAAATATACAATCTGCAACTATTTGTCAGATCTTTTTATCAAGATAGAATACATATAAAATTGTCTTTTATATAGACCAGCAACATCAGTAAACTGTTTGAAGCTCCTCAGTTTGTCTTTCATTATGACTTACTGATAAAGGAAAAAAACACTATAGAGACCCTTCAACGTTGAATTAAAAATGACAATATTTAAAAGATGGTTCATATAAAATTCTAGGCCTTGTCAATTGTATGGAGTCCCACTCAAAGTCATTTTTGGTCTGATGTTTAAGAGGTATATATGTTCAAGTTTTAATATTGTTAAAATGGAAGAGTTTTAAATGATTCGGTATGTTTGATTTATAGATCTAAAGTCTTTTAAAGAGGTAAAATATATAGATTGGTGATGTTTCTACATATTTTATGGTTTTTATTATATAAATATTTTTTGACACAATTCCGAATCAAAAGAGGGTTTTGAGAGGATCCGGAAACCTTGTGCATCAAGATAAAACGTAAATAATAGAAAGAGAAAAAAGCCTATGAAAAAAAAAAGTCTTAAACCTAGAAAAGACCTCACAAGAAACAAATAACAAAATATACTCACATCAAAAGAATAGAAAGAACCATTACTATTATGAAGGTTTGAATCCAAACCGCGTTAAAGGATTTCAAAATGAGTTCAAAATCTGACCTATATGAAAACCAACCCTATCTTTTTAAAACAAATCTAGACTATATTTCTATATGGAGATATGCCCATTTAAAAGTCGCCATTAGACAATCCAACTATTTGAAATCTTTTGAATTTTAGATTATTACCATGATGAAAAATCAAAGATGGAACTACAAACAACATTGGAACCAAACACAACAAAAAAATTAGGACAAGAAAGTGATTGGAAAAGTTTGGCACTGAGTTGGTGTTACTACTTATCAAGTTGCTATTAGTTTTATGTTCAAAGTTATTCTATACACTCTAGTCGGTTATCTCTAATGAGATATTCAATCGGTATGAACAGTCTAGTCGGTTACAGAAGAAAGTAGTCTCAAAACGTAGTATACACCGAGCTGTCTACTGAGTATCATTTCATGTCTACCAAGCAACAAAGATGACACACCGAGTTGATATATACCGAGTGAAACGTGTTACCAGATTCATTGAACCTGGACATACATATGAAAACGTGTTACAATGTCGAGGAACATCTAACCGTTATCACATTGGAAATTGCACTTAAAGATTGTGTATGATTTTGAGGTCATCTAACCAATGAAATAATTTGCATGGTTATTCATTCGATAAATCATATTTGTAAGATCGAAGCAATGAATGGATCACCATCATAAGAGATCTATTTATACAGCATGAGTTAAGCATTAAACAGGTGTGTGCATGAGTGCAAGAAGACTATTACAGAGACATAGAGGTCATCGAGAAGGTTTTTAGAGAATAGTCGAAGAACAGAATAAACAGAAGGGTTTACCGAGTTACTATATGGGTTACTGAGGTATGCTATAAGCAAGGTAACTTATTCTGAGCACATAGAATCTGCTATAACATTCCAGATGTAAAGTTGCAGATATTTGTAATGATTTTATTGTAATATTTAGAAGTTGTAAGAGAAACCTTTAACAGGGTAAAAGACTCTAATCAAGTCTATAAATTGTAAAGCCTCTAACCAGGTGCAGCATTTAGTTTAAGTGTTGTGAAATCCTTTAGCAAGTGTGTGGGGGAAAAAGCGAGACTAGGTTATCATGCCCTAATCCTACCTTTTGACACACATTACGGAATACGAAAGAGCCTAGAGGTATCACACAATTGGCTACTTCTTTTTGTGAAAGAGAGAGCCACGGGCTACCTATTAGGGTTTCTATTCCTTTGTTGTAATTGAAAGGTAAGATTATGCAAGTTCAATTCCTAACCCTAAAATGCAAGTATGAGCTAACAACAAGATTGCAGAATTGAACTTAAACAATGGAAAGCTGTAAACACAAGGATAAAACAAGAATGCAGATGCGTACCCGGAGTCAAAGTTTGACTGAAAATGTTCAGGATGGGGGCGCGGGCACCACTGTCCTAATTCTGTCCCGGAACTGCACCTGAAAACTGCTGTTTTGCACTCTGGAAAACTATCTGAAATGCTGTCTGTCAGGAGGACCAGGGCGCCCAGCGCCTCTGTCCCAGGGACCAGGGCGCCCAGCGCCCCTGTCCTGGCAGGACCAGGGCGCCCCACGCCCCTATCCTGGTATTCTGCTATGCAATTTGATGTGGGGTGCTGTCTCGACCTGCTTTTTCTGAATCAACAACCTGCGGCGTCGTCCGAGTCTCGAAACCTGCACTTATATCTGAAAAAGGTGTTTGGGCGGCTATATAGGGTTTTACCTTAGTCAAACCCCGGCTTCGGTGATTTCCACCTCCACGAATAGCCAAGTTGTATTGTAAAAGTAATGTGTGTGCAGACCTTGTGTGTGTGCAAGATCTAAAATGCAAGTAAGCAAACTAGAGCAACCTAGAAAGTAAACCCTAATTGCTTGTTAATGATAATGTAAATGCTCTAAATCAAGATGCAAAGTGATCTAAAGCATGAATAAATGAGATATTGAAGCTTATGCAAAGACATGAAAACAACATGAAATCATACCCAACCCTCAAGGGAGGAGTACAAGCCAATCTTCAGTCGGTAATCTCCTATTGTTCTTCAATGTCTTCCAAGCCCTAAATGGATGAATGGAATTGTTAAATGCTTGATAGAGGGATGTTGAATGTTGTTGAAGTCTTCACAGATCTGCTCTTTCACTGCATATGAGGTTCCTGAAAACAAAATTTCGATCCCTTCAAATGAAGAAAGAGAGCTCTTATGTATGAAACCCTAGGTCTTAATTCCAATTTTTGGCCGACCTAGAGATTGAATATCCCGCCAATTTCTTGGGGTTAAGCTTTATTTTATGATTGGATCGCGCTCCTAAAATTTCGAGAAAAATGTCCGGGACCGTGTGCACTCCAGGCGCCATGGTCCCGACAACTTTTCACCAAATTTTCAGGGCCGTCAGATATGATGATTTTAGAGAGAATCCCGAAGTTACAGGTGATTTCGAGATGTTTTGACCCCCGAAATCAAGCCCCCAAGCTCAGAATAGGGCCTAATTAGGGTTTTTGATTAAGTAGTGTATTGGAAGAATAAAATGAAAGGGGCACGCTTTAATGAAAGGGCCCGGCTTTATGATGTGGAAGATGATGAAATAGAACCTTTAGACCTAATTAATTTGATTAATTAAGTGCTAAAGGGGAAATGTAATGTAAAATGCAACTGCGCCAAGGCGGGTGCTAAACTAGGTGTTAAATTGTACTGCTTTAGCAAGTGCGTACAATTTATGACGTTACATTTAGCCCCCACTTTAGCGGTCATATGAGTACTACGTGCATATGCAAGCTAAAGTACAGAAAGTAAACATCATTTGAAAAAGGATATATCCATAAGTTGTCGGACGAAGCCCCCAGCGGTATCTACAGTACACAGTTAGGAACCGCACCCTACAAAACACACGTTAGATCACAAAATCACCTAATGCTTACTAAGGAAGGTGATTAAATTTGCGAGTAGCTATATGCCCCCCCCTGTTTCGACTTGCTTATTAGGGAGGTGAAACAGGGTAGCATGTTTACTTACGACAAATTATGTAAGAGAGTATTGATGAGGGATGTTCACTGAAAAGGCTTCATCAGAGCACTTTTTGGAACATCCCAAGAGTAGGGGAGCGAAAATACGATTCCTACGCAACAAACGGTTTGAAAATCGCATCTCCCAAACTCAAGTTATGATGAAATGAGTGATAGAGGAAAATTAGGGTTTTGAAAGTAAATGTAAGAGAATGAAAGTATATACCTTTGAAAGTGACATTTGCATTTGTCACTTTGTTGATTCTGAGTATTGTTCATTGTAGTGGAGCCCACATAGCCATCATCATGCCTTCACGACGATCGGAGCGTCCCACGAGGATTGAGATCATGCGACAGGCCGTGATCGACGACGAGCCACTGGACGAGGTGAGTTGACTGAACATTGACTTTTGATTTTCTGCATTTGACTTTCTGTGATCGTTTGCGGGCCCTGGAACCTAACCGTGGGTCCCACACAGGGTGCCATGGTCCCTTCAGGGCGCCATGGTCCCTTCAAGGCGCCATGGTCCCTGACAAGGCACCATGGCCCCAATCAGGACTTGGCGAGAGATGCCAGGGTTAGCATACGATGTTCGACAGTTTTGCATGAATGATTTTTGATGATTGAGTACTGATTATAGTTATGTTTTTGTGATGCAGGGTCTCCCGTACATGAGAGAGCACACGACGGGGCAGATTCTTCGCAGTTTGCGTGATCAGATTCCCCAACTTACTCAGGCAGAGAGAGACACATTGTCGATAGTAGGTTTGTGGTCTATGATTCTTATGCCGGCCATCTGATTTCATCCCGCGATGCTGATGGCACTCATGGAGCGATGGGATCCTGACACATGCACGTTCCAGCTTCCAGTAGGGGAGATGATGGTGACACTTGAGGATGTGTACTGCATTCTTCGCCTACCGATCAGAGGAGCTACCGTGACATATGCGACCGATCGGTCAGTAGAGGATCATCAGAGGGAGCAGGTATATTGCATAGGGAGAGTCATGCCGAGCGAGATGAGAGGTCATGTCATGGTCAGCTGGCTCTTACATCCTACAGGAGAGGTGCCCCTCATGAGACGTCTTATGATAGCCATCATTGCACTAGTTGTCTGCCCTAATGGGCGAGGTACACACATGCATGGGGGTCTCACGTGGTGCATCAGGGCTATGGAGAGACATAGGAGAGTATATGCCTGGGGTTGGAGTATGCTTGCACATCTCTATCACGACCTCAAGGAGTATGTTTTCGGATAGGGTTGCAGCTTGATGACATGCACACTTCTGTAGGTGTGGATATTTGAACACTTTACATGCACCAGGCCTGTCGGCTATCCAATGAGTACGGCTAGCAAGCGACCTAGGGTATTTTCTTATCCACTTACCAGTGAGTGGAGATTTGGAGATCTATTGTGTTGGAGAGTGATAGTTGACAGATTGACAGCCGAGGTGACCGTGTGGAGACCATATCTGCGGATGCACAGATGTGATGGGATGGAGAGACAATTAGCATGCCTACAGAGGAACCGCCTACTGAGAGGACGATATCCACACATCATAGTCCCATTCTACTTTGACCGAGTACGGAGGTAGTTCGGGCTAGAGCAGTGTGTCCCAGCCGATGTGCCCATCTATACTTGACACTCACGAGTCCTTCCCAGACCCAGAGCAGTAGCGAGACAGATGATAGACGATATCGAGATCATAGATATAGAGGGGTCCGATCAGGATGTGGTCACTGATTATGCTGCAGACCCCGGGGCACAATGCAGGTATCATTCCTAGTTTATGAGATCATACCCAGGGCCTATCTTTCCACCAGATCACCCGATAGGCCATCTAGGTCCATGGAGGCATGGAGACCGAGATGAGGATCAGGGATCCAGGTCAGAGGAGCCAGAAGAGGGAGAGGGTCATGAGGAGGTAGGAGGTCCTGATCCGCCTATAGGAGATCAGCCTAGTGCCGAGGAGGAGGAGGACGAGGATGATGACGAGGAGGAGAGAGATGATGATGAAGAGAACGAGGATGTAGATGAGGATAGAGATGATGAGGAGGAGTCAGATGCAGCTCCTCACCATTCAAGGGATGATACTGTAGCCTTAGATCCTCCCGTTATTCCCCAAAAGGGGGAACACGAGGCACTACGAAGACCTGCACCTATCGCGCACAGATCGTTCGAGCGTGGGGAGCCTAGTAGTTCCCAGTCACAGATGCTACCATATCACGATCCCTACTGGCGTGAGGGAGATCCAGGTATAATAGGTTTAAATTGATTGATTGATGTTTTGATGATATAAAATGGTACTAACACAAAATCTGTTCTACTGCTACAGCTAATGTGCAGGAGTGGGGCTCCTTGATCCAGCAAGCAGTGACAGATATCTCCACGATAGCGCAGATCCCTAGTTCCTCACAGGTTGCTTATAGACCTCAAGGGAACGCGGGTTGGCATGATGATTTGTTTTCCCCATTTCGAGTACAGTAGAGATATGGAGGGAGAGAGAGCGGGCTCTATCAGAGGACCTTCAGCGAGCACAGCGTGATCTAGCAGCAGCTCAGGCCGAGGCTACCTTGTATCGCGCTATCCTTATGGATAGGGATCGTAGGAGTTCCTCTCGGAGCCATTCACGATCTATATCATGGTATACCCCCATGGGTCCACCTGCACGGCCGGACCAGGAGGGAGCATCTAGTCGTCACTCTCCAGCCACCAGCCCTAGGGATAGGAGATGATCTTATGATGTAGGGTAGGTCACATTTTGGATGTGTAGGGACCTACCTTTGTATATTGATCCACATATATATATATACATGCTTCTTTGTTTCAAACGTGTTATCTTTAATGCCTAAACAATGCGTATTGTGATTAAAGTTAATACATTTGGTAGATGTACATGTATGTTCTGAATTTAATTTCCATGTGATTGATTTCTCAATGCTCCATGATTAAATTGATACATGTGTGACTTAATTAAAATATTTGATCAAGTACTATATTGATGATAAGGAAGAAAGTATGTATTAAGCCTACAAATCATATGGCTAATGTGATTTAATTTGAATTTAAACACAACATGACATGATTCAACTTAACACATAAAAACATTGTATAATATGTCAACATAATGAAAATGTAAATCTTTTGTAATTTACATAAATGAATTCAAGACAAACCATAAAGTAAAGAAACATGCTTGTCAGGAACGAAGCAATATAGATTAAACAAAACATCATTTACTTCTATTTTCTCTAATCAAAGATATGTTAACATGTTATCCAATTTTGAAGAAGTGAGAAAGGAAATAGATAAATGATAAGGAATGAGGCATTAAGCATAGTATCTTCGCAAGTGCATAGCGTTTATAGGGTCTTTAAGAGGCGTACCGTCTACATCCGCTATTTTGTAAGAACCTGATCCATAATCTTCAATAACGATATACGGTCCAAGCCAATTAGGACTGAATTTTCCCTTTTCTTCAGGTAAGGCATTCACATTGCGCTGATTCTCATAGAGCACTAAGTCACCCACTGAGAAGGAACGTTGAATAACCTTATCATTATATTTTCGTTGTAGAGTTTTGTGATACGCTTGAATATGCTCAAGAGCATTTATATGTTGTTCATCAAGCATCTCAAGCTATTGAAGTCTTTGTTCTCTATAGGAGTCATCATCTATTATACCTTTGAGAGAAACTCTAAGTGATGGAATCTCTAATTCTAAAGGCATAATAGCATCAGTACCATAAACAAGATTATAAGGAGTAGTTCCCGTGGCAATTTGTACACTCGTTCGGTAGGCCCAAAGAGCATAGATTAGCTGAGTACTCCAATCCTTACCATGCTTATTCACGGTTTTGCGAAGAATTTGTTCGATTATTTTATTGGATGATTCGGCTTGACCATTTGATTGAGGATAGTATGGTGTAGAAAATCGATGTTTGATATGATATTTCTTGAGGAATTGCTTCACGTATTTATTCTTAAATGATGTCCCATTATCAGAGATTATAGTGGAAGGTATCCCAAATCGAGAAATAATGTTTTCTAGAAGAAATCGACAAATCACTTCAGCTGTAGTGGAGCGAAGAGGAACAGCTTCTACCCACTTTGTAAAGTAATTTGTTGCGGTTATAATGAAAACATGTCCTTGAGATGAAGGAGGAGAGATTTTACCGATGAGATCCAACCCCCATGCAGAGAAAGGCCAAGAAGCTACCTGAGAATGGAGTTCTTGGGCAGGAGCATGAATCAAATTATTGTGTTGTTGGCATTGGTGACATTTCTTAACAAATGAAAAAGAATCCTGCTGCATAGTTTGCCAATAATATCCCATACGAAGTAATCTTTGAACCAAGGATTTACCTCCAAAATGCCCCCCACAGGCACTTGAATGCGCCTCTTCAAGAGCAATAGGGATTTCTGATTTGTTAAGACAGCGAAGGAGAAGACCGTTATAACCCCTTCGGTAAAGAACATTAGAAAGAATGATATACCTAGCAGACAACTTGCGAACTCTAGCCCCGGTGTTCCTATTGGCGGAATCAGGAAAGGTACCATCAGTCAAGTATCTTACGATATGCTAGTACCATTCATCTGAGTCTATGAAGTCGCAACATGTCACCAGGCTGGAATCATCTACAATAGATGGAGAAGTAAGGTTGTGAATAACAAATTTAAGATCAACCACAGGGTCCTCTAAAGATACAAGAGAAGCCACACATGCCATTGCATCCGCATGTCGATTATCTTTTCGAGGAACAGGTTCTATGGTGTACGAATCAAATTTTTGTAACAAAGAGATAGCAAGGTCTTTATATTGTGATAACTTGTCTTGTTTTGCTTGATACAGTCCTGTTACTTGTCTTATAATCAGTTGAGAATCTCCAAAAATATGTATGTGTTTTATATTCAGAGCCAAGGTTGCCTTTATTCCTGCTATAAGAGCCTCATACTCAGCAATGTTATTGGTACATAGGAAATTGAGACGGTAAGATAAGGGAATGGACTTCTTTGTAGGAGAAATCAGAACAACACCTACCCCCGATCCCGTACGACACTTAGAGCCATCAAAGTATAACTCCCAAGTTTCATCTTTTTCTGTACAAAGGATGAAATCGTCAGGAAAAGACTCAGGGTTAGGGAAGGAGAAAGGTGAAGGGGCCTCAACTAAGTGATCAGTCAATGCTTGCCCTTTAATTGCTCTTTGTGAAACAAATTTAAGGTCAAATTCAGTTAACATCATAACCCACTTAGCTAGGCGTCCTAATAAATCAGTTTTAGAGAAAAGATGCTTCAACGGATCAAATTTTACCATGACGTGGACTTCTAAGTTTAAGAGATAATGTCTCAATTTCTGAGTCACAAACACCAAGGCCAAGCATTGTCTTTCTATCGCAGAATATCGGGTCTCATAATCGAGTAAGGTACGACTTATATAATAAACCGGACACTCCTTACCATCTTTATCATGGTGTGCCAATAATGTTGCAAGAGCATGAGAGGATGCAGCTGTATAAAGAAGGAAGGGTTTAGAAGGTTCAGCTGGTCGAAGGATAGGAGGATTAGCCAAATACATTTTTAAATCTTCAAATGCTTGCTGAAAATCCTCATTCCATTGAAAAGTGATATTCTTTTTGAGAAGTTGAGTGAAAGGAAAAGTACGATCCGCAAGTTGAGATACAAACCTACGAATAGTTTGAATTTTTCCTTGTAAGCTTTTGAGTTGAGACACATTTCTAGGAGGTGGCATGTTGACAATAGCATCTATTTTCTTAGTATCCACCTCAATCCCACGATGCGAAACTATGAATCCTAATAGTTTTCCACTATCCACACCAAAAACACATTTTCGGGGATTCAAGCGCATGCGATATTTATGAATCCTTTCAAAGATTTGATGAAGGATCTTAATATGATCTATGCGAAGAATGGATTTGGCCAAAACATCATCAACATAGTCTTCTAGAATCTTATGCATGTAATCGTGAAAGATAAGGGTCATCACTCGTTGATAAGTTGCACCAGCATTTTTAAGTCCAAAAGGCATCATTATCCAACAAAACGTACCCCAAGGAGTGGTGAAAGCAGTTTTGAATTGATCTTGAGGGTTAATGAAAATTTGATTGTATCCTGAAAAACCATCCATGAAGGATAATAAGGCATGTCCTGCCGTAGAATCAACTATCATGTCAATGTTCGAAAGAGGGAAATCATCTTTTAAAGAAGCCTTATTTAAATCTTGGAAATCAGTACACATTCTTATTTTATTATCTGGTTTAGCCACAGCGACAATATTTGAAATCCATGGGGAATAATCAATAGGGCGGATAAATCCAGCCTCCAATAACTTTTCAATCTCAGCCTTAACAAGCAAAGCCACCTTAGGATTCATTTTTCGAATCTTTTGTTTCACGGGCTTAGCATCAAGGACTAAGACAATATTATGAGTAACAATCTTAGGATCTATACCAGGCATGTCAGAGTATGTCCAAGCAAAGATCTCGGGGAATTCATGCAATAAATCTTCATATTGTTTTTGTTCCTCTTCATCCAAACATTTTCCAATTTTAATAACTTTTTCTTCATTGCAAGGATCCATCTTAACATTAGTGGTGTCACTTATGAGAAGATTACTTTGTTGAGGAGTATCCTTTAGCTGAGGGAATTCTTTCACAATCTCATCATTATCCGTCTCTTTTCCAAAATAGGCGTCAGTGTTCAAACAATAAGGGAGTCCCCTATTGTGATGATAACGAGGAAGAGTATCATATGCTCCTAAAAATTCAGCTAAAGCATCATTAGTAGGGAAAACATCCAAAGCACAGGCACACGAAGGATCTTCATCAATGTACTCGGGGTGTTGCATTGATAGAGAGGTAGAAATAACATTAACACTAATACAGGGTCTTCTAGAAGCTTTAGTGCACTTACAGGGATTATAGCCAAGTCCAAAGGCATGGTTGTGAAGATTATTCTCAAGAGGACCCTTTATTCCTTGTTCGTGAGCGCCACAACCATTTCCATGATACCCATGCTTAGCAAAAATGCGAAAACCACGACCATAACGATCAGCCATTTCAGACAGAGAAGGCGGTTTTTCATAAGACAAAGAATCAAACTCTTCAGAATTAGAGGTGCGGGGAGAAGAAGTTTGAGAAGCGGCCACAAAGTTATTACTCATAGGTTCAAGTAGTGTTGATTGATTTTTAGCTTCTTCCTTCTTTTCAGCTTTAAGCTCTCTAGAAGGAACCTTATATTCACCTACAAAGGTAGGATTAAAATCAAGGGATCCCCAATCGTCGTCTGCGAGAACCTTCTCAGGATCAAATCCTTCTTATGTGTAGTTTCAAGTCGAGAAGAGTCTTCTTCAGGAGCTCCAGACTCATCCAAAGAATTTTGATCATCAGAGAGTGAGGATTCACCGATAGGTATCTTGTTTAAAGAGTCACCACTAGACGAGGGCGGCTTAGAGGCACCCCCTTTGGAAGTAGATGTTTGCAAACAAGCTTGAAAATTGGTATCACCTATCACGGTATATGTCTTATTGTTGTAGATAAACTTAACTTGTCTGTGCAATGTAGAGGGGATAGCTTGCATACTGTGAATCCAAGGTCTCCCTAATAACAAGTTGTATGTTAGATTTCCCAACATAACATGGATAGGAGTAGGCAAAGTAACAGGCCCCACTGTGATGGGTAAGGTGATAGTACCTAATGAAGTTTTAGCCACATTATCAAAGCCTCGAATAGGACGAGAGTCCGGATCAATTAGAGATGTATCCACATTCATCTTATGCAAAAGATTAATGCTACACACATTAAGACCAGAGCCATTATCTACTAGTGTTCATCTTATAGCAATGTCTTTCATGATAACCACAATCATCAAGGGATCATATTGATGTTGGATTTCACTAGTAGGCAACTCATCTTGGGTAAACACAATTTGAGCTTTAGGATTCATCACAGAGTTAACCAAAGATGCTATATTACTAGATGTATTTGGGGGAGGAACATTCAAATCTTTCAAGGCATCTTGTAACATTCCATGATGAGCGGAAGAAGTTTGAATCAAATCCCAAAGGGATATCTTAGCAGGGGTAACTTTAAGTTGTTCTATGAGATCATATTCCTTACTAAGAACTTGTGAAATACGTGGAGCTTGCGGAAGAATTGGTTGAGGATTCGGAAGAGAAACTGGAATAACAGGAGGAGGACTAGGCTGCCTATTATTCCTGGTATGATAAGTATGGGCAACCGCATGATAACTCTCTCTAGTTATTTGCTTGTCATAACTATAAGGACTTATAGGTTTTCTTCCTTGCAGAGTGATGATTGGTTTATTCGGAGTACGAAAGGAATCATGATCATACCCTCCTTGGACAGTAAGGAGAGGTGATTTAGGACCTTGAAAGGTGGGAGAAGGATAAGCACCTTGGACTTCAAAGAGAGGCTTCTTATGCTCATTCAAATTTATCATGTTAACCAATTTAGAGGTTTTGTTTTTGTTTAGAGATTTCGATAAAGCCACAAAGTCATCAAGAGCATCATCCAACAAAGCATGATCATATCTATTAAAAGGTTTATCTTTTGATTCAAAAGGAGACATCTCCTCATAGAGGGGATTGTTGAAAACAACCATGTTACTAGATTTAGTGGAAGAGTTGATAGGAATGTACCCTTGAGAGGACTCATTCAACTTATCTTTCTCATCACAACGAAATGGCATAGTAACAAGGTTTATGAGTTTTTGGTAAAATGAAGGTTTAGCATCTTTAGGGTTCAAAAACTCATCTAAAGCTTCATCTAATTCATCTTGGCTATACTCATAATAATCACCATAAGCATGAACATTTTGCAAATAAAAGTCGGACATTTTGAAATAAAAATTGCATGAAATTTAAACACACAATGCAAAGAAACACACTCTTTTTTTTTTTTTTCTTTTTAATAAAAATGAAATGAAAACACACTAGATCTAGATCTAGATCCAACAAATGCAATGCAAGAAGAAACAATGATAGATTCACGTCGGGTTCACCAAAATGTGTGGGGGAAAAAGCGAGACTAGGTTATCATGCCCTAATCCTACCTTTTGACACACATTACGGAATACGAAAGAGCCTAGAGGTATCACACAATTGGTTACTTCTTTTTGTGAAAGAGAGAGCCACGGGCTACCTATTAGGGTTTCTATTCCTTTGTTGTAATTGAAAGGTAAGATTATGCAAGTTCAATTCCTAACCCTAAAATGCAAGTATGAGCTAACAACAAGATTGTAGAATTGAACTTAAACAATGGAAAGCTGTAAACACAAGGATAAAACAAGAATGCAGATGCGTACCCGGAGTCAAAGTTTGACTGAAAATGTTCGGGATGGGGGCGCGGGCGCCACTGTCCTGATTCTATCCCGGAACTGCACCTGAAAACTGTTGTTTTGCACTCTAGAAAACTGTCTGAAATGCTGTCTGTCAGGAGGACCAGGGCGCCCAGCACCCCTGTCCTGGCAGGACCAGGGCGCCCCATGCCCCTGTCCTGGTATTCTGCTCTGCAATTTGATGTGGGGTGCTGTCTCGACCTGCTTTTTCCGGATCTGCAACCTGCGGCGTCGTCCGAGTCTCGAAACCGGCACTTATATCTGAAAAAGGTGTTTGGGCGGCTATATAGGGTTTTGCCTTAGTCAAACCCCCGCTTCGGTGATTTCCACCTCCACGAATAGCCAAGTTGTATTGTAAAAGTAATGTGTGTGCAGACCTTGTGTGTGTGCAAGATCTAAAATGCAAGTAAGCAAACTAGAGCAACCTAGAAAGTAAACCCTAATTGCTTGTTAATGATAATGTAAGTGCTCTAAATCAAGATGCAAAGTGATCTAAAGCATGAATAAATGAGATATTGAAGCTTATGCAAAGACATGAAAACAACATGAAATCATACCCAACCCTCAAGGGAGGAGTACAAGCCAATCTTCAGTCGGTAATCTCCTATTGTTCTTCAATGTCTTCCAAGCCCTAAATGGATGAATGGAATTGTTAAATGCTTGATAGAGGGATGTTGAAGGTTGTTGAAGTCTTCACAGATCTGCTCTTTCGCTGCATATGAGGTTCCTGAAAACAAAATTCCGATCCCTTCAAATGAAGAAAGAGAGCTCTTATTTATGAAACCCTAGGTCTTAATTCCAATTTTTGGCCGACCTAGAGATTGAATATCCCGCCAATTTCTTGGGGTTAAGCTTTATTTTATGATTGGATCGCGCTCCTAAAATTTCGGGAAAAATGTCCGGGACCGTGTGCACTCCGGGCGCCACGGTCCCGACAACTTTTCACCAAATTTTCAGGGCCGTCAGATATGATGATTTTAGAGATAATCCCGAAGTTACAGGTGATTTTGAGATGTTTTGACCCCCGAAATCAAGCCCCCAAGCTCAGAATAGGGCCTAACTAGGGTTTTTGATTAAGTAGTGTATTGGAAGAATAAAATGAAAGGGGCACGCTTTAATGAAAGGGCCCGGCTTTATGATGTGGAAGATGATGAAATAGAACCTTTAGACCTAATTAATTTGATTAATTAAGTGCTAAAGGGGAAATGTAATGTAAAATTCAACTGCACCAAGGCGGGTGCTAAACTAGGTGTTAAATTGTACTGCTTTAGCAAGTGCGTACAATTTATGACGTTACAGCAAGGTAGATCTAACAGATCTTGTTACTCCTAATAGGGTAAGCTATCAGAAATAGCTAAACATGTAGCTCTAACTAAGCACTCTTTATTATTGCAGTAGTGAAGTTGTGGGTGCCATCCCCACTGCAGTTTTTCTCTCTAACCAAGAGTTTCTGCGTAACCAAAATATATGTGTTATGGAGTGAATCATGTATGATTATTATCTATTTTCTTTAGCTTTATATTATGTTACTGCACTATTTGGTTTATGCATAACAGTAAAGTTATTATTGAAGAAATTATTGGAGTACTGATTCACCCCTCCCCTCTCAGTACATTAGCTTTCCATATTGGGCCTAACAATTGGTATCAGAGCTTGAATCTTGGAAAAGGGTTTAACTGCCTAAAGAGAAAGATCTTATCAATGGAAGGCTATAAACAATCTCAGAGGATTGTGTATCTGCAAGAAGAGCGGGATCATGCTAATCAAGTGATTGCAGACATGCAAAGGCAAATGCAAAAATCTCTGAAAGTGAGAAGAAGATTATCAAATGATTTGCAGGACTCTCAAGAGTTAGTGGAACAATTTGAGACATCATCTGAGAACAGTATATCTGAAGAAACTAAGGAAATGATTGGAGTATTGAAAGAAAAGAACAAAGCACTGGCTGATCAACTAAAAGCAATGAAAAGAGAACATGAACATTTCAGCACACAGATGACTGAAAATCTTGATGCATTGAGGACAATCAAGGATAAAGTAAGAGATCTAGAAAGGGAGAAACAACAACTTGAAGTCTTAGTATCTAATAAGAATGATGAAATCACAAGGTTGACTGGAATCCAACAAAATCTGTCAGATCAACTAGGTTATGCACATCATGAAGCAATTCTGAAAAATGATGAGAATCAAGTATTGAAACTTGAAGTATCAAGGTTAACCAATGAACTTGAATCAGAGAAGAAATCCAAAGAAACACTCAAGAAGAGTTATGAAGCATCAAAAATGTTGGATAAGCAACTGAATACAAGAAGACCCAACAAAGATGCAGGACTCGGTTACAAAGGAAAAGACTCTACTGAGAAAGGAATTCATACTACCGAGAGAGGAGAATCATCAAAGCAAGCTGGAAACAAGAATAACATCAAAAGAAAGAAGCCTATTTGCAATCAAGGTCATACTACCAACATGTGCCAAATCAGAAAAGGTAAGCAACTGCATGTCACTAAGTCCAAAGGTTATTGTTACAACTGCAATAAATATGGTCACACATCTAATCAATGTAGGATAGAGTCTGTTAACAATTATCAGAAGGCAAAATTCAAAGGGTTTTGTAAAAACTGCAATAGATATGGACATAGTACCAAGAAGTGTTGGCTTAAGCAAAAGAACTATATGTGGTCTACACACCGAGCAAATACTAGAGGTTACCGAACTCACACACATCCTTACCGACAATATTCTACAGTACCATGGGATTACAATACAAGGATATGGTGTGAATGTTGTGGAAGATATGGACATATAAGTGCCAAATGTTTTATAAGGTTTGGAATGAACAACCGAAGATCATGGAGAAATCCTGGTATGGCATGTTTTCAATGTCTCAAAGTTGGACATTTAGTTGGAGATTGCAGAGATCAACCTAGAAAAGACACTGAAGAAATAAAAAAAAAATTAAAGATGATTTGGAAAAAGAAGGAAATTGTGTCAAATGAAGAAAGCACCTTACCTACCGAGTTAGGTGCACCTATTCCAAATTAATCGATAAAGGTATGAAGGGACTACATTCTCTCAAGGTTAAATCTTAACAGTTCCTATTCTATTATGTACTTAATTCAAAATCTGCATAATTAAGATGTATTGGTGAGATTGAAATTCTATCAAAGTCTTTTGAAGCACTATACAGGAAAACTGTCAAGTCAGTGAATACAGGAAACCTATCTAGTCGGTGAATGAAGGAAGTTTGGTTACTCGGTTAAAGAAGAAAAAGTGGAACCGAGTGCATTTAATGTTTTTGACCTAACCCGCACGGAGCCCGATAAGGCATATTGTGTACTTAAAAGCATTTTTGTGGTCATTTACACTTACCAAGTTTTCGAGAGAGCAGAGCAAAGCGAATCCAAGGCGATCAAAACCTCCTACAAAGAAAATTCAAGGTATTCACATCAATCTCAATACATTGTTAAGCTGATTTACCGATCTTATCTTGTTGCCATTATCTGCTAAGTGTAAAGCGTTTGTCGTTTGAAAATCCTGAAACCCTAAGGATCCTTTGTTAGTTTTTATCTGAAATCTACAATGGCGCCCAAGATCCAAGATCCCATAGTTGTCAAGAATGTAAAGAAGCCCTCACTAAAATACTCTTTGACTCCCAAAGTTGCTTGTGAATCGGATGACAAAACTGCCTTTTCACTCATCCCGAACAGAGTGTTGTTAGTCGAGGATGTGAGATTCTTCAACAAATGTCGTGTTGAAGAACTCAGTCATGTTGAAATTAAAGACACCTATGATGAGTTGTGCACGGATGGTAAATTGAACAGCAATTATGAGCACATCAAGATCAAGGGATTAATTGAAGCCCTAACCTATCCCCGTGTGTTCAAACCCCAGTGGGTTAAGTTTGTTCTGAGCAGAGTTCATGATGATTTCATGTGGCTAGAAGAGCAACCATTTAAGATTACCAAGGAAATCATTCATCTGATTACCAGTTACCCCATTTATGATCATGCCCAAGCCCAAAAGATGATATCATAGAAGGAATTGATCAGTTTAACCGGAGTAGAATCTGATTGCAGAGGATTGAAATTGAACAATGTCACAAATGAAGAACTAAAATTTGCCATTAGAGTTTTAGGCTATTGTTTCTTCCAATCAGCAAGGGAAAACAGTGTACCCTGTGCAGCAGTAGACCTGGCATACAAAATTGTGAAAAAGGGAATGAAAATTGATCTATGTGAGGTGTTGCTGAAGAACCTATTTGAAAATCTGAACACCATCAGGAAGCCAAAGAAGAACAACTCAGCTAATACTCTAAAGTTTGGATCATTACTGGTATGCATGTTTTTCTATTTTGAAAAATTCTTTTCATCAGTCGGTAAAGTTGTTTGGGAACTACACCGACCAATCACCCATTAGATAAATGACTTCATTAAGAAGTTAGGAGATAATTTCAATGATATTATGCATGACTACTTCAGTAAATTTCAAGAAAAAATGCATAACAGGTACCAGATTCCACCCCAGCTAGTGGAGAAATACAAAAATGATATGTGTGTTGAAGTTGACACCAATTACTGTTATGTGAATGTTGTGGAACCGAGGACTCAATCTTTGTCACCGATGGGTTACGAGATTGACTTTGAGATCACACAACAGCAAATTGATGCATTTCTTACATTATGGAGGCATGCTACCGAGCTGAGGTATGGAACCTATGAGGAAGTAAAGGAAAAGGTAAAGATGAACATTGTAGTACCCAAAGCTACAAGAAAGGCAACAAAAATGATAAAGGCATTGTTAGAGAAATTCGGAGAAGACTCTTCCTCTACACCTGTCAAAGGCACCATTGCCATTACCGAAGAGGAATCTGAAGCCCAAGAGGCAGCAATAACACTAAGCACTGAATTGCCTAAGGGTAAAGTGTTGAAAAGAAAGAAACCGGATTCATCAAAGGCCTCACCGACTCCACCTCCAAAGCGACCTAACACAAGAGCATTTGCAGCCTCACCGCGTAAGAAAACAAAAAGTGTTACTACTCCCAAGGTAACAAAGACCTACAAGAAATCTACTCAGAGACTCATTTTGGCAAAAGAGTCTAGTGATACCGAATCAAAGGATGCAAGCAAATTCTAGATTGTCAAGAGCAAGAAGGTAAATATACATAGTGTAGAAAACTTATGTGCTAATCTGAAGGAATATGGTGGATTTGGATCATTCAGATTTGTTAAGTATGAAACCAAAAATGTAGATGAAAAGAGACTGTAGGATTTTGCCAAGATCAAGGGCACAATGAAAAGCATAAAAGAGACAATAGAATGACAAGAACAAACTGTATTCTCATCAATATGCCAAATGATCAACTAGATTAACCAATACAATGAATAGAGGCCTGCTTATATAGGCAAGGCCATATGGATGTATGAGCACACAAATATGACATGTGGCTCAATGAGAAACAAGGGTAGGTAAGAAATACTAAGGGTAGGTAGGAGAAATAATATAATATTCCACAAGAGGTGGATGACCCACCGAATGTGGAGTGTAACAACAAAATAAGACCACAAAAGGTGGAATTTCTCCTACAAGCTCTATCACTATGTGCACACTTCCCTAAGTGTCTCAAATCCAAACTACGAAGAGATGCATTATCCTAAGTTAACTTAAGTAAGTGTAATAATATCCAAAATGAATATTTATTTACACCAACGTAGACAAATTGAAGAAGCTGTCATCTGCACACTTCTAAAATTCTGGTTAGCTCCATTGGAACTAGCTAAGTCACTTCCAAATGAACTTTACTAGCATATTGATAATATATGGAAGTATGCAATGGACTCGGAGAAACAAATCAGAGAAAGGAGTCTGGTTCATCTCTTTCCTGACATGTCAATAGCTGAAATTAAAGAACATCTGACAACCTACAACTCAAAGTTTCTTGTCAAGCAGAGAGCCTTAAAACTGATGAATGGGTTGTATATTGAATTGGAAAATGAGACAAAAGCAAAGTGGCAGGAAATCTTTAAATTCAATGATGCTGGTGAGCAAGCTACAGTTGAAATTGTTGATGTCACCGAGCAAGATCCTAATGTTACCGAGAAAGACCCTGCTGACACCATTCAAATAGATGAAGATGTCATGGATACAGAGGCACCAGAACAGGAAATGATAGAAGGCAATGCATATGCAAAACTTGTATCTAGTGAATCAGTCTTGGAACAAATTCAGCCTTATCCACCAGTCAAGCAACGTGTCTCAACCGAAACCCCTCATGACACAGAGCAAGGCACCGAAGGTCACAAGTCTACAACAGCAGAAGGTACTACTCAAGAACAGACATCTCAAGCACCTTCTAGCACTCAGAATGTTGCAACTGAGACACCGAGTACCGAGACACCAAAGGACTCTACATAGGCTAAAGAAACTGATCAAAGTGTTGCCTCTACCGAGCAACCTACCGAGGGTCATCAAGCCTCACAAGCCATTGTCTTAGTTCCATCGGTGAAAGGTAAAGAAAAGAAGATGAAAAAGCATAGTTTTAAAGTTGATTTGTCAAAACCAATAGTGTTGCCCAATGTAGACATAGCAAAATTAAAGGGGCAAGCACTCATTAATTTCGGTGAACTATGCAAAGCAAAGGCCGAACAAGAGAAGCAAATGGCGCTTCAAAAGAAAAATAAAGTACTTCAGAAGGTGAAAGCACTCTTAATAGATATGCTACCTAAAGCTACAGTATCAATAGATGCAGCCATCCACATTCAACTGGATGAACTCCTAACAAAGATAGAGACATCTAGAGTAGATGCATCAAACTATTTGAGCAAGCTAAAAGACAAAGAGCTCACTGCAAAAATGATAGAAGAGGTACAGAAAGCTATAGCTATTGGCAAAGTTAAACTTGTCAAATTTATTGTTGAGTTGACTCCTCAACTCAAGCACATTCTTTATTTATTTCAGAAACTCTGCACATTTTCTTTATTCATTAAAGACATTAAGAATAAAACAGAGGCAATTGAGAAAGAGATCACCGATCTCTCAAGCAAGTTGACCACGGAGCCAAATTCAGTTCAGAATTTTTATACAAAGATACACCAGCTCATGGCTCAACAATTGGACCTAAGAAATGAAGAACACAAGATCCGGATGGACATAACACTTCAGACATTATTCCTTCCTCATCTTTCATCCATCCAAGAACAGATGAACCGAGCCACCTCCTTATCTACTACACAAGAGGGAAGCACTCTAGATGGCTTAATATCATTATTGGTTGATATTCAAGCACAGAATTCTTTAATGGACAGTGTAAAGAATGCACTCTCTGTCGCTCTAACCGAAGCCCGGATCAAGTACAAATCCATTTTTGATCAATTACCACCCCCGAATGGTAATTAAGTTTTGATGTTTGTCAAAAAGGGGGAGTGATATGATATAGTATTAGAGGAGTGATACAGTATTGGGGGAGTGTAGCATTCAAAGCATCAAAGTATAAAATCAAACAAAAGGAGTATAGTATATAGGGGGAGTATACCAAGTAGAGCAAGCAGAGTATCCAAGAGAAGTGAACCGAGCAGTGTACAGAACAGTAAGCTAAGATCAAGGATAGATCACAGAGCAAGCAAAATCAGAGTTTTTTTTTATAGTATATCGATAAGGGGAGTATATCTGGATTTATTATTTTATTAACTATTGTATATACTGTCAGTATAGTCAAATTTTGCAAGTATATAGATTTTTGAGTTATAACTTTGAAAGTAGTTTTTGTCAAACATCTCAACTAATGTCAAAAGGGGAGATTGTTACTACTTATCAAGTTGCCAATAGTTTTATGTTCAAAGTTATTCAATACACTCTAGTCGGTTATCTCTACCGAGATATTCAATCGGTATGAACAGTCTAGTCGGTTACAGAAGAAAGTAGTCTCAAAATGTAGTATACACTGAGTTGTCTACCGAGTATCATTTCATGTCTACCGAGCAACAAAGATGACACACCGAGTTGATATACACCGAGTGAAACGTGTTACCAGATTCATTGAACCTAGACATAAATATGAAAATGTGTTACAAGATCGAGGAACATCTAACCGTTATCACATTGGAAATTGCACTTAAAGATTGTGTATGATTTTGAGGTCATCTAACCAATGAAATAATTTTCATGGTTATTCATTCGATAAATCATATTTGTAAGATCGAAGCAATGAATGGATCACCGTCATAAGAGATCTATTTATACAGCATGAGTTAAGAATTAAACAGGTGTGTGCATGAGTGCAAGAAGACTATTACAGAGACACAGAGGTCACCGAGAAGGTTTTCAGAGAACAGTTGAAGAACAGAGTAAACAGAAGGGTTTACCAAGTTACTATATGGGTTACCAAGGTATGCTATAAGCAAGGTAACTTATTCTAAGCACATAGAATCTGCTATAACATTCCAGATGTAAAGTTGCAGATATTTGTAATGATTTTATTGTAATATTTAGAAGTTGTAAGAGAAACCTTTAACAGGGTAAAAGACTCTAATCAAGTCTATAAATTGTAAAGCCTCTAACCAGGTGCAGCATTTAGTTTAAGTGTTGTGAAATCCTTTAGCAAGGTAGATCTAACAGATCCTGTTACTCCTAACAGGGTAAGCTATCAGAAATAGCTAAACATGTAGCTCTAACCGAGCACTCTTTATTATTGCAGTAGTGAAGTTGTGGGTGCCATCCCCACCGCAGTTTTTCTCTCTAACCAAGAGTTTCTGCGTAACCAAAATATATGTGTTATGGAGTGAATCATGTATGATTGTTATCTATTTGCTTTAGCTTTATATTATGTTACTGCACTATTTGGTTTATGCATAACAGTAAATTTATTATTGAAGACAAGTATTGGAGTACTGATTCACCCCTTCCCTCTCAGTACATTAGCTTTCCATATTGGGCCTAACAGTTGGCATATTTACTTCCTTTATCATCCTCCTCCAAATGTCCATGAAATTAATGAATTCTTGAAATGGGCAATGAGAATAACATTCAAACTCTAAAAGTTATCAAGTAAAAAGTTGGGTGCTATAATCATTTTTGTTTTAATGAATATGAATTTAGGTTTATATATGTATATTAAAAGATAATTTATAAACTATTAAAAAAATGTTCATTTATGATACAACAAGAGATAGGTAGTCTTTTTTAAGAGGGAATGAGACAATAGTTTTTAAAAAATTAAAAATATAGAAAGTTCTAATCCTTCATAAATAAGGGATTTATCAATTCATTATCAAAACATATTATGAAATATTAGAGATGAGGGTAAAAAAATGAAGTAACTATCATATCAAGTTTCCACATGTTTGAGGAATCCCTTCCTCAAATAATCTCTAAAGAGAGAGAGATTTGGTGGGTGCAAATGGACGTGTAAATATCTCTAGCTTCTATCACGCCCTCTTTATCTAATCTATCTCCAATATATCCTTCAATGAGTTGTTGAACACATAAAATCATGAGATCTAAAAAAAGGTGTTTGTAAGCACTTGGTAACTTTATATTGACTAATTTGCATAGACATGATGAATCAATGCCAAATCAATTACCACTTATACAAAATTTGAGGCCCCACCCTCTTCTATGACTTCTAAATCCACTTCAATCAATGGCTCTAATAAGATAAGAGTTATATAAACATGTAACTTTGGTGTTGATGGGTGGTCAAAATCTAATATCAATCCACCCATCTAGGATGATAGAGCAACCCTCCTTATCCAATTTTGTCTCATTTCCTCCATCACCTAATTCACCTTAGAATACTCTCTATTAAGAAGGGTGTTGCATAGCTTATGTTCTTCAAAGGGAAAATTAGGGAACAACAACAAGTGCATCTTTGAATTTATTTTTCGGTAAACAATCAAAACATGTCACATGAATGGTATGACATGGGCAAAAAAAATCTGGCAATGAAAAATTCTTGTCACTTCGCGTGATTGAATGTTGAACGTTCTACAAGTATTTTCACAGCCACTAACCTTCTTCTTTTCTCTTGTAGAAACATCACTAGTACCACTAGCAACCATGGATGGCATAACATTTTTTGTAGACTCTATAAGGATTTACATAGCCTTGAACCTTGTTTCACCCTCCATAAATAATTTATCAACCTCTACCTTCTTAACTGTGTTCATTTGTGAACAAACCTTAACCCTATAATTTCGAAGAAGAGATTATATATTGTAGTGTAGCTCCCTCTAAAATATATGTTGCAAATTTAACACAACCAAAAATTACTGCTACTTGACCTTCCATTGCCATCATCCTCATCCACCCTAAGCTATATTTCGTCTTTATTTATCTAGTTGTCCAAAATTATAAAAGAGGTAAATAGATGGTTTGAAAGTGATATTTTTGTACTGTTATAAGGGCACTCAAATAGATTGTGTGGTTGTCCTACTTCATCCATGCCCTAATGGATCCCCTCCTAAAACCCTTATTTATCTTTCTTCGTTTTCATGTTCACTGTTGTTATCTATGTTGTTTTGTGAAAAATAGAATGCAGGTACAAATTGAAAGGTAAAATATTAACTCCTACTTACCTATGCTACCTTCTTTCTGTGTGCCTTAGTGATCATTGATGTTGCACTTTATTTCCCTAACTATGATCACTTAAGTTGCTTGCTCTTCAAATAATTAAGAAATTTTATTTTCATCCTTCAACTTTGTTGCCACTAATTTTTTTGGTTGTAAAAATCAAGTTTGCAATCCATAATGGGCTTATGATTTGTGCCTTTAGGATTGAGTGTTAGTGTGGTATAAAGAATGATAAAATGAAATGTTTTTTTTATTTTTAATTCAATTTAGAATGATTCTTTTACATTTTTTAAGGGACTAATAGGTCAACCACTACATTTCCAACTATATTATAGAGGTGCCTCAATGTACCTGAAATGTCTTGATATAGGTACACTTGCAAAATGGTAGATGTTGTAAGCAATAATTTAGATTTACAATTAGGAAAAAAATGCAAATGAAAATTTTCCCACTCAAAACTGCTAAAGCCTCAAATAGAGCATGAAAATGGAATTCAAGCAAAAACATAAAATAAATTTACCACAAACTCCATTGTCAATTATATTTGCTTCAATGATTGAGATGCAATTTCTCTTTTCTGAAAAATCTACCTATTTCAATAGCATGTGATAAACATAAAAGTGGATGATCATTTGCATAGGATAGTGTGTAAATTTGGATGATGATCATCTTGGACAACTTTTTTTAACCCTCTCACTGAACCACTTAATGTGCATCTAATTTGGGCTTGCCTATTGGTCATTTTTTGAAGGTTGATGATGCCACATCCTTAATGGGCCACTCCACCTTTTCCTACATCTTAATTGATATTGACATCTCTTTGCCTCTCCTGGGAGATGTGGTTCACATGGTTGGGGATAGGCCTTGGACACAACTGTTGGATTTTGAGGGCCTCCCTTTTTGCTGTTAAAAATGCTTCTCTTTGGGTCATTTAGCTTCAAACTGCTCTATTTCATATCACAAAGGTGTTTCTACTTGGTGGAAGTATGCTATAGCTAACCACTTGACTGTCTATTTTGTTGATGCCGATTCGATTGGCTCCTCTTCGAAGGATAAGATTTCATCCCAATTTGAAGTGTCTCATACTGCTACTGATGTTGTTGTTGTTACCACTATGTTGGCTTCTCCCGTCCCTGAGGATTCAACTCTTGTCACCCCTATTTTGCAGCTCCACTCTACTACTAATTTTGCTCTTGATGTTGTTCCTCTACAGCATCATGCTACTCTTCTGCAGCAATCGGTTGTTGTTCTACAACAACACTCTATTAACACTATTGATTTTAACCATGTGGGTCCCTTATAGCTTGATCTCTCTCTTGATGGTCCTAATGATAGTATTGCCTAGACAGTGGTTTGTCGTAGGCGGAAGGGGAATGGTGCAAGAGCACCTAAGGGTTGAAATGCCCTTAACCAATTTTGGCTTGTGAGACCTTCTAGTGGTCATGTAAATACATAAGGACTAGCTCTAGTCCATTTGTTTGGTTGTTTAGTTACACTTTTTAAAATTTCTCTTATCGGCAAGACCTACCCCCAATCGGCAAGTCTTACCCTGATGACTCGATAAGTAGTCAGTGCTCGGAGTATTGTTATCGGGTATCGGAAGGAGTAGTTTCAAGTTTCCCCGATGATTAACTTGACCTATATTCGGACGGTGATCATGGATGATCCTACGGCTGTCGTTATACCGCGATGGGAAGAAGATCGCCAGATTATCCTCACGACTTGGCGACAAAGCACGTGCAAAAAAAAAAAGAGGTGAGTTAACGACCATGCAGGTTGAAGGTGGATCAACGACAGTCTCTATACCACAATGGAGAGATGCACGAAAGTTATTCCCCGTGACTTGGTGACCAAGTGGTGGGACCCAGCAAGAGAGCAGCTCAAGCGAGTTAATGGGTGAGCAAGTCCGGGATGATCTAACGATTGTCGCTATATCGCTATGGCGAGATGCACGAAGGTTATCCTCCGCGACTTGGTGACCAAGGTGGGGCCCAGCAAGAGAGCTTCATTCTAGGCAGTTAGTGAGGTCGTGCTAAGGTGGCAGGATAGGGACTCGGAGTCAATCAGGGGGTGCCACTTGGCGGAGCGCTGAAAGAGATCAAGGAAGATCGGACGGTTAAATTTCAAACCGTTGGTGCAATTGCAAATGGAGACCCTTGGTAACGAGATTTATCTCATCCAATAGGAGGGGTTCCAAACAAAGGATCTATGTATAAAAAGACCCAACGGGCATCTATAAGAGGATAATAATTAATCGTGGATCTTTGATCATGGATCATTGATCGTTGTTTGTCGATTGCCTCGGAGAACACATTTTGTTTTTCTGAAATGCAATAGAGAAGTCCATTTTCTGGTTTTCAATTAGAGTTTCATTTCTGTTTGTTTCACGTATGTTGTTAATGTAATTGTTTCATTTCTTTGTTCTGTGATTTGTTGGTTTGAACCCGTGAATAAATTCAAGATCTATAAATAAAGCTTTCCTTTTCAATTTTTGTTCCTTGTTTGCAATAATCAAATGGCTCTGACTTGAAACTCCACAAGATCTTTAGAGATTGTCAAGAAGAGCTAGAAATGTACAGTTGGTTTTCATTTGAGAGAGACCAGGAAATGGCAATCACCATTTCTGCATATTGAGCCTAGGCGAGCTTAGTGATAGTCAGGCTAGGTATCAGTAATTTGAAGGAGATAACTTACAGGGGAAGGAAACTGCTGAGAACTGGGAAAAGATCCATAAGGCTACAAGCCTGAAAATGAGACATTGTGTAACCATAGGGAAAAGTTTGCTAAACCAAACAAGATGGGTGGTTTTGCAAAAAGAGAGCGAATGTGTGTGTGTCCTAAACCCCTGCAAGGATTTAGTGAACAAGCTTACCTTGTGAGCTTGAGGAAGATGAGATAAGCAAACAAATGGTAGGGAAGCCCTTAGAAGTCTAGAGGGGTAGACTTGGAACCCGGAAAGGGATAGAAGCAAACCATCAAAGAAACCAAATTGACGGAAAACTAGGTTTCATCCCTATCATATTGGTATCAGAGCAAGGTTAGACTTGGGAAGAAAGTAGTTGATATCAGGCACTGAATCAGTAGGAGAAAATAGTCTCAGAATGATGACCAATGCAGAGTTAGCCAAGAAAGTAGAAGATCAAGAGGAAGAGAATAGACTCCTGAAAGACAGATTGCTACAATTGGAGAGAAAACTAGACGCAGTTGAGAATAAAACTGAGAAAGTAACAATCCAGGTCAGTGAAGGGAAGGGTAAAGAATCAGTAGAAGAGGATAGGATACCTTCCCCAGACCCTGTCCTACTTGAAGAACCTTTCCTTAAAGCAATTAAATCCTTAGGAGGAAAATCACTAGAAGGAGTGCCACTTTTTATGGGAAAATGGAGCCTGAAGTAGTTATGGAATGGATTGAAGAATTGGAGAATCACTTTGAGTGTGATGGAATTAGTGAAGCCCAAAAGGTGAAGGTAGCTAAGTCTAGATTGAGAGGAGCAGCCTTGACTTGGTGGAAATTTATCCAAGAAGAAAGGCAAAAAGAGGGTAAGAACCAAATAGCCAGTTGGAATGGAATGGTAGCCAAGGTGAGGGAAGCCTATGTCCCTGAAGATTATGAGATCCAACTGCACAAAAGGAGATAAAGAGACTTGGATGTGAGCACCTACACTGAGGAATTTCAGAAGTTGTGTTTGAGATCCAAGGTGGTAGAGGATGAGAGCATTAAGGTAGCCAGATACTTGAATGGCTTGAGATGGAATATTCAAGAGGAGTGGAGTTTGTTATGTCCTAACACTATGCATAAGTGCTATCAATTGGCACTGAAGGTGGAGGAAAAGAGTAAAAAGAAGCAAGAACAAAGCAACAGCGGAAGAGGCAGAGAAAAAGATGGCAGAGGCCAAAGAGGCAATTTTGGTGGAAGAGGAATAGATCAAAGGTCCCAAGGAGAGTCCAAACTTATAGAGAAAAGTGAGGATTCATATAGCAAGAGAAGCTATAGAGGAAGCGGATCATCTAGCAACCCAGGAAGAGGTAGATCTAGTGGACCGGGAAGAGGGTCCTACTTCTCCACCATGAAGTGTTACAATTGCCAAAAGTTGGGTCACCCTACCTATAGATGTCCAAAGAAATCCTCTTCATCTCAAAGAAGTGAAAGAAGAGTGACATATGCGCAAGAAGATGCAAAAAGCAGCAAGACACAAGGTGTGAGCTTAGCTCCTGAAGATGGAGAAAATTTAATAATGAGAAGAGCCTTGATAAAGGAACCAATCAAAGAAGAACCAACTCAAAGAAGAGCTTTGTTTAGAATCAAATGCAAGGTCCTTGGTAAGGTTTGTAGAGTGGTGATAGACTCAGGGTCTACTGACAATATTATGTCAGAAGAAGCAGTAAGTAAATTGAAGTTGAAAATAATTCCACATAGTAATCCATATAGGGTCACTTGGCTCAACAAGGAGCAGCATGTGGTAGTGAATGAACAAACATGGGTTAAGTTCAACATAGATAGTTATAAGGATAAAGTCTTGTGTGACATCCTGCCTATGGATGCTTGACATCTACTTCTTGGTAGACCATGGCAATTTGATGGAAAGGCCATTCACAATGGAGAGAAAACTCTTATTCTTTTCAAAAGGATGTAGTTACATATCATATACAATCCCTAAGTAATGAAGGAGAGAGCAGAAAAACTAAAGGCCCAAATGCATTACTAGTAGGTGAAAAAGAGTTCATTAACACTCTCAAGGAAGGAGAAGGAGTGGGGTTTGCTCTTATAGTGAAACCAAGGGAAGAAAAGAAAGAAAAGAAGGTTCAAATACCTCATGAAGTGCAGTGGATACTAGACAACTTCAAAGTGATCATAAGTGATGGAGCAACAGTAATCCTACCTCCTATTAGAGCCATAAGCCATCAGATTGATTTCATTCCAGGAGCATCATTACCCAGCAAAGCAGCCTATAAGATGACTCTCGAACAGAACAAGGAAGTGACTAGACAATTCCAAGAATTGTTGAACCAAGGGTTGATAAAAAAGAGCATAAGTCCTTGTGTCGTACCTACAGTATTAGCACCCAAGAAAGGAGGAATATGGAGGCTATGCACAGATTCAAGAGCCCTAAATAGAATCACTATCAAGTACAGATTTCCTATCCCAAGAATTGAAGACTTGATGGATTGCTTGGGAGGTGCAAATTACTTCACTAAGATTGATCTCAAGAGTGGATACCATCAGATCAGGATAAAAGAAGGTGATGAATGGAAAAAAGCCTTCAAAACCAATGAAGGACTTTATGAGTGGCTTGTTATGCCATTCAGTCTTAGTAATGCTCCCAGTACATTCATGAGACTCTTGAATGAAGTGTTGAAAGCTTTTATTGGTAGATTTGTTATTGTTTACCTAGATGATATCTTGATTTTCAATAGAATTAAAGAGGAACATCTAGAGCATCTTAGTATTGTATTGCAAAAATTGTATGATGAGAAACTAACAATAAACTTGGATAAGTGTGAGTTTATGAAGCAGGAACTTGTCTATCTTGGATTTGTAGTTTCAAGAGGAGATTTGAAGATGGATACATCAAAGGTGGAAGCCATCACAAATTGGCCAACACCAAAGACAGCAAGTGAAGTTTGAAGTTTTCATGGTTTGGCAAAGTTCTATAGGAAGTTTATCAGAGGGTTCAGTGAGATTTGTGCACCCATGTTGGATACCATCAAAGGAGGAGTTAAGACTAAGTTTTAGTGGACCAATACAGCTAACAAAGGGTTTGAACTTTTGAAACAAAGGGTAGCTACATAACCAGTACTCATTCTTCCTAGTTTTGACAAGTTGTTCACAATTGAATGTGATGCAATTAATATAGCAGTTGGTGTTGTTTTGAGTCAAGAGAATAGATCTATAGCTTTCTTTAGTGAGAAGCTCAATGATGCCAAGAAGAAGTATTCATCCTATGATCTTGAGTTGTATGCTCTTGTCCAAGCTCTTAGGAAGTGGAGGCACTACTTGTTACCTAAGGAGTTTGTCGTTTACATAGATAATCAAGCTTTAAGTTTTCTGAATTCACAAGATAAGTTGAGTCATAGGCACATTGAATGGGTTGAGTATTTGCAGTCATATACTTTTTCTATTAAGTATAAGAAAGGATAGTGTAATAAAGTAGCAGATGCTTTGAGTAGAAGGCTACTAACAGTGCAAGAAGTGCAGATTCGGAGTATTGGAGTTGATTACTTCAAGGATTTGTACCCCAATGATGAAGATTTTACAGCCATTTACAAGGTTTGTCAAGAATTTCAAAATCACTTTCATAGTGAATATGTTGACTTTACTTTGCAGAATGGTTTTTTGTTTAAAGGTGGACAGCTGTGTGTTCCCAAAGGATCGATGAGGGAAAATCTGATCCAAGAAAAGCACAATGGATGTTTGATTGGTCATTTTGGCCTTAATAAGACATTGGAACTTGTTCAAAGGTTCTACTATTGGCCCAGAATGCAGAGGGATATCAGAAGGTATGTTGAGCAGTGTATGGTTTGTCAGAAAGCTAAAGGTACAGCTACTAATGTTGGTCTTTATCAGCCATTACCTATTCCTACCAGGCCATGGGAATGTGTCAGTATGGATTTTGTGGTTGGATTACCCAAAACAAAGCTTGGCTATGATAGCATTTTTGTTGTCGTTGACAGATTCAGTAAGATGGCACATTTTGTTCCTTGTAAAACTACCCATGATGCTAGTCACATTGCACACTTGTTTTTCAAAGAGGTTATAAGCATCCATGGTTTGCCAGTTAGTATTGTTTCAGATAGAGATGTCAAATTCCTTGGACATTTTTGGAAAACTCTTTGGAAAAGAGTGGGAACTAACTTGTCTTTTGGTTCAACCTATCATCCCCAAACAGATGGTCAAATAGAGGTGGTCAATAGGACACTTGGAAACTTTTTAAGGTGTTTGACAAAAGAATATGGACAGAGTTGGGATCAGGTTCTTCACCAAGTAGAGTTTGCGTACAATGACAGTGTCAACAGGTCTACTGGGAAGAGCCCTTTTGAGATAGTGTATGGTATGCACCCACGAGGTGTTATGGAATTATGAGATCTTGGTAATCTATCACACAGAAGTGGTCAAGTTTATGATGTCTCTCAATCTATGAAGGAGGTTCATGACCAAGTCAGGAGAGCTCTCCAAGATTCTTCACAAAAAGTTAAAGCCCGAGTTCATACCACACGGAGAGATGTGCAATTTTCAGTTGGAGATTTGGTGATGGTACATTTGAACAAGGATCAACTTCAGAATGGGGTTCCCAGCAAGCTACAAATGAGGAGAATAGGCCCTTGTAAATTTTTAGCCAAGTATGGCTCTAATGCCTATAAGATTGATTTGCCATCTGATATTGCTTTGTCTCACATTTTCAATTTCATAGATTTGGTTATCTACAAGGGACAACTTCCAAAGGAGGATGTGCGAGTTTCAGATGTTCAACAATCACTTGTCAACCTACCATTACTTTCTCCTTCCATGCCTCAGGCTGAGAAAGTGTTGAATTCATGCGTTCTCAAGAAGACTACATAGCAGGTCTACATGGAAAATTTGGTTAAGTGGAGCATAAACCTGATTCTAAAGCGACCTGGGTCCCTGAATCAGACTTTGTTAAGTTGATAATTGATCTTTCCTTGTTGTCAAACGTAGTCACTTGACTTCTTTGTTTTGGGGGGAGTATGGTGCAGGAGTACCTAAGGATTGAAATGCCCTTAACCAATTTTGGCTTGTGAGACCTTCTAGTGGTCATGTAAATACATAAGGATTGGCTCTAGTCCATTTGTTTGGTTGTTTAGTTGCAGTTTTTAAAATTTCTCTTATCGACAAGACCTACCCCCGATCGGCAAGTCTTACCCCGATAAGTCGTCAGTGCTCGGAGTATTGTTATCAAGTATCGGAAGGATTAGTTTCAATTTTCCCTGATGATTAACTTGACCTACATTCAGATGGTGATCGTCGATGATCCTACGGCTGTCGCTATACTACGATGGGAAGATGATCGCCAGATAATCCTCACGACTTGGTGACAAAACACATGCAAAAAAAAAGGTGAGTTAACAACCATGCAGGTTGAAGGTGGATCAACGGTGGTCGCTATACTGCAATGGAGAGATGCACAAAATTTATTCCCCATGACTTGGAGACCAAGTGGTGGGACCTAGCAAGCAAGAAGCTCAGGCGAGTTAATAGGTGAGCAAGTCCGGGATGATCAAACGATTGTCGCTATACCGCTATGGCGAGATGCATGAAGGTTATCCTCCATGACTTGGCAACGAAGGTGGGGCCCGGCAAGAGAGCTTCATTCCAGGTAGTTAGTGAGGTTGTGCTAAGGTGGCAGGACAGGGACTCGGAGTCAATCAGGGGGTGCCACCTGGCGGAGCGCTGAAAGAGATCAAGGAAGATCGGACAGTTAAATTTCAAACCATTGGTGCAGTTCCAAATGGAGACCATTGGTAACGATATTTATCTCATCCAATAGGCGGAGTTCCAAATAGAGGATGTATGTATAAAAAGACCCAACGAGCATCTATAAGAGGCTAATGGTTAATCGTGGATCATTGATCGTTGTTTGTTGATTGCCTCGGAGAACACTTTTGATTTTCTGAAATGCAATAGAGAAGTCCATTTCCTGGTTTTCAATTAGAGTTTCATTTCTATTCATTTCACGTATGTTGTTAATGTAATTGTTTCATTTCTCTGTTCTGTGATTTGTTGGTTTGAACCCATGAATAAATTCAAGATCTATAAATAAAGCTTTCCTTTTCAGTTTGTGTTCCCTGTTTGCAATAATCAAATGGCTCTGACTTGAAACTCCACAAGATCTTTGGAGATTGTCAAGAAGAGCCAGAAATGTACAGTAGGTTTTCATTTGAGAGAGACCAGAAAATGGAAATTGCCATTTTTGCATAATGAGCCTAGGCAAGCTTGGTGATAGTCCGGCTAGGTATCGGTAATTTGAAGGAGATAACTTGCAGAGGAAGGAAACTGTTGAGAACTGGGAAAAGATCCAGAAGGCTACAAGCCTGAAAATGAGACATTGTGTAACCATAGGGAAAAGTTTTCTAAACTAAACAAGATGGGTGGTTTTGCAAAAAGAGAGAAAATGTGTGTGTGTCATAAACCCCTACAAGGATTTAGTGAACAAGCTTACCTTGTGAGCTTGAGGAAGATGATATAAGCAAACAAATGGTAGGGAAGCCCTTAGAAGTCTAGAGGGGTAGACTTGGAACCCGGAAAGGGATAGAAGCAAACCATCAAAGAAACCAAATTGATGGCAAACTAGGTCGCCTCCCTATCAGGGAAGTCCTCCTCCCTCCCAAACCCCTCCTTGTCAAGGCTCAGGTGTCCTTACCCCTCCTTGAGTTGGGTCTGGATTGTTTTGGTTTGACAGGTTTTCCTTTTCGCTTGTCCAACCTTGTTTTTTTGGGACATGCTCCCATGTTTTATTTTTCTCTTACTGTCTGTGGATTATTGTATTAAGGGTCAGTGTTGGCATATTGGCATAGTTGTTGATGATATTGATGAATCGATATAAGGATTGTTGCTGATGATATAGTTGAGATGTTGTTTGATGACTTGATGATCAGTTTGTGTTGTCATTGATGGCAACTATGGTTACATTGTTCTATCATGTTATCTAAGTCATCTATGATTGATTGGAAAGCTATGGAATGGATTTGGCAGTTAATTGGCAAATAGGACTTTAACCAGTAAATGTGAAACTGTGTCATTCTTAAGTAATTCGATCTAGAGATTGATAAGGAATTTGGTGTTGCGGTTTGGAATATGTGTTTGTAACATTGTAATGAGGTTGTGACCAGAACCGCGTCATGTTTTGGCTACAAGAAGTCATGTTTGTGATTGACTGATGTGTTTTCAATAGGGTTTTAGTAGGGTTTAAGAATTGGCATTCAAATCTTATAACCGGTAATGATTTTGAGTTCGGCGGTGTATTACATTACGTTTGTAAGATGGTGATGATGTGGTTGAATCCGTGTGAAGTGATTAGATGTTGTTTTCGTGCGATCAAAGAGCGAATTTGTTGGGAATGAGCGAAGTGCTTAGTAGAATGAGCTAAGGGTTTGAAAGTGTATCAAATCGATGTGCGGTGATCATTCAACGGTTATAATTGATTTGTAATTTATTGTAATGATCCATATTATGATCTATAATTATTTTTAAAGATCTATGATGATCTATGATGTAAATCTTAGTATGAGATTAGGGTTTTGTAACCGAATAAGTTGTAAAGTCTATTTAGGGTAAGTGTGATGATTTACTGTGTCAATGATCAAAAGAAGAGTATGTGGTTGAACTAGTGTGTCTGTGTGAAATAGAGAAGAATATTGGAGCAAAAAAAGATCTGTACAAGCAAGAAGAGAGTACTATTTTCATATCATACATCTGTTTTTCCCTAACAGTTGTAACAGAATCAAAATCTCTTAACCGGGTAGGTCCTGACAGGCTTGATTGTATAAATCCCTTCACCTGTTGACTCATTAGCTTGGATTCTAAATCCTTTCACAAGGTTACTCCTAACAGGGCTGAGGTAAATTCCTTAACCGAGGGACTCCTAACAGGGTCTACTCCTAACTAGGCATATTTGTAAGCTCCTAACCGGGCTAGGCTCCTAACAGGGCACATTCCGAAAGAGTGCAAAAATCTTGTGGGTACCGATTCCCACCGTGGTTTTTCCCATTTGGGTTTCCATGTGAAAATATTGGTGTTCATGTGTTGATCGATTTCTTATGTGTTTAGTTGATATCTTTCTATTACATGCATGTTGATGAACACTTAGAAGAACAGTTTGATAAATCTGATCACCAATATGATTTCAATTATTACAGGTACTGTTTATGAGTTGTTTTTAAAGAAGTTTTTGGTTGTTGTTAAAGTTTTAAAGTTTATTGTTATTACTAATTCAACCCCCCCCCCCCCCCCACCCTCTCAGTAATAACAAGTTCCTCACAAATAAAAATTGGTATCAGAGCCTCGGTCCTCTATGTGCAGAAGCTTAACTGCTTGAGGAAAAGATCCGAAGAAAGATGATGAAGAAGAAGGATCCAAAGTTTACTAAGGACAACTACACAATATGGAAAGACAGAATGAGGGTTTATATCAAAGGTATGGGTTCTCAGTTTTGGCAACATGTTACTACTAAATATGTACCCCCTACCAGTCCTCTAACTCCGGATCAGCTCAAGGAGCAGCAGGAAAACAATCAAGCATTGGAAGCCATTATAAGTGCACTGTCTGATACTGAATACATTGATGTACATGGATAAGAAACTACATTTGAAGTTTGGGAGAAATTAGAACTAATCTATGGTGGTGACAAACATGTTCAAAAAGCTAAGGAAGAGAGACTTAGAGGTAAATTTGATGATATGAGAATGGTAGAAGGTAAAAATATAGCTCAGTATGGACAAAGGATTAAAGATGTTGTCAGTGGTATTAAAAGTGTTGGAGGAAAGATTGAAGATGACATTGTTGTAAGTAAGATGTTAAGAACTCTTTTACCTGCCTATGCTATAAGATTTTTTGCTATTCAAGAGTTAAGGTCAGTAAGTAGTGATAAAGTCACTGTTGATTCTCTTATTGGTAAGCTGACTACATTTGAATTAAATAGTTTTGATAACAGTATTTCTAAGGCATTTGAATCAGCTTTTAAAGCTTCTGTAACTGGTACACCTGTGAGAAAAGGGAAAAATGTATGGCACATTTATGATTGCAAATCTAGTCATGGCGGTAGCAAAGGAGAATGATGATGAAGATCATCTGATGGAGTTTTAAGCTCTTCTAGCTAAGAGACTTCCAAGAGGCACTGGTAAATATAAAGGTAAACTACCTCTTAAGTGTTTCTCTTGCAATAATATTGGACATATTGTTGCAAATTGCCCTAATAGTGATAGTAAGGGGAAATTTAGGAAATGTAAAGGAAAATAGAAGAAACAATGCTATGTTGCAGTTGATGAAGGTGTGACAAATGAGGAATCTGAAGATGATGACAATAAGGAGATTGTCTTTGTTGCTGTGAAGGAAGATATGACTGGTGAAAAGGATTTGGTATCTCAATTTGACTCTAGTGATGAGTGGATAATAGATAGTGGTTGTTCACATCACATGACTAGTCATTAGAACAAATTCATATCCCTTGAAGAGTTTGATGGCGGTGTGGTGAGATTTGGTAATAACTCACCCTGCATGGTAAAAGGTAAAGGATCTATTTCACTGAATGGTAAGAGTAATGCAAGTGATGTTTATTTGGTTGAAGGCTTAAAACATAACTTGCTGAGTGTTGGACAACCAAATGATAAAGGATATCACCTTGAGTTTAAAAAAGGAGTGTGCAGGATCATGGGATGCAATGGAGATTTGATTGCTACTGGTAAATAGACTAGAGGTAATCTTTTTCATTTGAATGCTAATGTGAATAGTTGTTTGGTGGCTAAAATTGAAGATAGCTGGTTGTGGCACAAAAGGTTCTGTCATGTCAACTTTGATAATTTGATAAAGGTCAAAAAATCTAGTATGGTGAGAGGTATGCCCCAACTTGTTAAACCGGATAATGTGTTATGCAAATATTGTCAGATGGGTAAGATGACTTTGACATCTTTTAAGAGTAAATCTTTTTCTTCAGTGCATATTCTTGATTTAGTGCATACTGATCTATGTGGTCCTATGAGGACTAGAAGTTTTTTATGGTGATAAGTATTTTATGATTTTCACTGATGATTTTTCAAGGATGATGTGGGTAACTTTCTTGAAGGAGAAATCAGCAGCATTCGGCAAATTCAAGATATTTAAAGCCCTAGTTGAGAAGGAAAACGACAAGAATATGAAGTTCTTAAGATCTTACCGAGGTAGATAATTTACTTCTGGTGAGTTTACTAGGTATTGTAAAGAACATGGAATAAAGAGACAGATGTCAGCACCTAGGACTCCACAGCAGAATGGCATTGCAGAGAGGGGAAATGGAACAATAGTGGAAGTTTTTATAACAATGTTTATACAAGGAGATGTTCCAAAAATGTTTTGGAGAGAAGCAGTTAGCACTGTTGTTTTTACTTTGAACTGGGTTCTTGTGAAGAAAGGTAATGACAAAACACCTTATGAACTTTGGCATGGTAAGACCCTTAATGTCATCTACTTTAAAGTTTTTGGTAGTAAATGTTTCTTTAAGAGAGATGATTTTACTGGAAAGTTTGATGTGAAGAGTGATGAAGGGATACTTCTTGGATATTCTACCAAGAGTAAAGCATTCAAATGTTATAATAAAAGGACAAATAAAATAGTTGAGAGTGCGAATGTTAAAATTAATGAATTTTCTGACAAACCTTATGAGTCCAGCAAATCTAAGCCTGCTGATGATAAAGAAAAACTTGTGTATATTGAACCGGAAGTGCAGAAGGAAGATGAGCAGAACAATGAAGAAATTGGAGCTTAATCGATAAGCGATGAAGAAGATGATGAACATGAAGCAGAAAGCATTGCACTGGAAATGGTAATCCCAAGATATGTAAGGCTAAATCATTTAGAAGACCATATTATAGGTGACAAGAATACTGGTGTGCAGACAAGAAGAAAAATCGGAGAGAATTCTTGTCTGATTTCAACTATTGAGCTAAAGATTGTTAGAGAAGCTTTGAAATATGAAGACTAGTTGAATGCAATGAATGAATAACTTGACCAGATTGAGAAGAATAGTGCATGGTCTCTTGTTCCTAGATTGGAAGACAAAAATGTTATTGGGACAAAATGGGTATTCAGAAAAAAACTTAATGAGGATGGTGAAGTTGTTAGAAACAAGGCGAGGTTGGTTTGCAAAGGGTATGCACAAGAAGAAGGTGAAGATTATGGTAAAACCTTTGCATCAGTGGCAAGACTTGAAGGTGTTAGAATATTACTTGTCTTTGCTGCTTTTAAAGGATTTAAGGTATATCAGATGGACGTTAAATCAGCTTTTTTGAATGGTATCTTGGAAGAAGAAGTATATATAGAACAATCAGATGGTTTTGCATTGAGTGAAGATGAAAATATGGCTTGAAAACTACACAAGGCACTATATAGATTGAAGCAAGCTCCCAGAGCATGGTTTGAAAGATTGCATGCACATCTGATCAAGATAGGATTCTGGAGAATCAGTGAGGACAGTAACATATATTTGAAGGCTGATGGAGACAAAATGTTACTTGCTGAAGTTTTTGTTGATGATATAATATTTGGTGGAAATGATGACATGTGTATGTCTTTTGTAGATGTAATGAAGAAAGAATTTGAGATGACTCTTATTGGTGAGATAAAATATGCCTCTTATTGGTGAGATAAAATTCTTTATTGGTTTACAGATTCAACAACTAGATAATGGAATATTTATCTGTTAGACTAAGTATGTAAAAGAAGTCTTGGAAACTTTTGGCATGGAAGATTGTAAGTCGGTTGGTACTTCGATGGTGATAGGTTGTAAATTGTCAAAACAAGATGATTCACCGTCTGTGGATGAGAAAGAATACAGGTCTATGATTGGAAAGTTGCATTATGTTGTTCACAGTAGACCAGACATTGCACATGTTGTTGGATTAGTTGCAAGATTTCAGAAAGATCCTAAGGAGACACACATGGTAGCGATAAAAATGATATTCAGGTATTTGAAAGGAATAGTTGATTATGGTTTGTGGTATCCTTACAATGATAATTTTTCCTTAAAAGTTTTCACAGATGCAGAATGGGCTATAAATGTTGATGACCGGAAAAGTACAACCGGTGAAAAATTATTTTTAGGAGAAAAATGTTGGCCATTTGAAGGAATTGATTATGTGTTGAATTGATATTTTGTCATTGATGCCAACACTAGTTGTTTGGATGCTTTACCGATGCCCTTCTGGTCCCGGTAGGATGAGTGGTTTCTGGTTGATTTGGATCAGGCATGATCCAGTAAGCTCCGGTATGATTCAATTATGGAATTGGCTTGTTCATGACACTCATGCTCATATTCAGTAAGTTGGTTTTGGTCTGGTGATCAGATGCTATCCTGCTTGCTTCGAAACTTGGCTTTTGGTTCGGGTGAGGGTTTCACCGGCAAAGCTTTTTATGAAGATCTTTGAGGAATTGCATAAGCAGTATTGGTGCAGTTTCTGGTGGAGTTTCAGGATGTTGATGGTAATCATGTTAGAGACTTGGCAGATGGAGATCATTGTTGTAGCATGTGGACCTATACTAGGTCCCGTTTTATCTAAGTTATGGACCGGCTTTAATGTAATGTGTGGATTGGACCTCTCGATGTGTTTTCGGGATGTCTTATGTGTTGGATATTATTTGTTTGGTCTAAGGCTGACATGGTTTGTAATTATATAATTAGTTTATTATCTGGTGGCCAACCTAATTGTTTATGGTCGAGGGTTTGTATATATAGATGTAAGATCTCATTGTAGATCATCATGGTTAAGGGATATGGATATGTAACGTACGAATAATGTAATATCACTTAGGCAGAGGATTTGATTGATCATTGGAGATTGAATTAGGTTTATGTAAGAGGATTTAGTCCTCTGGTACTGAGCTTAACCAGAATTGTACTCAAGCATAGGAGATGCTATCTTTTGCAGTTCAGCACTTCTCTGGATTGTAGTCTGGATTTCTATGTAGTCAGTGAGGCTCCTTTTGTGATGAGCAGTGTGCTCTAGGCTATTGGCCTTCCTGCAAGTGCAAGCCCCTCAATTGTAATTCACATACTTACTGCAAAAGTATCAAGCCCCTCAATTCTAATTCACATACTTACTGCAAAAGTATTATCTGACTTTGGGTAGGCTTCCCACTGTGGTTTTTCCCTTTACTGATTTTTCCACGTATAAATCTTGGTGTCATGTGGATGGTATTTATTATGCGATTATTGTTTATGCTTAATTGGTTTAACTTCTATTCTGGTATTAATGTTTTGGGTTTCGGTATTAAAGTTTTAATTGCTAATGGTTCTGGTAATCTGTGACAACTATTTCACACCCCCCCCCCCCTCTCAGTTGTCTTCTGGTTATTTGAACTGTCTAACAAAAGATTGGTGTCCTAGATAAGCAAGAAACAATCTTGTATTTCACAATCTACAGTTGAAGTAGAATATGTGGCAGCATCAATGAATTGTATTCAAGCTATATGGATGAGACATATTTTGGAAGGTTTTAAGGAAGACATGTATGAACCGGTGACTATTCATTGTGATAACACTAGTGCTATTAATATATAAAAAACCATGTATTACATCCAAGAACAAAGCACATTAAGTTGAAGTATCAATTTCTAAGGGAAAGAGTACAAGAGAAGAAAGTAAGAAGAATGGAGTATGTGTCTAGCAAAGAGCAATTAGCAGGAATGTTCACTAAACCTTTGCCTAAGACAACCTTTGAATATCTCAGAGGTAGATTAGGGGTTGTACCCCTACACAATATCAACTAAGATGTTGGTGATGCATCAATCTGGTGACTTCATTGAATATCTTTCAGTTTTAGATTGATGTAAAGTGGGCTACTCCTCAGAGGGAGCAGCTACGATGAGATAAACAAAGATGGCAGCAGCAGAGATGAAGACAGCAGAGGTATTTTCACCTTTGGCATTATTGTCAAAGGGGGAAAAGAACTAGTTGAGAAGAAGAAGAACTAGATAGCCGGCAAAAGAAATACAAAGGAGATGTTGAGCAGAAGAGCAAGTAGAGAATAGATCAATTCAATTTAGCATGATGAGGTTTTTCAATGTTGCCATCAATGCCAAAGGGGGAGATTGTTGGCATATTGGCATAACTACTGATGATATTGAAGAACCAGTATAAGGATTGTTGGTGATGATATAGTTGAGATGTTGTTTGATGACTTGATGATCAGTTTGTATTGTCATTGATGGAAACTATGGTTACATTGTTCTATCATGTTATCTAAGTCATTTATGATTGACCGGAAAGGTATGGAATGGATTTGACAGTTAACTAGCAAATAGGACTTTAACCGATAAATGTGAAACTGTATCATGCTTAAGTAATTGGATCTAGAGATTGATGAGGATTTGGTGTTGCGGTTTGGAATATGCGTTTGTAACATTGTAATGAGTTTATGACCGGAATAGCATCATGTTTTGGCTAGTGGAAGGCATGTTTGTGATTGACTGATGTGTTTTCTATAGGGTTTTAGTAGGGTTTAAGAACCGGTATTCAAATCTTATAACCGGTAATGATTTTGAGTTTGGTGGTGTATTGCATTATGTTTGTAAGATGGTGATGACATGGCTTAATCTGAGTGAAGTGATAAGATATTTTTTTGGCGCGATCAAAGAGCAAATTTCTTGGGAATGAGCGAAGTGCTTAGTAGAATGAGCTAAGGGTTTGAAAGTGTATCAGATCGATGTGCGGTGATCATTCAATGGCCATAATTGATTTGGAATTTGTTGTAATGATCCATATGATGATCTGTAATGATTTGTAAAGATTTATGATGATCTATGATGTAAATCTTATTATGAGATTAGGGTTTTGTAATCGGCTAAGTTGTAAAAGTCTATTTAGGGTAAGTCTGTGATGATTTATTGTGTCGGTGATCAAAAGAAGAGTGTGTGGCCGAACCTATGTGTGTGTCTGCAAGAGAGAAGCGGATTGGAGCAAAAAAGGATCTGTACAAGCAAGCAGAGAGTCTTATTTTTAGATCATACATCTGTTGTTCCCTAACAATTGTAGCAGACTCAAAATCCCTTAACCGGGTAGATCATGATAGACTTGATTGTATAAATCCCTTCATCGAGTGACTCATTAGCTTGGATTCTAAATCCTTTCACAAGGTTACTCCTAACAGAGTAAAGTTCTTAACAGGGTTGAGGTAAATCCCTTAACTAGAGGACTCCTAACAGGCTCTGCTCCTAACCGGGCATATTTGTAAGCTCCTAACCGAGCTAGGCTCCTAACAGGGCGCATTCTGAAAGAGTGCAAAAATATTGTGGATACCAATTCTCACCGTGGTTTTTCCCATTTAGGTTTCCACGTGAATATCCTGGTGTTCATGTGTTGGTTGATTTCTTATGTGTTTAGTTGATATATTTCTATTACATGAACACTTTGTTGGCATTTGCATGAAGATTGAATTAATGAAATGTTATGTTGTCATTGATGTCAATTGTAATCGATAATAATGTTGTTATAATATTGTTTTGTAACCTATAGGAAGAGCTAGTGAAGGGAACTGTAACTGGTAGGTGAGTTTGTGGAGTGAACCGGTATTGCTAAGTATTGGAGAGTTGAACTGGTAAACCCTACTTGTTGATTTGATAAACCCTAACCGATGAAGTTTGTTGTATTAGTTTATGATGCGATAATGAGCGGTAATTATTATGACACGTATGCATATTGCATGAAGAGAGTTTCAAAGTGTTTTTGGCATATTGAGATAACGGTTTTTGTCTTGGGAATGAGCAAGTATATTGCATGTAATGCAAAGCACTTGATGAGTTACTAAGTTCGATGAAGCGGTGATCAAGGAGCGGTCGAGGCTTTCTTGAATGATGTGCTGAGATTATTCTGTAATCTAATGGTCATACTTGAACCGACTTGTTTGTAATCTCTATGAGAGAATTAGGTTTTTGTTGTGTTACTGACCTAGTGATTTGTTTATAAGGTCGATGAGTTGTTTTGTTTAAGAGTTGGCAAAGTTCTAGTTGAGTGTGTGGTTGCCAAGCCGGATGATGTATCTGTAGTTTGTGTAATGGCAAATAGGAGCATGAAAAAGATCTAAACAAGCAAGTGTAGTGCTATCCAAATAGATCAACAAAACCCCTATTGTTTTCTAACAATTACAGAAGTTAAAATCCCCTAACCGGGTAAGCTCTAACAAGCTTAGTGTTATTCAAATCCTCTAACCAGGTGGTCCATTAGCTTGGATTTCAAATCCTCTACCGAGGTTACTCCTCACAGGGTATTGCTTTTAATATGACATTATAGTCAATCCCTTAACCAAGTGGTCCCTAACAGGATATGTTCTTAACAGGACTTTTTGTAAAATCTTTAACAGGCTTGTCTCCTAACAGGGCGAACTTCAGAAGAGTTCGGATAGTTAACTTGTGAGTCTCATATCACCATGGTTTTTCCCATTTGGGTTTCCACGTCAAAAATATTATGTCAAGTGTATGTTTACTATGGTTGATTTGTTTAACTACTTAATCCACTTTGATAAGTTTTGTTAATCGGCAGCAATCTGAAATGAGGTTTTACTTATTATCAGTAAAAGTATTTGGATGTTTGTGAAGTTTCAAGTTGTTTACTATTAATCTTCTATAACAGTCAACCGGTTAAACTTGACAGTGATATTTCATTTATAGTTCAGTGGTTTAACTTGTCGGTTCAAAAGTTTACTTTGAGAGGTTGATTCTTAGATTAGTGAAAGTTTATATCAATTTTTCTATCTACTAATTCACCCCCTCCCCCCCCTCTCAGTAGTTGACTGGATCCTTATTATTTCATTATACCATCAATTGGTATCAGAGCTTTTCAAGTCCTCTAAGGTCTAAGCCTAACAGCTTGAGGTAAAGATCTTGTAGAACATGATGAAGAAGGAAGGTCTGAAGTTTAATAGAGAGAACTACATAATATGGCGTGATAGAATGAAAATTTATATCAAGAGTCTAGGAAGTCATTACTCAGGACATGTTTGTACTCAATATGTTACACCTAGTGGGATTATGATTGATCATCAGAGGAATGAAGAACAAGAAAACAATAAAGCACTGGAGGCTATTATTAGTTCTTTGTCTAATGCAAAGTATGTAGATGTCCATGGTCTGAAGACTGCATATGAGGTATGGAAGAAACTTGAAGAGATCTATGAGGTGATGAACATGTGAAGATTGACAGGGAAGAGAGTCTAAGAGGAAATTTTGATGACATGCGGATGGATGAAGGTGAGAATATACAACAGTATGGTCAGAGGATAAAAGAGATAATTGGTGAGATCAAGAGTGTTGGTGGTAAAGTGAAAGATGCCACAGTGATTAGCAAGGTGTTGATAACCCTGCTACCAGTCTACGTTATCCGAGTTGCATCCATTCAGGAGCTAAAATCTATTGACAAAACTAAGGTAACCCTTGACTCCATCATTGGCAAGCTTCCTGCTTTTGAATTAAATGGTTAGGATGGTAGTGTTCATAAATCTGAGTCTGCATTTAGAGCTTCAGTTTCTAACCCATCTATGAGAAAAAGTAGAGATGTCAGTCACAGTTATGAATCTAGATCCAACAGAGAAGTTGATGATGAAGGCAATTTGGTTGAGCTTGAAGCATTGTTGGCCAAGTGGTTTCCCAGATGTACCGGTAAGTATAGAGGTCAATTACATTTGAAATGTTTTGCATGCATCAAGATTGGACACATTGTAGCTAATTGTCCTAATGGTGATAATGAGCACACATGAGAGAAGTTCAAGAAGTACAAGGGAAAAGGCAAAAGAGATTGTCTTATTGCAGTTGATGGTGGTATCACTAATGAGGAATCTGAGGGTGATGCTAATGAAGACATTGTTTTTGTAGCCATTAAAGAAGAGACATCTGATCAGAAAGCTTTAGTTTCATGCATGGATAATTCTGATGATTGGATCATTGATAGTGGTTATTCACATCACATGATCGGTGACCGGAGCAAATTTCTTTCTTTGAAGGAGTTTGATGGCGGAGTTGTGAGATTTGGTAATGACTCACCCTACATAGTTAAAGGTAAGGGAACTATTTCTCTTAGTGGGAAGAGCAGTGTTGATGATGTCTACTAGGTTGAAGGTCTAAAGCATAATCTTTTGAGTGTTTCTCAACTCAATGACAGAGGATATCCATTGGAGTTTAAGAATGGTATGTGCAAAATATATGGGAGCAAAGGTGAACTGATTGCAACCGGCAAGCAGACTAAAGGTAACCTATTTCACCTGAATCCTAAAGTCAACAACTGTTTAATTGCTAAAGTAGATGATAGTTGCCTTTGGCATAGGAGATTTTGTCATATAAATTTTGATAACATTGTTAAAGTGAGTAAGTCTAAGACAGTGAGAGGTTTGCCTCAGTTGGACAAACCAGTTAATGCTCTATGTAAGGAATGTCAATTGGGAAAGATGGCATCCTCAACTTTCAAGAGAAATTCTTTTTCAGCAGAACATCTGTTAGATTTGGTTCATACAGATCATTGTGGACCAATAAGGACTAAAAGTATTCAAGGTGATGGATATTTTATGATCTTCACTGATGATTTCTCAAGAATGATGTGGGTGACATTCTTGAAGGATAAAATAGAATCATATAGTAAATTCAAGGCATTCAGAGCCTTAGTTGAAAAGGAGAGTGGTAATAAAATAAAGTGTTTGAGGATTGATCAAGGCGGTGAGTTTACTTTTGAGGAATTCACTAGATAATGTAAAGAGAATGGTATCAAACAGCATCTTTTTGCACTGAGGACACAACAGCAAAATGGTATTGCAGAGAGGAAAAACTGGTCAGTTGTTGAAGCTGCTAGGACGATGTTGATACAAGGAGGTGTAGCAAAAACTTTCTGGAGAGAAGCTGTCAACACAGTTGTCTATAATATGAACCGGATTTTGGTAAAAAGAGGTAAGGATAAGACTCCTTATGAATATTGGTATTTGGCAGCAAATTTTAGTTATTTTAAGATATTTGGCAATAATTTTTTTATTAAGAGAGGTGACTATGTTAGTAATTTTGAGGCTAAAAGTGATGAAGGTATATTTCTTGGTTACTCCACCAAGAGTAAGGCCTCCAAATGTTACAACAACCACACATAGAGAATCATTGAGAGTGTTGATGTTCAAGTGGATGAGTATCCTGAAGTCTCAGGGGAAACCAGTATGGAGAAAAAGGATGAAGACTCTTGCATTTTGTTTTTGGAACCAAAACCTGTGAAACCTGAAACTGGGAAAGAGAATGTTGTTGTACCAATTCAACCGGAAGAGGTATATTCAGAAGAAGATGATGATAATGTAGAAGAAGAACCTAAAGATAATGATCATGTTATTCCAAGGTATGTGAGACTCAATCACAATCCTGACTAGATTATTGGAGATAAGGATGCTGGAGTGTTAACCAGAAGAAGAATTAGAGAGAATTCTTGCATGATCTCCACTATTGAGCCTAGAACTGCTAAGGAATCATCTCTTCTAAGGAAGCATTTGGAGATGATCGTTGGGTCAAACCTATAGAGGAGAAGCCTGATAAAATTGAGAAGAATAATACATGGACCCTAGTACCCAGACCGGTGAATAAAAATGTGATAGGTACTAAGTGGGTATTCAGGAACAAGTTGAATGAAGATGGTGCAGTAGTTCGAAACAAAGCTAAATTAGTTTGCAAAGGTTATGCACAAGAAGAAGGAGAAGATTATGGTGAGACTTTTGTACCAGTTGCCAAATTGGAAGGTGTGAGAACTTTACTTGCATTTGCAGCACATAAGGGATTCAAAGTATATCAGATGGATGTGAAGTCAGCATTTTTGAATGGAATACTGGAAGAAGAAGTATACATTGAGCAGCTAGAAGGTTATGCTCTGACTGATGAAAAAGACATGGTATGTAATTTGCACAAGGTATTATATGGATTAAAGCAAGCACCAAGAGCATGGTATGAAAGGCTTCATTCACACCTGATGAAGATAGGTTTTCAGAGAACTAGTGAAGATAGCAACATATATCTCAAATATGAAGGAGATGAGATAATGGTTAGTGAAGTGTTTGTGGATGATATCATATTTAGAGGTAATGATGACATGAGCAATGACTTTGCAAATGAAATGAAAAGTGAGTTTGAAATTTCTCTAGTGGGAGAGATAAAAAAATTCATAGCTTTGCCAATTCAGCAAATGAAGAGTGGTATTTTCATCATACAGTCTAAGTATATGAAAGAGGTATTAAAGATATTTGGTATGAGTGACTATGAACCAATTGGGACACCAATGGTTATAGGTTGCAAATTGGCTAAGGAAGATGATGCCATGTCTGTTGATGAGAAGGAGTACAGGTCAATGATTGGGAAATTGCACTATGTTGTTCATAGAATACCGAATATAGCTCATGCAGTTGGTCTAGTTGCTATATTTCAGAAGAATCCAAAGGAAATACATTTGATAGAAACCAAGAGGATATTCAGATGTTTGAAAGGCACTATTGACTATGGATTATGGTATCCATATGAAGGTAAATTTGACCTGAAGGTGTATACAGATGCAGACTGGGAAAGTAATATTGATGATGGGAAAATTACAATCGGTGGAGCATTCTTTCTTGGTGGAAGACTTGTTTCATGGAGTAGCAAGAAGCAGAGTTGTATATCGCAATCTACTACTGAAGTTGAGTATATTGCATCTTATATGAATTGTACCCAGGCTATTTGGATGAAGCACATTTTGGAAGGTTTCAAGATGAAGTTTATTGAACCTATAAAGATCTTATGTGACAATACCAGTGCCATTAATATTTCAAAGAACCCTGTCTTGCACGCACGAACCGAGCACATTGAATTAAAGTATCATTTCTTGAGGGAAAAAGTGCAGAGTAAATATGTAATCTTAGAGCATGTTTCTACCAAGGAGCAGCTTGAAGATATCTTTACTAAACCTCTGCCTAAGACTACTTTTGAGTATCTTAGAAGTCAACTAGGGGTTGTACCCCTTCATGACGTGAATTGAGCATGATGTAGAGTACATCAGTCCTGGAGGTACTTGCAAAATTTTACAGCAAGATTGATGTAGAAGTGGAGTTATTCCATAGGGGGAGCATCAAGTTGCAGGTTGTTGATGTTGAACAGTGAAGTCCCACATTGCATGTTTTACTTTCACTTTGGCATTGTTGTCAAAGGGGGAGAAGAACTATATGATTATGGGGAGAAGAATTGTATGATTGACAAATAGAAGATCTATAGCTAAAGACAAGGAGAGTACATGGTAAAATGTAAACCAGGATTCCTATTCACAATCAGAGCAATCAATGGTATTGATATTTGTATTGTCATCAATGCTAAAGGGGGAGATTGTTGGCATTTGCATGAAGATTGCATTAATGAAATATTATGTTGTCATTGATGTCAATTGTAACAAGTAATGATGTTGTTATAATATTGTTTTGTAACCTATAAGAAGAGCTAGTGAAGGGAACTGTAACTGGTAGGTGAGTTTGTGGAGTGAATCGGTTAAGGGATTGACTAAAATTCATTTTTAGAAGCAATACCCTGTGAGGAGTAACCTTTGTAAAGGATTTAGAATCCAAGCTAATGGATCACCTTTTTAGAGGATTTGAATAACACCAAGTTGGTTAGAGCTTACTCGGTTAAGGGATTTAACTGTTGTAATTGTTAGAAAACAACAGGTTTTTGTTGATCTGTTTGAATAGCACTTCACTTGCTTGTTCAGATCCTTTTCATGCTCCTATATGCCTTTACTCAAACTGTAGATACATCATTTAATTTGTCAACCACACACTCAATTCAACTTTTCCAACACTTCAACTAAAACATCTCATCGACCTTATAAACAAATCAACTAGGTCGGTAACACAACAAAAACCTAATTCACATAGAGATTACAAACAAGTCGATTCAAGTATGACCGTTGGATTACATAAAAATCTCTACACATCATTCAAGAAAGCCTCGACCGCTCCTTGATCACCGCTTCATCGAGCTCAGTAACTCATCACGCGCTTTGCATTACATGCAATATACTTGCTCATTCCCAAGACAAAAAAAAAACATTAACTCAACTTGCCAAAAACTCTTTGAAACTCTCTTCATACAATATGCATACTTGTCATAATCATTACCACTCATTATCAGATCATAAACCAATATAACCAATTCACCAGACTTAATCGGTTAGGGTTTATCAAAACAACAGGTAGGGTTTACCAGTTCAACTCTCCACTTCTTAGCAATATTGGTTCACTCCACAAACTTACCTACCAGTTACAGTTCCTTTCACTTAGCTCTTCCTACCGGTTACAAAATAACATTATAACAATAACATTACCGGTTTGATTGACATCAATGACAACATAACAAATCATTAATTCAATCTTCATGCAAATGCCAACAATCTCCCCCTTTGGCATTGATGGCAATACAAATATCAATACCATTGATTGTTGTGATTGTGAATAGGAATCTTGGTTTACATTTTACCATGTACTCTCCTTGTCTTCATTTTGTCATTATTTAGAAGGGAATTGCTCCGTTAATCCTATTTTTGTGGAGTTCTTTAGGAAGGATGGCTCACCCGAAAAATGAGGGAGTGGTTCTTTTCCTCATAATCACATAGTTCTTCTCCCCCTTTGACAACAATGCCAAATTGAAAGTAAAACATGCAATGTCAAACTCACTGTTCAATATCAACAATCTGCAACTTGATGCGCCCCTTGTGGAATAACTCCACTTCTACACCAATCCTGCTGTAAAATTTTGCAAGTAGCTCCGAGACTAATGTAATCTACATCATGCTCAATTGACCTCATAAAGGGGTATAACCCCTAGCTAACTTCTAAGATACTCAAAAGTAGTCTTAGGCAGAGGTTTAGTAAAGATATCTTCAAGCTGCTCCTTGGTAGAAACGTGCTCTAAGATCACATATTTACTCTGCACTTTTTCCCTCAAGAATTGATACTTTAATTCAATGTGCTCGGTCCGTGCATGCAAGACAGGGTTCTTTGAAATATTAATGGCGATGGTATTCTCACATAAGATCTTTACAGGTTCAATAAACTTCATCTTGAAACCTTCCAAAATGTGCCTCATCCAAATAGCCTGGGTACAATTCATATAAGTTGCAACATACTCAGCTTCAGCAGTAGACTGTGAAATACAACTCTACTTTTTGCTACTCCATGAAACAAGTCTTCCACCCAAAAAGAATGCTCCACCGGTTATGCTTTTCCGGTCATCAACATTACCTACCCAATTTGCATCTATGTACACCTTCAAGTCAAAGTTTCCTTCATATAGATACCATAATCCATAGTCAACAATACCTTTCAAATATCTCAAAATCCTCTTGGTTGCTATCAATGTGTTTCCTTAGGATTTTTCTGAAATCTTGCAACTAGACCAACTGCATGAGCTATATTCGGTCTGTTGTGAACAACATAGTGCAATTTTCCACTCATTGACCTATACTCCTTCTCATCAACAGATGTGGCCTCATCTTCCTTAGACAAATTACAACCTATAACCATTGGTGTCCCAACTAGTTTACAGTCACTCATACCAAATGTCTTTAATACTTCTTTCACATATTTAGACTGTGTGATGAAAATACCACTCTTCATTTGTTGTATTTGCAAAGCTATGAAAAAATTTATCTCTCCCACTAAAGACAATTCAAACTCACTTTTCATTTCATTTGCAAAGTCATTTCTTATGTCATCATCTCCTCCAAATATGATATAATCCACAAATATTTCACTAACCGGTATTTTATCTCCTTCAAATTTGAGATATATGTTACTATCTTCACTAGTTTTCTGAAATTCTATCTTCATCAGGTGTGAATGAAGCCTTGCATACCATGCTCTCGGTGCTTTATTTATTCCATATAATGGCTTGTGCAACTTACATACCATGTTCTTCTTATCGGTTAAATCATAACCATCTAGCTTCTCAATGTATACTTCTTCTTCCAGTATTCCATTCAAAAATGTAGATTTCACATCCATCTGATATACTTTGAATCTTTTATGAGCTGCAAAATCCCAAAAAGTTTTGACACCTTCCAGTCTAGCCACTGGTGCAAAAGTCTCACCATAATCTTCTCCTTCTTCTTGTGCATAACCTTTGCAAACCAATCTAGCTTTCTTGCTAACTACAACAACATCTTTATTTAGCTTGTTCCTGAAAACCCACTTAGTACCTATTACATTTTTATTCACCGGTCGAGGTACTAGAGTCCATGTGTTGTTCTTCTCAATTTGATCAAGTTCCTCCTCCATATCTTTAATCCAATGATCATCACCAAATGCTTCCTTACTAGTTCTAGGCTCAATAGTGGAGATCATGCAAGAATTTTCTCTGATTCTTCTTCTAGTTAGCACTCCAGCATCCTTATCTCCAATAATCTGTTTAGGATTGTGATTGAGTCTCACATACCTTAGAAAAACATGATCATTATCTTCAGGTTCATTTTCTTCATTATCATCATCTTCTTCTGAATCTATATGTTCTAGTTGAACTAGTACAATAGCATTCTCTTTACCGGTTTCAAGTTTCACAGGTTCTGGTTCCAAAAGAAAAATGCAAGGATCTTCATCCTTTTTCTCCACACTGGTTTCCCCTAAGACTTTAGGATATTCATCCACTCTAACATTAGCACTCTCTATGATTCTCTGTGTCCAGTTGTTATAGCATTTGTAGGCCTTACTCTTGGTGGAATAACCAAGAAATATACCTTCATCACATTTAGCCTCAAACTTGCTAATATAGTCACTTCTCTTAATAAAACATTTGCTACAAAATATCTTGAAATAACCAACATTGGGTGATCTACCATGCCAGTATTCATAAGGAGTCTTGTCCTTACCTCTTTTTACTAAAATCTTGTTCATTGTGTAGACAGTTGTGCTAATAGCTTCTCTCCATAAAGTTTTCACTACACCTCCTTGTATCAACATCATCCTAGCAGCTTCAACAACTAACCGGTTGTTTCCCCCTGCAATACCATTCTATTGTGGTATCCTTGGTGCAGAAAGGTTCCGTTTGATACCATTTTCTTCACAATATCTAGTGAATTCCTCATAAGTGAATTCTCTACCTTGATCAGTCCTAAGACACTTTATCTTCTTTCCACTCTCATTTTCAGCTAAGGCCCTGAATGCCTTGAACTTACCAAATGCCTTTGTTTTATCTTTCAAGAATGTGACCCACATCATCCTTGAGCAATCATCAATCAAGATCATAAAATATCTATCACCTTGAATACTTTTAGTCCTTATTGGTCCACATAGGTATGTATGAACCAAATCTAACATATGCTCTGTTGAAAAAGACTTGTTCTTGAAAGTTGAGGATGTCATCTTTCCCAATTGACATTCCTTACAAAGAGCATTAACCGGTTTGTCCAACTAAAGCAAACCTCTCACTGTCTTTGACTTACTTTAACAATGCTATCAAAATTCAAATGACAAAATCTCCTATGCCAAAGCCAACTTTCATCTATTTTAGCAATTAAATAGTTGTTGACTTTAGGATTCAGGTGAAATAGGTTACCTTTAGTTTGCTTGCCGGTTGCAATCAGTTCACCTTTGCTCCCATAGATTTTGCACATACCATTCTTAAACTCCAACGGGTATCCTCTGTCATTGAGTTGGGCAACACTCAACAGATTGTGCTTTAGACCTTCAACCCAGTAGACATCATCTGCACTGCTCTTTCCATTAAGAGAAATAGTTCCCTTACCTTTAACCATGCAGGGTGAGTCATTACCAAATCTTACAACTCCGCCATCAAATTCCTTCAAAGAAAGAAATTTTCTCCGGTCACTGGTCATGTGATGTGAGCAACCACTATCAATGATCCAATCATCAGAATTATCCATGCGAGAAACTAAATCTTTCTCATTAGATGTCTCCTCTTTAATGGCTACAAAGACAATGTCTTTATTAGCATCACCATCAGATTCCTCATCAATGATACCACCATCAACTGCAATAAGACAATCTCTTTTTCCTTTTCCCTTGTACTTCTTGAACTTCTCTCACTTGTGCTCATTATCACCATTAGGATAGCTAGTAGCTATGTGTCCAATCTTGTTGCATGCAAAACATTTCAAAGGTAATTTACCTCTATATTTTTCAGTACCTCTGAGCACCCGCTTGGCCAACAATGCTTCAAGCTCAACTAAATTGTCTTCATCATCAATTTCTCTGCTGGATCTACATTCATGACAGTGACTAACATCTCTATTTTTCCTCATAGATGGGTTAGAAATAGAAGCTCTAAATGTTGATTTAGATTTCTGAACACTACCATCATAACCATTTAATTCAAAAGCGGTAAGCTTACCAATTATGGAGTCAAGGGTTACCTTGGTTTTGTCAATAGATTTTAGTTCCTGAATGGCTGCAACTCAGATAGCGTAGACCGGTAGAAGGGTTCTTGGAACCTTACTAACTACTATGGCATCATCCATTTTACCACCAACACTCTTGATCTCACCAATTATCTCTTTTATCCTCTGACCATACTGTTGGATATTCTCACCTTCAACCATCCGCATGTCATCAAACTTCCCTCTTAGACTCTCTTCCTTGGCAATCTTCACATGTTCATCACCGCTATAAATCTCTACAAATTTCTTCCATACCTCATAAGCAGTCTCCAGACCATGAACATCAACATATTCGGCATTAGACAAAGAGCTGATAATAGCCTCCAGTGCTTGATTGTTTTCTTGTTGCTCTTTCTTCTGATCATCGGTCATAATCCCACTAGGTGCAACATATTGAGTATTAACATGTTCCCAGTATTGATTTCCAAGACTTGATATAAATTTTTATTCTATCACTCCATATCCTATAGTTCTCTCTATTAAACTTTGGACCTTCCTTCTTCATCAAGTTCTAAAAGATCTTTACCTCAAGTTGTTAGGCTTAGACCTTAGAGGACCTGAGATGCGCTCTGATACCAATTGATGGTATGATGAAAGAACAAGGATCCGGTCAACTACTAAGAGCGGGGGTGAATCAGTAGATAAAAAAACTGATAAACTTTCACCTCTCAGAAATAACCTCTTAAGTAATCTTAGAACTATAAATCCAATATCTTTGTCAAGATAAACAGGTTGACTATTACAATAGTGTTACAACAGATAACAATAAACAACTTGAAACTCACAATCATCCAACTACTTTTAATTGACATAAGTAAAACTTCATTTCAGATTGTTACCGGTTAACATAACTGTAAAGCGGAAAATCACGATCGAACCCTAGTTGCCCTCCCCTCTTCCAACTCCAAGGAGAGAGAAGGGAGATTCACTAGGATTGATGGTTTTCACTTAGGGGAGAGACTTTACATTCAAAAGAGGGGTTGAAACCCACAAGATCCAATCCCACGCAATGCAAGATTGGATGCTAAATGTGTTTCAAGGGTTAAGAAAGCAAGGCTACCCTCTTTTGTAAAGAATGTGCATAGAAGAATTAAGCTAGGAATGCATAGAAAGTGACAAAGATTCACTTATAAACTGAGATAGGGATACAGTATGAAGCTGCGGACCTGGAATTAGCAGTAAAATGTCGATACGGCACTGTCCTGCAAATTTGAGCAAAAGTTGTCGGGACGATGGCGCCCGAGCGCCACTGTCCTCCGAAAAATCCGCGAAACGAAGGGGGATCTGTTCGTCTCTGCACAAGGATTCCAGATCTTCAATTTCAGCCGCGTACCTGCAACCTACACACAGAAAAGTGAAGACGATTGGGGGGTTAGGGATTAGGGGTTTGCCTTTAGGTCAAACCCCGGTTTTGGAATTAACCAAGAAATGAGCAAGTGCTGTAAATGTAAATGACTGTAAAACAAGTACTAATACCTTGTTCTAAGGATGTTTGTATCCTTATGTGCGAAGGTATAGATGTTGTATGTTGTTGTAGTATGTAGTATGTGATCTCCTCTTCAATGGTTGAATCCTTGTCTTGAATGCAACACTTAGCCTTGAATGGAGACTTGAAATGATCAATTGCTTGAAGGAATGCTTGAATGCTTGAGTATAGTTTCCATGCTTTTACACATCTGTCCTCCTCATGCCAAATGAGAGAGAAAAATGTAGTTTATATACTTGTCATTTAGGGCTGATAGACTGATTTTCCCGACCTTAGGCCGACCAGGAAAGTTTATTTTCCAAATTGCAAACAAAAAGACCCGAAGTCCAAAGGAGACCGGGCCCAAAATAGGACCCAGGGACCAGGGCGCTGGGCGCTCTGGTCCCACCTCCCGGGACAGCAGGGTGCAAGGAGGTTCAGGCCAGGGTGCTTGAAAAATGCAGTTTTCAGTGTCATAATCAGGTTTCGGGGTCTCCATTCAGGTTGCGTGTTGCGTCGCCATCGTGAAGACCGAAATGCAGTCGAAATTGCAAGTGTCGCAATTTTAGGATGCTACATTTAGCCCCCACTTTAGCGGGAGTATGTATGCTCATACTTCCGGTAAAGTACAAGGAAACAATATTGAAAGACTTTCACCACGTCAAGGAGGCAAGACACACCAAGCCCCCAGTGGACTAAGGATCTTACGACTTCGATTGACAAAGTAAAAGGGAAGATCACGAGGGAGAACCATGACTGTCAGTAGTAAGGTTCCCTCACTATGAGTCATGCAAGAAAGATATCAAAAATTTTCAAGGCAAAGCTAAATTTGTCAAGAAATTTTCAAGTATCTTGAAAAGATATGAACGGGATGTATGCCCCCCTACGTTAAAGCGATCGCACACGCCTCACCGGGGGTGATTGCTTTAATGTAGTGATACATATAAGAAATGAGAAAGGAAAGGAGCACGTTATCGCAAGGATTTAGCCCCCAAGTGTGAGATAAGCCCAAGGATGATAGACACAAAACACAAAGCACAAGGTGACTTCGCTTTCCTCGGGGTCAGTATGCTGTATGATAATTCATGTATATCATATGTATGTATGCATAATTGTTCTTCATTCCCCAATCAAGGAAGGTCACCTAGAAGAAGGGAACACATGTGTCTTTTGAGTCAACATGAAAGAGATCGAGAGATCTCAATGCTTTGCATCGTCCTCAAGTAGACAACACTAAGGACAACAAATAGAAGAATGAGAATAACATATAGAAGAAGTAACAAAAGAGAGGAGGAGAGAATCTGCTATGCTAATGTAACTAGTCTAGCACGTCATCTACCCCCCGATCTTGCTGATCAATGTTTCGGGAAGGCAGGGAACACGCTAGAGGAGGAACATCCAACACAGCAGATGGAGCTATCACAAGATCCAAACAAGGGCTATGTTCATGTTCCGAGCCACGTTGTTCTTGTCTAGGAGCTAGGATAAGTGCTTTAGAAAATTCATTAGATAAATGGTTATCAATATCAACAAGTTCATATTCACTATCAGAAGCAAGAGAAGTAACATTTTCATCATGAATAACATTTTCATCCATATCATCATCAAGATTTATAAAAATAGGATCTTTAATTCGCACAGGATCAAGACCATCATGCATCTTATGTTTAGGAGATTTAGGCTCAATGTCCGGCTGAGGAGAAAATGGAATAATGCTTGTTGAAGGTGTTTTTGGAGATTGCAAAGTTTAAGAAGCAGCTGCTTGAGCTCTAAGACGACGCTTTCGTCAGCGTTCACGTGCAGAACGATTTCGTCTAGTCTTAGTAGGAAGTTGAGAAGATTGAGGAGGAGGAATGTTCTCATCCTTATCACTTGGGTGTTTAGGTTGTGGTCTCTTAGGCTGGATAATAGGAGAAGAAGAAGGTCTCTTCTCTCTATAAAAAGAAGGAGGAGGAACTGCTCCATATAAAGGAGGAATATTTGGTTTAGGAAGGAGACCAAGTCCATCATGACGAGGAGGTATAGGTCTACTTTTAGAAGGTTTATTAGGCATAGACATGATCACATCCATGGGAACGGGTTGGGAATCTTCTTGAGGAAAGACATTAGTTTTATCTTTCAAAGGAAGAACTTCCTTCTCAAGAACGATAGGAATGTCAAGTTTAGGTGTTCTAGGTTCACTTAGAGATAGGATCATATCCGTTTTCCACTTTTGATAAGATTTGAAAAGATGATCACTTCGCGGAGGAAGAGATTGGAATTGTTTAGGCCAAAAGTAATCAATAGGAACACTAGAGGTTCTTTCAGCTGGTTTAAAGAGACTATGATTGACAGTAACAACTTCACCATTATGGGGAAATTTCAAACACTTATGAATAGGAGAAGCAATAGCTTTCATGGAAGATAGCCAAGGATAGCCAAGCTTCACACGAAATTGTTCGGATGAAGGAATAATAGCAAAGTTCACATCAAGGGATTTGTTATGGACCTCAATAGGCAATGTAATAGAACCAATTGCAGGAGAAGAAAATGCATCAAATAGTTTCACAATCACATCTATTTTGTCATATATCACTTGATTCAATTGCAAAGTAAAAAGAAATTCTTCAGTAATAACATTAACCATGCACGAAGGATCAATAAGCACTCCACGGCAAGGTGTATTCTTGACTTTTGCAACTATGTATTAAGGACCATCAGGTGCCCTAATGGTTTCACTAGAATCAAATGTGATGGAAGGTTCTTTAGGGTTTTCTTGCTGCTCTACAAAGTTAATCACATTCGGAGCCATAGACACAAGACTAGCAGATGAGAGAGAGGAATCATTAGCCTCAATCGCATTAGAGGTGTGAGAAGGTAATGGATCAGTGAAAATCTGAAGATTTTGATTAGGAGGAGCTACAGATGTATTGCCTTTATCATTCACTCCAGAAACAGAGATAGTATTATTATCAATCAAATCTTGAATTTTACCCTTTAAAGAAAAACATTTTTCAGTATCATGCCCAGGCTGACGATGAAATTGACAAAAAGCTTTGTTATCAAAATAAGGTGAGGTAATCTTTGCAGGATCAATTTGCCTTATAGGAGGAAGAGTAAGCACATTTTGTTCCAATAACTTATTCATAATACTATGCAATGATTCATTCAAAGGAGTATACTTTCTTTCTTTCTTGAAAATTTTAGAAATAGGAGGCACACCTGATGCTGCATTCACATTGTTGTTGATGATGTTTTCATTGAATTTGATGGAATCTCTATTTGGTTTAAACTTCCCAAATGGTTGTTGACTGCTATCACCCTTATCACTCGGAGCCATAGGATGTGATTGTTCCATTTGACTCACAGTCAGTTGATAATTGTGAAGAGTGGCACACAACTGTTGGAAAGAAGTAAACTCAGAAAACAAAAGTTTGTCTCGAATATCTTTTTGTAAATTAGAAATGAAGATTCTTTGAATATCATTGTCAGGCACTGGAAAAGAAATTTGAGCATACAAATGCTTATATCTACCAATGAAATCAGTCACTTTTTCTTTAACACCTTGTTTACAATGCATTAAATCAATCAAAGTAATTTTAGGACTTATATTGTTTTGAAATTGTTGAATGAAAGCATTTGCAAGTTGTTCGAAAGAAGTAATAGAATAAGAAGGCAATGAGCAATACCATTGTAGGGCTTTGTCTCTTAATGTTCTAGTAAACAGTTTTGCAAGCAACCTTTGGTCATAAGCAAAATCAGTACAAATTGTTTGAAAAGTCTTAACATGTGTTAAAGGATCACCTTTACCATTATAAAGCTCCAAATGCGGGATTTCAACATGTTTAGGAGGGATAGCTCGAACAATGTCAAGAGAAAGTGGGCTCGCAACATCAAATGTGGGCACACTAAACTTAGATTTATTCATAGAGGCAATTTGTTGCTGTAAAGAAGAGACAGTTTGTGCAAGATTGTTAATGGTCGCTTCAGTCGAAGAGTTCATATTAGATGTGTTAGATTGAGATGGAGGTGTTATGTTATTGAAAGAAGGTAAAGAGTAAGGTGGTGGGACTCTATGATAATTAGTCATAGGAGATGATTGGACGGGAGGAACACTACAAGGAGGAATAGAATGGTTAAATGAATTGCCCCCTTGCGTCATGTTCATTTCTGAAGATCTAATAGGAACACTCATTGAAGGAATGTATGAAGAAGTTGGATTGAATGAAGGAAGAGGGTTAATTGAAGAAGAGGGATTGCCCCCATGACTAGTGATCATAGGAGGAATGTCTTGCATTGAAGTAGTCATTATGTTTGATGTAAAAGTAGGTATGCTAGCAATAGAAGTCATCAAAGGAATAGAATGATTGACTTGAGTAGGAGGTTGTGTATAACCCAAAGTTTCAGCACAACTTTTCATAGGCATCACATTCGAATCCACAATGTGTGCAATACCACGCAAAATATCAATTCCATTCTTATCACTTTGAAGCATACATTTTAGACCCTCAAGTAAAGGAAGAGCTTGACTATCGGGGTACTCATGAGACATCCATTGGTGAAAATCGTCAAATTGGTTATCCAATTTCGAAAGTTGTTCTACAGAAACCTCATGGAGAGCTTCTTCATCATTAGGAGGATTAGAGGAATTACCCATGTCCTCGTTAAAAAGGCTACTCAAATTAGGTTCCATCTCCTCAGTAGTTAAACCTCGGAAAGACTTAATTCTACAGCTTCGTCTAACGGGAATAGTGTAAGTAGGGCTTATTGTTGTAAAACTCATGCACTAGAAAGAGAGAGAAGATTTTGAATTTAGAGGTAGCAATTTTCAATAAAATCAGCCAATCTTCTGGATTTAAGCTGTTAAATGCAATCACGACAGTCTCCCGAAATTTCGGAAAAAATGTCTGGGACCGTGGCGCTCGGAGTGCAACACGGTCCTTGCAACTTTTTTCGAAATTTGCAGGGATGAAAGGTATGATGATTTTAAAGCTAATCTGAAAAAAGTGAGTGATTTTACGATCTGTAGATAGGCCAAATTAAAGTTGCAATCTCGAAATTGAGCCCTACCAAGATTGTCGAAAAATGCAAAAGTTTGAATTTTGAAAAAGAGAGGGAAACTGAAATTTTGAATGTTATGATTTTAGAGGGAATGTCAAAAGCAATGCAAATTTTGAATTTTGAAAATTGACTCAATTTCACGCAAAATTCAATTTTGAAAGCGGAAATTAAAGTTGTTGTAATTAAGCACTTAATTTCAAAAGTCACAAATTGTAAGAATTTGAATAAAGCACTGAAATTTCGAATGAATGCAAACACACTTTTCAGATTTAGGACAGTAAGAACACAATTTTGACACAAAATTTCAATTTCAACAATTTTTGAATGATTAGAAGCCTTAATCCAAGCAATCACAAGACCAACTTTGACTGTAAGTTTGAAGGTGTTAAAATTGATAAAATCAGCCAAAATTCTGGATTTTAGCAGGAAAATACAGTAAGGTCTCGCTCCCGAAATTTCAGAAAAAATGTCGGGGACGATGGCGCTCGGAGTGCACACGGTCCTCGCAACTTTTTTCTAAATTTTCAGGGATGAAAGATATTGTGATTTTATTGCGGAATCCAAAGTTACAGCTGATTTGGAGATGTTTTGATCAGTGAAATTGTCGGACAAAGGTTGAATCAAGAGGGTTTCAAAAATTAGGGTTTTGACACTTAACCACTTAATTTTCAAAATTAAAGCACAGACATGAATTGATAATTTGTAATAGAAGGGCAGATCTGAAACAAGCATTAACAATTAAATATTTCACAAGTTCAATTACTTAAAAAGAAATTTTAGGGTTTTTATGCAATCACCTCTAAAATTTTGCAAAAGATCAAACATGGAAATGTAATCAAAGAATCAAATTTTTCAGATCTAACCATGAATAATCAGAAAGGATGTTCACGTCAGGTTCACCAAAATGTAAAGCGGAAAATCGCGATCGAACCCTAGTTGCCCTCCCCTCTTCCAACTCCGAGAGAGAAGGGAGATTCACTAGGATTGATGGTTTTCACTTAGGGGAGAGACTTTACATTCAAAAGAGGGGTTGAAACCCACAAGATCCAATCCCACGCAATGCAAGATTGGATGCTAAATGTGTTTCAAGGGTTAAGAAAGCAAGGCTACCCTCTTTTGTAAAGAATGTGCATAGAAGAATTAAGCTAGGAATGCATAGAAAGTGACAAAGATTCGCTTATAAACTGAGATAGGGATACAGTATGAAGCTGCGGACCTGGAATTAGCAGTAAAATGTCGATACGGCGCTGTCCTGCAAATTTGAGCAAAAGTTGTCGGGACGATGGCGCCCGAGTGCCACGGTCCTCCGAAAAATCCGCGAAACGAAGGGGGATCTGTTCGTCTCTGCACAAAGATCCAGATCTTCAATTTCAGCCGCGTACCTGCAACCTACACACAGAAAAGCGAAGACGATTGGGGGGTTAGGGATTAGGGGTTTGCCTTTAGGTCAAACCCCGGTTTTGGAATTAACCAAGAAATGAGCAAGTGCTGTAAATGTAAATGACTGTAAAACAAGTACTAATACCTTGTTCTAAGGATGTTTGTATCCTTATGTGCGAAGGTATAGATGTTGTATGTTGTTGTAGTATGTAGTATGTGATCTTCTCTTCAATGGTTGAATCCTTGTCTTGAATGCAACACTTAGCCTTGAATGGAGACTTGAAATGATCAATTGCTTGAAGGAATGCTTGAATGCTTGAGTATAGTTTCCACGCTTTTACACATCTGTCCTCCTCATGCCAAATGAGAGAGAAAAATGTAGTTTATATACTTGTCATTTAGGGCTGATAGACTGATTTTCCCGACCTTAGGCCGACCAGGAAAGTTTATTTTCCAAATTGCAAACAAAAAGACCCGAAGTCCAAAGGAGACCGGGCCCAAAATAGGACCCAGGGACCAGGGCGCTAGGCGCTCTGGTCCCACCTCCCGGGACAGCAGGGTGCAAGGAGGTTCAGGCCAGGGTGCTTGAAAAATGCAGTTTTCAGTGTCATAATCAGGTTTCGGGGTCTCCATTCAGGTTGCGTGTTGCATCGCCATCGTGAAGACCGAAATGCAGTCGAAATTGCAAGTGTCGCAATTTTAGGACGCTACAATAACGTATCAAAGTGAAATAACTAGTTAAGCAATTCAACCATAGAAATGTAACCACAAAAACATTCACCACTTGACACAATATTTTTGACGTGGAAACCCAAATGGGAAAAACCACAGTGAGATGAGACTCACAAGATAACTACCTGAACTCTTCTGAAGTTCACCCTGTTAGGAGCCAAGCTTGTTAAAGCTTTTACAAAAAGTCATGTTAAGAAAAGATCATGTTAGGGACCACCCGGTTAAGGGATTGACTATAATGCCATGTTCGAAGCAATACCCTGTGAGGAGTAACCTTTTTAAAGGATTTAGAATCCAAGCTAATGGATTGCCTTGTTAGAGGATTTGAATAACACCAAGCTGGTTAGAGCTTACCCGGTTAAGGGATTTAACTGTTGTAATTGTTAGAAAACAACAAGAGTTTGCTGATCTGTTTGAATAGCACTTCACTTGCTTGTTCAAATCCTTTTCATGCTCCTATCTACCTTTACTCAAACTGCAGATACATCATCTGGTTTAGCAACCACACACTCAATTCAACTTTGCCAGCACTTCAACTAAAACATCTCATCGACCTTATAAACAAATCAACTAGGTCGGTAACACAACAAAAACCTAATTCACATAGAGATTACAAACAAGTCGGTTCAAGTATATGACTGTTGGATTACATAACAATCTCTACACATCATTCAAGAAAGCCTTGACCGCTCCTTGATCACCGCTTCATCGAGCATAGTAACTCATCACGCGCTTTGCATTACATGCAATATACTTGCTCATTCCCAAGACAAAAAAACATTTACTCAACGCGCCAAAAACTCTTTGAAACTCTCTTCATACAATATGCATATGTGTCATAATCGTTACCACTCATTATCAGATCATAAACCAATATAACCAATTCACCAGACTTAATCAGTTAGGGTTTATCAAAACAACAAGTAGGGTTTACGGGTTCAACTCTCCAATACTTAGCAATACCGGTTCACTCCACAAACTTACCTACTGGTTACAGTTCCTTTCACTTAGCTCTTCCTATCGGTTACAAAACAACATTATCACAATAACATTACCAGTTTGATTGACATCAATGACAACATAACAAATCATTAATGCAATCTTCATGCAAATGCCAACAGACACCGCAACACCATATCTCTTAGTGATTAATTAATTAGCCTCACTTTATTACACTAAGCGAACTTGATAAAAGTGTAGGAAAAACCCATTGCAAAGGAAAATTAAATATCCCACTCGAAAAATAAAAACCTACACTAACACTAATGACAATGGTTGGATTGATTTAGGATTAAGCATAGCTTACAACAAGATAAGGAACAAACCTTATGCATATTTATCTAGATGGATGCAAGGTGTTGAGCAATGCATGATTAAGTTTGGAGTGGTTGCACATGGATGAGATGATTTTTGGATCATGTATTAGATTTGGATTATGATGGGATAAGTATGTTCCTTTGGCTATTGTATCAATGGTGGAACCATTCAAAAGGGAAAAGACAAATTTGTAGGTTGAGGGGGTAGTAATTTTGGAATTTAAAGGGATATCCCTAAGGACTAAGTCACAATGGGATAACATTATTTATCCAAGATATGGGATTGGATAGTGTTATATAGGCAATGCTATATGGTGTGCGGCTAAATGATGACAATGTTGAGAATTTATCAAAGCATGCTTTAATTTTATGGGATGGATTGGGTAGGATAAATGAAGCATGTGAATATAGTGGATGATTATGATGGGATGAAAAAATATAAGGGATGGTAAGTGATGAGTCTATTTTGTGACCCATTTTATGATCCTTTTATAATAATTTTATACTTAAGTTGTTGCAGAGTTTTGTCCTAGAACTTGATACTTTTTACCATTAAGACCATTTATAAGTGTTATAGTATGTTTGTCTATGGATGATAAGATAATATGTGAATGCATGATTTTGTATGAAATCGTGTTGAAATTTTATGATTAGAATTATGTGGAATGTTCTTGTGCACTAATTTGTCATACAACATTGAGTCAAGTTTCCTAATACAGCTATAACATCCAAAGATAGCAGAACCAAAACCAGCTCCTACAACAAAGAGGCAGAGTACAGTTTAAATGATTTAATGTTGAGTTGTTCATCCAGTAATTGTTAGAAGGATTTGTGTTAGTTGTAGAACTTCGTAGCACACGTGATACTCCTTCATAATGATTGTCATTAAGAAAGTTTGTTGTAATTTGTGTTATGGATATTTATGTCTCATAACAGTTGGTTGTATAGTCCTGATAGGGCTCTAAGTATGTTAGTGTTTTTTAAGAATTAATAACCATCTTCCTTAATACTTGGAATGAGTGATAACTAGTCCTAGTTAGTCTAAGTTAGTCTATATATGAGGGGAGAGAAGGCCAAACATGGTTAGCAACTCTCTAGTTACTTTCATGAATGAATGAGCATATTCTGAGTTAGCAACCTTATCTTATCAATAGTCTTAGAGTGTATTTACCCCAATGCAGGGCCCACTTGAGGTAAACATTGCTCTGTATTTCATTTCTACATATTAGTTAGTTATTTTCATTCCATTGTTTATGTTTAATTATGTCAGCCTATAGCATAGAATTTGATTATATTTTTTACAGTTCTTGTAGTAGTATGGTTTATGAATGAGCATAGTATAGATTTGTTGTTGTTGTTTTAATTTTTTTTTGTTATTACTACAAGTTAGTTTCATTATCACAAGTGAATCCATCACAACCTTAACTTGTAATTTTTTATACTTGGTGCTACTTTATAAAAGTCTTGCAATGAAAGTGATTGATCTGTGATGTTGGGAGTTTGAAGGGAACCAAATCAATACATTATTGCAAAGCAAGCTCTCATACAAAGGAAGGCTCTTGAACCTAAAGCCTACTTGAGTTGTGAACAAAATTTTGCATGACTAGAGACAATTTTGTTAAGAGGATATTGGCCTCATGAATGGCTTTTATTTTATTAGAGGGGTGTTTCACCATCAAGAATTGAAATAACTCCTTAGAAATCATATAAACATCCTTTGTCTAATGAATCATGATGTTAATATGGGCTTTGTGAGCCAAATAAGGAACAAATTATTTCAAGTCTCGCAACTTAGTAACCTACAACTACAATTGCTAGGAAAAATGTTTTTCTTCCAAATGTCATTTATGTAACTAATCTTAATAGTTATGGCAACATGAGAGCAACAACAAATACAAGCTAGTTTACAATCATATGTGAACAAAAAACACGTCATATAACATCATTCCACTAGTCACCCAATACATGTTTAAGATATAGTAATAGGTTCCAAACACATTGGATGAAAGCAAAGCATGGTTTGGTGATAGAGAAAGGATTATTTTCTCTACCAAATATTTCTTGCAAGTTAACATAAATATAAACCAAACAAGAAAATGGTCAAAAGTAAACATTTCATAAAGGAAAAGAAAAGTTGAGCTAACAACATGGCCCTATCAAGTCTTTTAATGACATAATCTAATCCACTATTAAGATTGGATCAAATGAACCAAATCAATGCATCTTTTGGTAGCCAATATTGATATCATAAAGGCCTAATTTATTACATATGTTGAACCATGTGTCTCAACCCAACTTATCAAAGGCCACCTCAACCATATTAATATCACCACACACTAACCAATGCTTGACTACCAATATGGCAACAAGCTACCACCAAAGGTGACAACCTAGTCCAAAAAAAGTTTTTTTTAATATCAAAAAGAGCCAGCAATGCCTTATTAGATGGGTCACATACATGAAAAATGAAATGTGGCTACTATTTTGTAGGAATAGATGTAACAACTCCTCAACATCTTAACTTGTGATTACTAGTAAAATAAAGTGTGTGTGGCCAAATGACACAATAGGAAACAAAAAAACATAGAATCAACAAACTTGATCTCTTGCAAGTAAAGAATGTCAATGTTAACTAATCTTTTTTTTTGTCATGAACCACATACTTATGAGGATTGTTTATCAAATCTTGTAAATTGCATGAAAGAAAATTCATTAATCACAATGGTCTAAGGACATGTCCATAAAATCCTACCCAAGCATCATAGTTGTTCTTAAAAAACTTAACTAGTGTAAAATCACTAAGTCGCAAAGGATGACACTTTTCCTAAACATACACTCCTTTGTCCAAATCCCAACATGTTTACAGGATTACCTAGAAGAAGTCTCATATGAGATTGGAAATGTGATGAAATTCTCCTATTGAGAAGAAATAACACTCGTTACGAAAAGAGCATTTTTATTGTGGTTTGCAAAAGAATTCCCTTAAACCTATGCCTATTGGGTAACATCAGTGTCTTTGCCATTTCCAAATGTTTGATCATGAGACTAAGGTTTGAACCTATAGCTTGCCAATAGATTTACCTTTGGCAAAAGGGGTGGAGTCTCTACCATCAAAAAGAGTTGGGATATTTGGTGTCATTCTAATAGCCATTTTTATGATTGCTCACTATGATCCAGCCTTCATCATTCTTCATCAAAGGCGACACACAAGCTAAGAAGTTGGTTTGGTCAAAGGTTTATGTTCATAAGATTGGCACATGAAACAAGTATTGGTAAAGTTAATGAGATAGTGATTCAAAATGTACCTTGCAACTCTAAAGAACGCACCTCAAAATGTAAACCCGAGGAACAAGGTCAATTTAGACATGCCAGGTGAGCCTCGTGATCAAACCACAAGTGATTTGGGCCAATTGACAAGAGTGAGCAACCTATCTACTTATGGCTGTATTAAAACCAAGGGTATTCCTTGAGATCTTTTCAAGACAATTAAAAAGAAATGAAATAATACAATCATTATGGATGACTATACCCTATGCATATAGATACTCCAAAATTAAAGAGAAATGAAATAATACAATCATAACGCGTAGCTATACCCTATGCATAAAGATACTCCATTACAGGTTACCTAGAAGAAGTCTCATATGAGAATGGAAATGTGATGAAATTCTCCTATTGAGAAGAAATAACACTCGTTACGAAAAGAGCATTTTTATTGTGGTTTGCAAAGGAATTCCCTTAAACCTATGCCTATTGGGTAACATCAGTGTCTTTGCCATTTCCAAATGTTTGACCATGAGACTAAGGTTTGAACCTATAGCTTGCCAATAGATTTACCTTTGGCAAAAGGGGTGGAGTCTCTACCATCAAAAAGAGTTGGGATATTTGGTGTCATTCTAATAGCCATTTTTATGATTGCTCACTATGATCCAGCCTTCATCATTCTTCATCAAAGGCAACACACAAGCTAAGAAATTGGTTTGGTCAAAGGTTTATGTTCATAAGATCGGCACATGAAACAAGTATTGGTAAAGTTAATGAGGTAGTGATTCAAAATGTACCTTGTAACTCTAAAGAACACACCTCAAAATGTAAACCCAAGGAACAAGGTCAATTTAGACATGCCAGATGAGCCTCGTGATCAAACCACAAGTGATTTGGGCCAATTGACAAGAGTGAGCAACCTATCTACTTATGGCTGTATTAAAACCAAGGGTATTCCTTGAGATCTTTTCAAGACAATTAAAAAGAAATGAAATAATACAATCATTATGGATGACTATACCCTATGCATAAAGATACTCCAAAATTAAAGAGAAATGAAATAATACAATCATAACGCGTAGCTATACCCTATGCATAAAGATACTCCAAAGATTTCCCATAGATACTCCTTACACTAGATTACTGATATTTTAGGTTATAGATCTCTAAATAGCATGTCACTATTAGGCTATATCGCAACTAAAGATGTAAAACCAAGTTTATATCCTCTAAATCAGTGTTAAAAGGATGCAGGAGGTACTGTTGAATTATCATTTCGTCATCTCCAGGGTGGTGAAGTTGATTCTAGGTGACCTTTTTCTGAGAACTAACCACAAATATAGGGTGAATACAGATATCCCCACGATCTTTCTAGCAACTCTACTTCATTTTGGCCTTTCCAAGAGAAAATCTGAGATATTATGCAGAGAAACGTTCAAATCTGACTTATTCTATATAATTCCACCGCCTTCAAGAATGGGAGAAAACCGCCAAGGTTCCCTATTCTATAAATTGAGGACATGCGGACTTTCAATTACAGAAGGTTTATTGTTGAGAAAAATACCAATTTCCTGTGGGCTCTCTTCAAACAAACGAAAATTGAAAGAGAAGATTGGATTGCAGGATTTCTTGATTTTCATGGGTTTTCAGAGGAATGAAGGATTGGGTGGAAGAGCTTCGAGACATCTGGGCAAGCAGTGGAGATGAACCAGGCCTAGTGATTGAATGCTTCCCCAAGCCTAAGCAGATTGATTGGGGTAGATGCGTTCCTGTCACCCTAATTGGCTCTGAACTATTCATCTTTCACTCCAGGTTCCCCTTCTTCAGCTGGTTAACTTCTTAGGCAGCATTTTCAGTATTCCTTGATCTTTTCTGATAACTCGTTTATTTAGTCTGCCAAAAGATTTTCCAGAAAATGAACTCAAGAGTTTCTGGGTCAGCCCTGTATACTTTTTGGGCATTTTGTAATTGTATTTTGATCTCGTTTTTGACTTGCGAACTTCAAACTCTTAATTATATTATGAATGTCTTGTTTATATTAATATATAAATCTATCGACTAATGCCCTTTACTGATCAAAAAAAATAGTTTTCTCCTTCATGAATTTATGAAATCCTAGATATACATAACTCTCTAAAAATAGCTAACAAGTGCAAGCTCGCAATAAATATGGCAAATATAAGCAGTAATGGGCTTATGCAAACCAGTAAGACAACTTACAATAATTTACAAAGAACTAAAAATGTACTATGAATTGTGATCAATTATCAAAACAAGACCATTGTCTTTATTTATTCGTCACAGCGTCAAGACTTAAAGAAGAGGGCAAACACATTGAGATGAATCAACGAAGAACAAAGAAACAGAGTTGCAAACGAAATTCCATCGCTCTACTTGCGATTTCTCTTAAATGCAAGTCTAAAAATTAAGAAAATTCACATAGCAAGACATTAATTACCAAATCCATAAATGAACAAAAGATCCAAACAGCTAACGAAAGAGAGAATAAACTCAAAACGGCTCCAGAAAGGAACCTAAAGAAACTCCTCAAAATTTAAAAAAAATGGTATGACAAGGGCGAGGGAAGCCAAGATAATTAAGGCTGGAGCAAGCTTCACTCACAGGGTACTCTTAGCGATTTTCAAAGCTTGAAATCAAATCCTTAATTTCACATGTAATCAGTCTAATTAATCAGTAGCTTTGATTTCAAAGACAAGGTGTACAAACAAACATCAGGCAACGTGCCGTGTGACTGTTTGACCACACAAAATGGTAACGAAGCAATGTCAGACTCTCAGTGAAAAATCCCATGCGCATGACCATGCAAAACTGGCTACTGATGCTTCAGTTACCAAGGCCAATTATGAGAATTCCTTTCACTTTTAAAGATCCATTTCAACACCATTAAAGTTATCATTTAAAAGTCAAGTGCTTTTAATAGACAGTTTTTTAAAATAGTTGTTTTCACATTTACTCAGGTCTAATCCACCACATATATGATTCCAAAGACAAGGTGTACCAACAAACACAAGGCAACATTGCATCTGTTTGCTTATAAAGATCTTGGAATGTTCAAGAAACATCACATGCGTGTAGATTCAAAACCAATGCATGATATTTTCAGTTACCACTCCACTATAAAGATGTTAGCCAAGCAATTAAACAATTCTCGGCGTAATCAGTCTTCACAACCATGCACCATGGACAGCAACCCTTGTATGGAAAAGAGTTTTCCAATGAAAATGCCTTTTTTAATGGCACAAATGGTTTTAGTTCCCCCTTGCGAACAATATAATACATTCAATATATGTTAATAATTTTGCATTGCACCTTGACTACCCAAGAGATCAGATTCAGACTTCATATAATCTCGACGGTATGAGAATAAAGCCCAAAGCCGTATCAGATTTGATCCTTCGGTAAAATCATGGAACCCAAAGGTTTTAAGTTGCTGCTAGAAGAACAAGTCTCCATTCAAATAGGGTATAGTTATTTATTCAAATGTCACCAATGATACGATCCAAACATATTAAGGCTGTTCAGATCCAGACATATTAATCAATAAAGCAGCAATTCTATAATTTCTAGTATGTTCCTTTGGATTTAGTCCCGCAATAAAATAAATGGGTTCGAGGTTTCAAGAACGGGCTAGGGCCCCATCTTATATACTGCATATATTATTTATTCAAATCTCAGCCATGATACACTTTGAACATACAAAGTCTGTTAAGATCGAGCGTTTACAATCACCAGATGCAGATAAATTGTCTAATCTTCAGCATTTTCAATAATAGCATAAATGGAATTGCTCCATGTTCAAGAAATGTCGAGTATAGGCACAACCTACATATTATTATGATGGCACCATTCAATTTAGTGCAATGTATGAAAGAGATATAGTGTAGGATAGAAAATACAAAGTTAAATTTATTTCGATAGGTTGAAGAGGACACCCAATCTACACTTTATCGGGGTTAATAACCCAACTGAACTGCTTGAATTTTAGGCTAAACATATGAAACAGAGAGATTATGTTTCAATTATCAGGACCGCATATATATATGGTCAACCTATTTACTTCTTAAACACAAGGAGAACATAACAAAAATTTACAAATTCATCATCAATGTTCTAACACTATCGAGGTCACATGCCCACAGAAATATACATAGCTATACAAATGCAATCCAAATGTTCTGTACATTACATGTTTGAGACATCTTTTATCCTCCACTAGAAAAGAGCAAGATAAAATTAGCAATGCAGTAAATACAACACAAGACATCGACCATTGGTCTTAATTTACAATATGGAGCGTAGATTTAGGCATAACTGTGCAGGTCAATGCTACCGATACCGTTCAGTACTAAGCTCAAGTCCTAAGTTCACATGACATAAAACCCGAAGGGCCAAAACAAATCCATAAAAACTGTTTGTTAGGGACACAAACAGATGGTACCAATCTCTTAAAATGCCGAGAAGGCAGACAAAGCACATAAAACTCGTCATGGTACAGGGTCATCAATCTGTGTAACATCCTATTTTTCATAAACTGCTGCTTAGCTCATAAATTTCAGTAGGATAATGCCGTAGTACAATGCCTTAGCTGGAGATGGAGAATGTTGTAATCCATCAAAATTAATGAGATAAAGCCAACAATATTCAGAAAAGGTAGATTCTATGCACAATTAGTCAGAACAAAGCTAACACTGCCCAACAATTCACCTACCAAACTTCGTAAGGGCAGATAAACAATAAAAGATTGAACAGGCAAAATTGTAATTAGGCCATCTTGAAATTTTTTGTAATTACAGATGTCTATTGATGATGGTCGACAAACATTGAATATTTTTCTTCTCGAGAAGTGACTCAAATTTGCCTGGTTTTTCACCAAGAGGAATGAATTTTTCTAGTTGCAATCCTGATGACCTGTATAAATCCAACAATACATTTTCTCCCTTCTCTCTCTTTAGAACATCAAGAATAGTAGCAAGCACATCTGCTGCAAGACCCATATCTAATAGACTCCCTGGCTCTATTCCTCCCTCCTCAAGTGGTACTGCTATATCACGGATAGACAATAAATTTGCAACAACCAACTTTCCAAGAATCATACCAAGGAACTCAGGGGCCTTTGGTGCATCAACAACCGAATCCTCCAAGGATGCTATAACCTTCTCCAAGCTACAAAACCAATGTGTTGTGTCAGTCATAATAACATGCAACATATTGGGGTATAGCAATTAGTAAATACAAGCTCATAGATATAAAGTCTACAAATATATACAAATGTCACACCCACCCTTTGATGAGTTGCTCTTGACTTAGCAAAGATGGCTCAGTTTTGCATAGATGTATAAATAGATTCCCGAGGAGATCCCTTTCCACGTCTTTCCTATCAAAAGAATCCATTATCCAAAGTGACACTAAAGTTGGATTATACCATGGTGATTTAAGATCAGACACACACAAAGCTGCCTCCTTCATGTCTCTAATACTGTACATTACCCACAAAGAAATGAAAAAATGTCAGAGAAACATGTTAACATCTATAGAAAACACAATAACTTGTACACAAACTCTCATACAACAAACCTGTAATATTCCTTTATTGCCATATCAGATTTTCTTTTAAGTTGTTCTTCACTGAATTCCCTTCCATGAGAGAATTCTTGTTGGTATTCCTGGCTCGCAGCCTTGCCGCCTCTGTCATAAGAAGAATATGAACCCCTATAATCTCTTCTTTCATTACCCAAAGCATTTCTTTCTGAGATACCTGACCTTGGAAAGGATGACTTTTCTCCAGCAGAAGTCCTAATTGGAATATCATCTCTTGTACCATATGACGAATTATAACCTGCCATTGGAACCAGGCTTCCTCGCCTATTACTCCCTGGTGTGACTAGTGGACCATCTACTAGGGAACTTCTATTGGTTTGCATCGGTTGTCCCCTGCCAGATATTCCCCTGCCAAGGCCTCCTTGAGGACCAAGAGTTAGCTGCCCATCATCAGAGGGTCTATATTGTAAAGGCGAAGGCCTGTCACCAGTCATTCTGTCTGAAATTCGAGCATCTTGAGCAATGTAGTTACGCATTCCAGTCTGTGCCTGTGTGCCTCTCATCCCACTCATATGTGCAGCTGGACCCATCGGTGTGCCTGGCATAAAAGCAGACATCTGAGGGCCTCGTGAACCATGATCAGGTGGTGTGGAAATTCTTCGTCCAGAATGTCCCATGCTTGGAGCTCGATTTAATCGACCTCCCAGTGCTTGTTGTCGTTCTTGAGCAGCATCCCTGTGCACTTCCTCAATTTTCTTTGGCCCATCAACTTTCCTCCTTTGTTGCCACCCATTCTTTCGCAGATCAATCACATCCTTCAACATAAACCTCAGTCGTGTAGGCAGTGCTTGGTTATTTGCCATTTTTGATATTCTCTCAAAGTAAGCATCAATATGCTCTCTTGCTTTTGGATGGTCAATCATTTGCCCAATTGTACTCATCAACTTACATAAAGATTCAACATTTTCCTCATCTGGCTTCTGATATTCACCAAGTAATTTTTTTATGCATTCATGCATTATTCTTTCAGTCAACATACTCTCTTTATACAGTTCACCAATAAACCGTATATTTCCTAGCATCCGCCTTCGCTGTGCAGACCTCTTCCCCTCCCGTTCTTCTTTTGAAAGCTTTATTTCACCATCTTCAGCCATATCAGCTTCTGCCTGTTCTCTTTCATCCCTTTCAAATTCTTCCTGACACTTATTTAATAGAACTCGCCTAAACATAACCCTCTCATTATCTTCATAAAACTCAGGCAATCCAGCAGCAAGCTGAACACAAAATTTTGCATACATTTCACAAAATGTTGGTTCCATCAATGCTTTGTCAAATATTTGAGATATTACACCTGTAAGACAAACTCCAGAATCAATATTCACTTCTTGGACCCGCAAAAAGAGAGTCTCAAAATTTTGGGGTGTCAGTTTATTAAGAATGGACTTTATCTTTCTTTGTTTCAACTCTTCATCATCAGAAACCTTGCCCACTTCATAGCGATTATCTGTTTTATGAATTACGGGAGGAGGAATCAACCCCTTCTGCATACCAGATGTCCGCCATCTATCAACATCAGCAGCATTATTTCTCATTAGTCCACTTTGAGCAAATGATGCTTGGACAAATTGCCCACTGGGGCCAACACCAGGTGCTGCACCACGCATGTTCTTTACAAAACCAGTGTTGTAACCCTGACCGGGTCGAAATCCTCCAGGGCCACCAAGGCCCATCTCCATTCGCGGATCACGACCACCAGCATCCATTGGCTTGAACCATCTATCTTCATCCATACTGGGAATATTGTTCCCACGTCGATCAATCCGAGGATACTCTTGAACTCTTCCCATGCTTGATAATGGTTCACCCTCTGAATAGAGACTAGAAATTAATTGACGATTTATCAGAATATCCACAAACTCCTGACATTTATTTTCAAACTCTAATGGAAGATCCTTAAAATGTTCCTTGAGTGTCAACAAAAAGTCTCTTGAGTACTTTCTGCCTCCTGAAGTAACTGGTGGAACTACTTGCTTCACGTCTGTTGAAAGTTCAGCTGCATCTTCCCAGTCATCCACTTCATTTGCAACATGCTTCTCAGTCTCTTTCGAGGAAGGCTTCTCTTCCACATCAGTATAGTCTTCTTTACATGGTTCTACTGAGTATACATCTTCTTGCTTCTCTGGAGCCTTATATGCATTATATAAATCACCAGTGGGATCAGCTGCATCTGCTTTACTAAGACAATCCTTAAGCTTTTTCTTCTTCTTACCGCCAACTGCCTTGGGTACATCACCAGTGTTTGTAATTTTATTGCTTGAAAAAGCATTCAAAGAACTTTTTCTTTCTTTTTCTGTCACTCTACCCAATGAATCCAACTTAATGTCGCTTTCAAGAGGCAAAGATGGTTCACTTTCAAGAGGCACAGATGGTTCCCAAGGAGAGGCAGCCATTTCTTCATGGTTACTGCTATTAGAAACGAGCACTTGAGCCTTGTCTTGCACATCCAGCTTCTTCACATTGGCAGTTGATGGTTCAGCTGATCCAGTAATAATATCACGGCTGCTCTTGCATGTATCCAAACAAGATTGGTCAGAGTCAACAATTTTATCATCAGACAGCAAATCTGATTGTTCTTCCATGTCAGACACAGCAATTGCTGGGCCAACTGCTGGAGTTTCTGATCTCAGTTCGATTTGAGGTGCTTCATCTGAATTTGTTGATTGCATAGTCACAACTAATTCTTCCATCTTTTTGTCTTTAATATTCTGATGATCAACCAATGTACCATTTCCAAGCTCAGCCAGCTGAGATATCATGTTACCATGCTTCATTTTATTAAATTTAGCCTCCTCTTGAAGCAATCTAGCTTTCTCATTTACAATAACAGAATTAGCAAAATCATCTGGATTTTCATTTATGTTGACCGAAGATGAATTTTCAGACAACACAGAATCAGAAATTAGATTTGTTTCTTGTTTGGCTGGGAAAGCATCATGTGGTAGAATTCCAGTATCTTTGCTATCTCTGTTTATAGATTGAACAGAATTACTGGAACTTACCAAATTAGAAGTCACTGCCGATTCAAGACTCTTCACATCTCTCATATTTGAATCTAATATTGGCATAGGTTCCCTGGATGTTGAGTTGCTAGATGTTATTAAAGTATCATTACAAACAGTTACATCCCCAACTTTCATTGGCTGTCCAACTTCCTTTGCAACAGATTTGTTCATTAATCCAGATAGTTCTGTTCTTTCTCCACTTCTTTGATCCAGGATCTCCATATGTGATGTCACATTACCAGGAACAATTTCATCCTTGGCATCTGAATCTTGTACTGATTCTAAGGCTCCTGAAGATAAGTCATTGCTTAACACCTTATCTGTGGCCCTCGAATGTCCTGATATCTCTAAAGATGAAAACTCTGTATTATTAGACACGTCCCCTGACACACTCTTTGACATCGATATTTTATCAGTCTTTATAGGAATGCTTGTCGAATTGGACAGAAAGACCACTGCACCAGGCTCTGTGCACGAAGATTGTAGAACTGTTTCTATGGCCTTTCTTGCCAACTCAGGAGAAGCACCTCCATCCCCAGGTTTAACAGTTTTGGAAGCAGCTGTCACTAAAGGAACATTTGAGGTAGATGAACCCACTTCTGATGACTCTGTGGCCACTTCTCCTTTTACCTCAATCCGTGCATTTGAAGAACTTCGAAGCAACGGTTGTTGTTGCTGCTTTTTCTGTTTTACCTGACTCAAACCAGACTTACTTGCATCTGCAGATCCACAAACCTCAGATGATTCTGCAAGAGCCTCTACTTTTAACTCAACTTGTGCATTTGTAGAGGTGCGAGACAGTGATGCCTGTTGTTGATGCCTTTTAGGTTTGCTCTCCAGTTTGGATGCCTTCTTTGAGTGTTCCTTTGTGGAAACTCCGACTGGTTTTAGAGATTCACTTTTCTGCTCTTCAACAGCAGAAACAGCAGAACTATTTGACACGTTACCATCTGAAAGGTTGTGTGTTGCTGTTGCAGACATGTTTGTGCAGTTGTGCTTAACCCCAACATCAGATTTTACAGATTCACTTTTCTGCTCTTCATTAGCGAAAACAGCAGAACTAGCTGACACATTACCGTCTGCATGGTTGTGTGTTGCTGTGGCAGGCATGTTCATTATGGAACGCTTAACCCCAAGATCAGATTTGCTTACAGCTGGATTACCTGTGTCTTCCCTCACAGAAGCTGAAATTGCTAAAGAATTTGAACTATGGCTGCTTTGGGAAACTGATATTGTTGAAGTCAACGTCTTCCCTTCTGAAGCCTTCACTAGAGCCAGACTAGCTTCGCCGGTTTGAGAGGGATGCTTTGAAGTATCCACATTTGCACCATGAAGGTTCACAGGTGGTGAATTTGATGTTGATGATGGGCGTGCAATATTTGGCCTCACTGCTGCTGTAATCTTTGGAGGCTGATGAAAAGTCGGAGGGTGAGCATAGGATCCAGATGATGCTGTCGGATAAAAATTCATTTGAGACAGACCACTTATCGAAACAGAACCTGAATGAGGAGTACCATATTGAGCGAGTCCCCCAGGAAGAGAGCCATCAGAAACTATACCACCATCTGCATGTGAATCAGACTTTACAGCCTTTGGCCCAATCTTTATTTCTTCATGGGTCTTGGGATGAGTGATCTTAACAGTACTGGTGCGGTGGGGAACATATTGATTTGCCTGTGTAGCTGGCACATATGAGGGGAGATGGGTTCCAACTGAACCAGTTACCTGAATGGGTATCTGGGCATTTATCTGGTGGTTTCCATGGATAAACTGTTGAGATGGTACATGAGTCTGTTGTGGAATAATATGCCGCATGGCTTGTGGATAACCTAAACCATGATGCAACATCCCTTGTGAATGCAAGGCACCTGCTGTCAGCCCCTGTGAACTGAAGACTTGTGGTTGGACTTGAGGAACCTGCAATGGAAGCTGCAGTGACCGTGATCCTGGAGCAACGCCCTGCGATTGCAATTGGGAACTTGGTGCATATAAGCCTGTTGTCGCAACCTGTGATTGCAATTGAGAGCTCAGTGCATGTAGTCCATGGGTTCCACCCTGTGGTTGCAGTTGGGAACTTTGTCCACGTGGAACTGGGATGGCACTTTGAGATTGATATTTATAACTCGGTGCATGTGGTTCCACAGCCGCACCTTGAGATTGCATTTGGGAAATTGGTGCATGTGGTCCTGTGGGTGCACCCTGTGATTGCAAGTGGGAACTTGGAGCACGTGGCACTGGTGCCACACCATGAGATTGCAGGTGAGAACTAGTTACACGTGATCCTGAGGTTGCACCATGAGATTGAAGCTGGGCACTTGGTGGATAATTTGATCGTAATGGTAAAGTGGAAGGAATCTGACCTCCAGGAACATCTTGTGCCTGTACAAAGGGAGGGGCGGCCTTTGGTCCTTGCAAAATTTTGTTTCCTTCACTTTTCGTGTCTAAGGTACTTGCAGCTTGCTTTGAAACAACTGGACCCTGTTAGACACAAAGAGTAAATCCAAAGCATTTTTTGTAGCACACAAATCTCAAATAAAACATTGTTAATTAAAGTGAGGATGTGGAAACAGGGGTAAAATGTCAAACCTCCAGTTGTGATGTACCAGGTTGAGAGCTTGTTTTAGAAACATCAATGGGTGGACCAGAGCGTGCCTGGGTAAGGCATTATAGCCCACTTACTCTTGTGAGTTACAGGATCTAACAACTTCCAGCAAACAAAATAAACAATAATAAATGGAAGACAAAAATTCAAGCCAAAACTAAACCAAACTTACAAACCTGGTCACGCTTCTGTTCATCAAAATTTGGGGGTGCGGAGCTTGTCCGTGCAGGAACCTGGAATCCATGTATACTCGTTGGACTAAAGCTTCCAAACTGAAATAAGGGCTGTTGAGCCATAGCTCTGGTACTCTCTCCCAATACAGCTATTTCCACAAAAACGACAATTGATCAGGACAGTTGTTCAATAATTATTCATCAGAGCATACAATGTTCATAGTAAAACACTAACTACATTCACGTAGTAGCAGCTTTAGGACACGTGCAAACAGAATTACACGTACCAAACACATAATTTTGAATGATATCCTTAGACCTTGTTACCTGCAGTAGATGATGAAGATGTCTGCTCTGAAACCTTTAAATTTGAAGATATGTGAGGTTTTGGAAGAATCCCATTGCTTTTAGTACCAACACCACTAGGGTGTTTTGTGGTGGATATGGGGAGACTTCCTGATGCTGCTGCAGGAGTTCAACAACAAGAGTCAAAAATTAATCAGGCTTGTCTCCCCATATGTATAATGTAAAAGAAAAGGTAATGTTTTAGAACTGCTACCTGATGTTGATCCCGTTTGTTGCCTTTGTGCAATCCCACCATTCTGAGCTTTGGCAGCATAAGCATTTGTATGTAAACCCACTGCATTGGGATTTCCTCTAGACTGCCCACCAGGTCCATTAGCTCTCTTACCACTGGAAAACACAAGTGGATAGCATCTATGAGCAGAAGGCCCTTTATTCCAAACCTTGTGGAAAACAGGTAACTCATCCTCCAAACTCAACTAGCCTCAACTATAGCCCCACTAATTAATCAGATTTCATATAAAACTAACTGATTTACGATTGCAGATAGCTAATCAATTTTAACATTAAATATTAGATATAGTTGAATACAGGAGAGAAACAGGAAGCACATGTTTTATATTGAACATACAAAGAACGAGGCATACAATTGGAAACATGATATCTTCCTTTAGTACCATAACAAGTAGTTCTACGGGTGCCAAATATAGTATTTCTAAAGGAACTGTTCGACAGAAAAATTTCACCCTTGAATTCCCTTTGACTCCATCAATGCAGAAATGCATAATCCCAAAATAACATTTACATATAAAACTCCTTTAAAAGGACCACAAAAAATTGCAGGATGTAATCTCGAGCAAAACATGGTCTAGTGTTAAGGCATTTCTATTTGCCATGAAGATGACCTCGAATCAAGTTCTGGTTTGCACTTTGCATTAACAGAATCGCAATAGCAGAGACAACCAGAAAAACAATGGGTGCTTTTTGCAGGCAAATTTTGACAGAGTAAATACTCCCTTTTACTCGATTAAATACTCTTCTAAATCAGCAGCTGTTTAATAATCTATTAGGTGTGATACTAGTTCACAAAACAAAAATAGTAAAGATTCCTTGATGGTATTTCAAACCAATACCCTAAAATGAACAGTATATCTTAACAGTTTTAGAATTGCACAATAGGGTTCAGGAGAGAAATTTCTCAACACTAATTCACAAACAAAAATCATAGCACGGGGACGGAATTCCACATCAGTACCACAAACTTAACAATTGGGATTTGGGGGTTCTGAATTAGCTTCAGTATAGAAATTGCATAAATCAACATTCCTAGCCTGTCTTCGTGACCTATCATTGGAACGAATTCTGCAGATTTATTTTCTGAAAGCTCAAACCCCTCACTAACTCTGGTTCCCAGATAATACGTACATCAAACACCCCACATAAACGCACATATATTCAGACAAACAACTAAACCGGTTCCCGGAATCGAGTAGCACTACGAAGCGAACAAACATTCACCAACTTAGCCAATTGCAAAACGAACCAAAAAACACTATCACTGAATTCCAAAAAAAAATAAAGAGAAGAAATTTGAATTAAAAAAAATTTAAACCCTAATTTTTCCTTTAGTCTAGGGTTTGAAAAACTCAGTGAAAAAAATATACAGTCAGATGCATGCGTACCTAGTGTTAGGGGCGTTATGAGGGGAAGGCCCTCCAACACCTCCTTTGGGAGGATGAGCAGCAGCAGAAGCGCCTGATTTTCCTCCACCACCTGCCCTTCTTACCGGGGCAGCATCGTTCTTCTCCGCCTTTGATTGCTGAAGGGACATATATGACAATGTATTTTACCCTCTTTGCTCTTCCTTCTCCAACACCCCCCAAAAGGATCAGATCAACACAATGATCCCTGCAAACCCTACCAAAAACACCATTACAAACCAAAAAAACAAAAACCGATATTTTTTTCCCAAAAACTAAAAAAACATAACACCTGTAGCTTTCACCAGAATTTCCCACCATAACAATACCCTGATTTCTCACTTTCCAAATGCCACATGAAACCAAGTACAGGAATTACCTGAATTCGTCGGGGAAAATCTGTGCAAATAGGTTGAAAAACTTGGAATTCGTTTCCCCGAAAAGAATATGGAGGATTTGGAGAGTGAATGTGGAAATGAAAATGCGGGCGAATTTTGAGCGGTTGAAATATGGAACAAGCGTAGTTAAAAATGGAGTCGGTGAGTTCGTCTTTCATAGAGATTAATTTACACGGGAAACATTGAACTACTTTTGTTAGCTTTGTTTTTGCGCTGAAAATTCTTCAAAAACCTCTCTTATGCCCGAAGCAGGAGAAAAATGTGATCGGAAAAAGGATAAAAAAGGGGCCGAAAAAAAAAACGCAAATCAAATGCATGGGTTTACAAGCCCCTAGTCTTTTTTAACTCCAACTTTCTAACCACGGTTACATTAAATGAAACCCTCTACGTCATACAATTTATTATTATTATTTATATTCTTTCTTTCAACTCCCTCCCTCATACATAGGAATATCGAAAAAATCTAATTATAAATCATTTGGCGTATCAAATATGTTGGGCTTTTCCTGCCTACCGCCTATTTTAGTTTGCACGGCATCTGGGCCCCACATCTTTCCCCACGTCTGAGGAACGCCTCTGCTCCGTCGATGATGTGGTGATCTGCATGCTAGATAACTTCACCCCACCGAATGGGTTTTAATTCTTTTTTCAGTTCAGAATTATGATGGGTTCCCCCATCGTTTTCCATGTGTGTGGTATTGATTTTCTGTTAATGACATTAGGTTAAATGGTGATTTTATATTAATAAAATAATGTGGTGAAATGTTTGTATTCTTCCATGCAACTTAATGGGGGTGGACGTCTTTGTAATGATAAAGAAGACTAGAAAGAAAGTTACTTGGAAAGTCCCCTAATTTCTTCATGGGGAAGAGAACCCTTCGAAAGAAAGGAGAGTGAAGGAGAAGATGAATCAATATTTTATATTATCATATTCTCAATAATATTTTTTATAATATTTTATTTTATTAAAGTTGTTTTTAGTGTCAATTATGAATTTGTGTATGGTTTTGGAAGGGTGGTTTGGAAGTTTGACCAGTAGTCATAGTTAATATGCACTTTCATTATGTGTTAATAACAATTTTGATTATGATTTATTTTTTTAAGAATATTAATAATATTTTGTGTTAGAATTGTGAATATTTACAATTCATGTAATGATTTGTAGAGATTTTTGATAGAAAATAATGTATAGTTTTTTATTAATGTTTTAGATCATATTATATTATATGATCTATTTTCAAAAAGACATGGAAAAATATGAAATATTGATATAAAAAGATTATTTATTATTTTAAATCAAAAGTATTTTATATGTCAATGGTAGGTGTTTTGTACATTGTACATAGCAAGGATTTGTAGTACAATTGTAGGCACATAAAATTATTATTTATTTAATTATTTTTTCACTATTTTGCTATTAATTAAATAAATATGTTTATTTAATTAACTAATTCATTAGCCTCTTCTATTATTAATTAAAAAAATATTTTAATCTATTTAATTAATTCACTAAGCCTTTGGTTTCTCATTTAAATATATATATTTATAATTTATTTAATCCCCTCCTCCTTCCTAAATAAATAAATATTTTATTTTAGTTATCTAGCCCCTTTCCTCTATTAATTAAATAGATACTTTTTATTTGTGAAATTAATATATTACCTTTTTCCTCTGTAATCCTAGTCGTCCAACTTGTTCACATGGATCTTAATATAAATTTGTAGGCATGTAGCAAGTGTCAATCATCTCTTCATTCACTTTGTACTTTCTCCAAAGTCAACTCACATCTTAATCTCATCCCTTCATCTTTACCTACCCTCAAATCCTATTGATTATTTTTCATCTATGTGATCATGGCCATTCATAATTTAACCTCTTAATCTAGACCCTCCATTTTTAGAATCATCTCTATAAAAGAAGCTTTCTCCTCTCATTCTCCATCACACACAGCTTAAGCATACCTATACTCTGCCAAAATTATTTTAGAATACATCATCACACACTTTTAGTCATACCTCATTACAACCACATCCATTCATCCCTAAGCTCTTGTGCAAGTGCAACACAAATATTTGAGCAACACAATCAAATACAAGATCATGTGGATGATAGGAGAACAATGGAGACAAGCCTCTCTTGCATGTGAAGGTATAACTTTGTTTATTTTATGTGTTTGCATGCATTTGTAGATTCTCTATTGAGTTTTGTTGAATGCATTTGTAGATCTACAGTTAGTAGTTGGCTTAGTTAAGATTTACAAATAGGCACAAATTCAACTTAAACATTTTGACACACCTGGTTGGACTCTTGTCCCTTCATACTAATAATTTTCTTGGAGTTTTGAAGCCTATTCAAAAGTTACAGGTTGAATCTATGACGATTTTGCATTTCAGCATTTTGTAGGGTCTTGACATGTTTTTGCATCATCTTTTGGCGTTATTGTTAGCTATTCATGCATTTTAGTTTTCAGCATTTCGGATTTTGTTTTCTGTTTTTTGCAACATCTTTTTGTTTCTGCATATTTGTCTATTTTTGTTGCGTATTTGTAAAATCTTTCTAAGTATTTGTCAGTTGGTTAATGCATTTTTGCAAGTTCAATATTTAGCAGGCTCTGAGATCTTTCTATGTATTTGTTAGTTGGTTAATGCATTTTTGCAAGTTCAATATTTAGCAGGCTCTGAGATCTTTCTATTTATTTGTCTATTCTTGCTACGTATTTGCAAGATCTTATTGTGTATTTTTCGATTTGTTGTTGCGTATTTGTCAGTCTATTGATGCATTTTTGTCAGTCTGTTTATGTGTTTCTGTCTAGTTATGCATTTCTAGATTTGATTTGATCTTTAGCTAACCCTTATTGGTGTTAACAAAATGGTGCAGCTTGTTCTTTGGTTGTAAATTGTCCCCTAAACTACTAATACATTTCTTGCAGGACCTAGTATGGAAAAGGGGGTTATTCTTGCAACTACTAACTTTTGGTTTTATAGGGGTAGTTAGTTGTGCTTGTGCTTTTTATAATAGATCGCATTTGGATTTGGTTCTTTAAAAAGTTTCATTTGTTTATCATGTCTTGTGTGCTTGCACGCTTTGTGTTTAGATTAGAACCCAAGGTATTGTGAAAGTATCATCTCTTGCCTTCGTGGATCTTGGGTGTAAGAGAAATCATAATATATTATTTCTTTTTAGAGAGCATGTCTCTAGAGAAGTGATCACTCCAAGGGGAATGACCTAAAGTGTTATTTCCTTCATATCACTATATAAAAGGGCAAAAGTGAAAGTCAGAGTTTAAACCTACGACTACATACCGAGCATGCAATTGTGCGAGGGACATATGGGCCCTGAAGTAGTTGAATAGACACTTAAGTATCTCACCCTGAATGTACATATGTAGGTGTCCCTGAATTACGACAAGACACCTTATTTTAGTAGCCCACCACTTTTTGATTGAGTGTTTGTGGTGATCTCGGTGCAAGGGATGCACATCATACCTTAAAGTTATTCATCATTTGTACTTTCTTGAGTTGAGATAGAAATTTTTGGGTTGTATAAGCTAATTGCAGTTGCTGGAAAGAGGTTGATTGGGTTATGCCTCTAGTCCTGGGGAGCCGTACCTGTCCTTCTCTCACAAAGACAATAATGTAAAGCACTCCTGGAGGTGTTACACATTTGAGTTGATGAAGTGACAAGTGTGGGCTTTATTTAATTCCAATAAGACTTTACTTTTAGGTTGTAAAGAGTGCTTTAAGTGTATTCTATTATGCTAAACTTGTGTAAATTTGGGCTTTATGGAGCCTTGGCCATACCCTTGTTTCTCATCACAAAAAAATTGATAGTCATTGTGTCATTGTGATTGTAGTGTTCTCTTGCCACAATGATTATTAAACATTCAGACTTGGTCAATTTTGACATCCCAGACAAGTTTGAGCAAACATGCACTAGACCTATGTATTTGTCAGATAGTCCTTGTTGGTGTAATTAAGGTGTTATACCTTGGTTTTTTCTCACCTAGGTCCTAATTATATGTCACTTAATCTTACTTAGGGACCACATAGGAGCTTCTAGGTTAATCTTCATTTTAGGTGGAATTATCATGTTATTATTTCTATTTTATTTGGTGGCTCTACCTTTAGTGATTTTATCATACTATCATATCTACCTTTCAAGGTTGCACTTTTCCACCTTTGGTGGGTGATCCACCTTTTATGGTGTTATTACACTATCACTTTTCTACTTTAGGTGGGATGATAGCTTTTCGCTTTGGTTATCATTTCATAAGATTGTAACACTTGTCATAGTATTAAATGCGCTCCTTTACTCTCACCTTGGTTATATAATAAGGGGTCTCCTATGTAATATTCATATCAATCCACTACAATTTCAATCTAATTGATTGATTCTATTACATCATTGATGAAAATACAGTTTATTGTCATCTCATTCTTTCTTTCTTATTCTTGTGATTTCCACTAGGCCTCTATATATTAAGTGGATACCTTCATGGCCAAATCTTACATGGTATCAGAGTTGATAGAGTGTCATCGGTTTGTCATTGGAGAGTTTTTTGAGAAACTTTAGAGTTTTGAATTTGTCTATTTGTTTCAAGTCAAAATTGGAGCTTGTTGGGTCAGATCTAAGGCCACCAATAGATTCAAGAGGTTTGAGAAAGTCAAAATCTCCTTTTGTTTCGTCCAAATCCGACTCTAGAGGCCAAATCTAGAGCCATTTGAAGTTTGGAGGTGCGGTGGCGATTTAGGCTTGACCATAATTATGCAAGTGATTTTCAAACAATGATATATCAGTCCTCTAAACTCCTTTTTTTAAGCAATTGTTTTTATTCAGGGTATAATTTTGTTCTCTTCACATTAGTGTGGGATTTTTTTTTATTTTCATACATGAATGTTTCAAAAAATTGCAAAATCCCTACTTTTGCAACTTTTGGGGCATCGTTCGGGCTCATATGAATTCCTTTGCAGGTGCAGTTTTTTTTCTAAGTGCATGTTTTTTTATGTATTTTATAGTAGTGCTATCAATTTGTAGTCACCATGATCAAAAAAATTACTTTCAACACATGGCCATATTTGGCTTGTTTTTGGCAAATGTAACGCATAGATCATAGTTTGGTCTATTGCATATTGATTTCAGACTAATGTAGCTTAATTGTGGCAATTGTAATCACCAAAATCAAAAGTCCACTTTGTCTTTTTTTGCAAGTGGCCATTGTGCACTGAGTATAAAGTGTCAAAAAAAATTGGGGGGAGGGGGGGATGGGGTGTTGGGCGTGTTGTGTTTTTGTGTCTTCTTCTCTTTCATGTGCTCTTTTGATTTTTAATTATGGGTTCTCCTAAATTTTGACTTTTACCTCCACATAATTATGCAACATGGAAAATAAATGCATGAAGTAAGCTCATGAAAAAAAATCATCTCGTTACATTGATGGAACCATTTCAAAACTATCGAATGCTAATTTGAAAATGGATTGGCTCTTATAACATTAAGAAAATATGTATTAGTTGATCTTATCTTTCACATTGATAAGTGTAAGATAATTAAGGAAGCTTGGGGTAAACTTGTTCAATTGTATCCTCAAGTTGATGAGATTAGAGGATACACACTTGAAAGTGATCTCCTATGTTTGGGTCCTAAGAATTTTGATACAATCCAAGACTATGTCAGTAGGGAAAATGAGCTAAGAGCACAACTTGAAGACTATGGCATTGAAAAGAAGGATGCACAATTGGTCTTCAACTTGTTGGGAAAGCTTCTTTCAAAGTATGCATCTTTTGTTTTTTGTTTTCACACTCATCAATTGACAATGGGTAGTGCCTATACTACACTATCCTTTGATTCATTCACTAAGATGTTGATTCTTGAACAATAAAAGTTGATCACGATGGGTATTCTCAAATTATCCAAGTCACATGCTTTAGTAGCTAGTCGTGAGAAGGGATCCAACAAGAAACGTAAGCAATCAAAGCCAAAGCTACAAAAGGATATCTCCTCAAAAAAGAGATTCTACATCCTCTGCTAAGGGGAAATCATCTAAGAAGGAGAAGCCTACTTGTGCACACTGCAAGAAATCAGGGCATGATGAACACTAATTTTGTTAGCACATTTAGCTATTAGTTGGTTTTTTACAACTAGTTGTGTTTTTTTGCTTAAGCTCACTTAGGAGTTCTTGCTTCTGGTTTAGCTTGTGCATCTAGTTTAGCTAGATTTGACCCTTTTTAGCTCCTCATGCTTGCATGTTAGTTCTCGTAAATTTAGATTAGGGCATCTTTGTGCTTTCTTTATAAGCATCTCATTGTATAATTGTAATTCATTTGATACTCTTCGCTATTGAGTAATATAGCATTCATTTGTGTGGCTCTCATTTATGGAAGTTATTTTGTTTGTCATTTGATCTTGCACGTGCTTGTGCTGGAAAATTCAATAAAGCATCAAAGCTCAATCTTTTCTTCAACATGGTATTAGAGCTTTGAAACTTCAACATGGTATCAAAGTTATTAAATTTCAACATGGTATCATAGCTCCTATTCAACATGGTATCAAGACATGAATTCAGCAAACCTCTTCTAAAGTTTTGAGGGTATCTTTTCTCAACAGCGTTGCAGGGTCCTAGATTAATTTTTTTATGGATCTAAAAGTGGACAATTTTTATCAACTTTTGGAGCAAAACAAGTGTCAAAAAAAACTTTCCATTTTTGAAAAGTTTCTTATTTTTATAACTTTCTGTTTTTGAAAAGTTTCTATTTTCAAATAGTTTATATTTTTGGAAATCTTCTATTTTCGAAATTTTTTATTTTTGAAAATTTGTTATTTTCAAAAAGTTCCTATTTAAAGAAACCCTTTCAAGCCTCTTAGCCCATTTTGACATGCAGTTGTTTTTTTACCATAACTTGCTCATACAACGTTCATTTTTAAACTTTTGTGTATTGTTGGAAAGCTAGTTCAGAGGCTATTCGAATCTGCAAGTGGTTTGATCTAATTTTGCTCTTGGTGACTATAACAGACCATTGAAGTTAGCCTTCACTTTTGCGCTTTTAGGGTCATATCTTGCACATTCACACTCTATTTTTCGAAAACCAAATATCGTTGGAAAGTTGGTGGAGTGGACTCTATTTAGATCTGTTGCTATTTTTTCTAGATTTTACCCAAGTAGTTTTATTCAATAATTTGTATTTTCACTTTATAGTTGATTACTTGATCTTTTTAGCTCCTAATTTTTTTTTGTTTGCATTGGATGACTTCTCTCGGGTTGTTATATATATATATATATATATATATATATATATATATATATATATATATATATATATATATATATATATATATATATATATATATATATATATATATATATATATATATATATATATATATATATATATATATATATATATATATATATATATATATATATATATATATATATAGCACTTCACCCCCATTTGAACATTTTGAGAATCATTTTCATGCACTTATTTGTTTGTGGATGCATTGAGATAAAGTGTCACTTTTGTGTACGAATTTTAGAGATTTTGCACATTCTTTCGTGCCTTATTTTTATACATGCACTATATTATAAAGTGTCATGGGGGTTGTGTAGAGGCTTTTGTTTTTCCATCATACCTTTGTCCAATGAGTGTCCCATCCATGACAACATCAAATCCTTGTGATTCTTGCCTCATGCATGTGTGCATTGGTTGCATACCCTTTTTAAGTTGTAGGTACTTTCTTGTGCACATTCAAATATTTATTCTCCTTCATGTACTTCATGGTGACACACAGTTTTAGTGGACCTATCATTCCTCTCCCTTGTCAGCATTATGGGGGATTTCTATTGTTGGTTCTAATGCTTCCTTGGTTTTGCTTTGGACTGAGCTACACATTGAGTATTTGTTCCTATGTACTAGCCAGATGCAGTGACTATATTTTGGTGAGATGGAGATTTTACCATATAGACACTCCTGCATTCTAGTTTTGTGGAGGTAACTTATCCTCAATTAATCAATGCTCTTCAAACTATTGCCACCTATATTTTTTACGAGCAACTTACTCTTGCATGGTTGAGTAGTGTCATTGGGGTCACTCGTGCAAATTCATGTGCCATTTGTATCTTTGATTGTCAGATATTTTTTCTTTGTTTGTCATCTATTTGGTCAAGTAATGTCATTGGGGGAACTTGTGCAGATTCTTGTCTTCTTGGTCTTGATCATCATCTTGGTTTCAAAGGAGGTTCCTCATTTAGCACTATAATAGTCATCATTTGATAGTTTTTTGCATCTTCTTTGTGCTTTGAGGATGTTCTTCATGTTCCTATTCTTTTAAGACATTGTTTTTTTTTGGCTTCTTAGTCCTTCATTCTATTTTTCTCTCTTTTCGATAAGAGTTTTCTCCCATTGAGTTTTCTCCTTTTCTTTGTTTGTGAGAGATTGCACTTCATTGGTTTGTACATGGGTATGTGATCAGGACTTTTGTTGTCGAGACCCATTTTTGCATTTATGCATTTAGAGTTTTTTTTCACTTAAGATGAGGTGTTAGAACATAAGTAGCTATTAGTAATTTTTTTACAACTAGCTATGTTTTTTTGTTTTTTAACTTAAGTTCACTCAGACGTGCTTATTTATAGTTTATCTTTCGTGCATCTAGTTTAGCTAGAGTTGAGTTTTTTTTAGCTCCTCATGCTTGAACTTTAATAATCCTAAATTTAGCTTAGGGCATCTTTGTGCTCTCTTTGTAAGCATACCATTGTACAATTGTAACTCATTATGTATTCTTTGCTTTTGAGTAATATAGCATTCATTTGCGTAGCTCTCATTTGTGAAAAGTATTTTGTTTGTCGTTTGATCTTGTAGGTGCTTGTATTGCGAAATTCAACTTGGTATGAAAGCTCAATCTTGTCTTCAACACGGTATTAGAGCTATTAAATTTCAATAAATGTTATCTAAAACAAATTGATGAGTTGAATAATCTTATTAAGAAGAATCAAATCAATTTGCCTTCAACAATGTCAAGGATTTCATCTTCATCGTCTTCTTCTTCTTCTTCTTCTCGACTAGAGAAATATAAGGGGCAAGCACTTATTGCAGTTACAGATTCTAATTCAAATAGGTGGATACTTGATTAAGGAGCTTCACATCACATGGCTTCTTTAGAAAGTATGTTCTCTTCATTTGAGTCTTGTTTATCACCATGCATCCTGATATCTAATAACACATATATGCATGTTTGAGGGAAAGGATCAATTGACATAGATGATAGAGAATTCAATGGTGTTCTACGTGTGCCTTCACTATCAACCAATATCCTTTCTATCTATCATATCGCACATGGAGGTGAAGGAAAGAGTGTCGAGTTTACACTATATTTTATCATCATTCAAGATTTGGAGAGTAGAGATATTGTTGCACTTAAGGAGGTCAACCATCATTCTAGATTCTACACCTTCTCACATTTGGCACCTATTTCTTATTCAACCAATGTACACACTATGTCATCTAGTGTGGACACATTTAAGGAGGTTTTATATGGTCATTCAAATATTGGAGTTATATCTACTGAGGTTCTTGACACAAGTGTCAATATTTCATCTCCTTCATCGACTGTTGTATTTGATGATACTTGTGTTGCTACAATTTTAGCTCTATACGATTCGGTGTAGTAGGAGACACTTTGTCTTCCAAGCATGGCTTCATGGGATGATTACTTGGCATACATTGTAAGTTTTTTCATGGATTCCTACGTTGTTGATTTGGGAGGAGCCATTGATGACATATATCTCCTCTTTGATGGAGGTGGTCCTTCTTCATTTGTTGAGAGGGAGCACTCTAACTCTCTTGTTCATTTTGTACATGATTATTCTTTTGAGTTTGATGTGGCTATGGATACTTATTTACAACATTTGGAGGAGATCTATTTCTCTTAAAAGGAGGCACTCGAGTATTTAGATCATGTTTTACATTCATCTTCACTAGATCTTATATTGTCCCCCTCCCCAATTTAACTGAATTCATCAGCAATTTGATTAAATTATCCCTTTTCATCTACTTATTAATAAATCTAAGGATTTATTTAATAGGTTCATTTCAATAATCCCCTTTGATTAATTAATTCAAATTACCCACATGCCTCCTGACTTCTAACCACCTAACCGAACCCCTTCCACCTAACCCTGGGTTAAATGAAACCTACCTTAGCTTGCACATCCTAACCTCCTTATCCTAACCTCCTATGGTGTGGATACTCTCCCCTTGAGAGACATGGCATTCTTGGGCCACGTGTCCCCTCTCTTGGAAGCCTCTTGACACTTTTCACCATAGAGATGACAAATGTTCCCTTTTATCCAACCTCTCTTGGAATCTTCTCGACACTTGTCACCATAAAGATGACAAATGTTCCCTTTCATCCAACCTCTTTTCCAACCTCCTCCAATTTCACCATTGATATCTTTAGACTCAATCTTGACCGTTGATTCCTGCCACCTCACCCCTAGCCTTGGAAATCCTATAAATAGACCCCATTTTGGAGCAATAATCATCCCATCTCATTTGCATTTCAGGCATTGTTACTATAGGCATAATATCTCTTAGCATATAATTTGAGCATTGTTATTATAGGCAATGGCATTCTTAGATCTAGCTTATTTTATAGCATAATTGTTGAATTGTGTAGCTTAATCATTCTCTTTTCTAGCTTAAATGCATCATTATCATCTTAAATCCTCCATCTAGGTGTAGCCAAGTCACTGGAATTTGCTTATCCAGATCTGAGAGCAAATCTACACTCGCATTTATTAGGAGGTGATAGATCGATTAACCATGGTTTTATCTTTGTTTGTTTTAAATTTGCTAACCATGCTTGTAATGACCTATTGAGTGTTTTGTGTTGCAGCTGCAGGTATACACTTCACAGGCACGACAGTGAGAGATTGTATTACATTTGTACATGGGTACCTAACATGGCCTTATTGTTGGGACCCATCTTGTATTATTTCTTTTGTGTACATTCTCCCTAAGTTGTACTTAGGGGAGGGGGGGGGGGGTTGGTGTAATTAAGGTGTTGTACCTTGGTTTTTCCTCACCTAGGCCCTAATTACACGTCAGTTAAGCTTAGTTAGAAACTACGTAGGAGCTTTTAGGAGCATCTCCACTTTAGGTGGCATTATCATGTTATCATTTTCACTTTATGTGGTGGCTCCACCTTTAGTGGTTTTATCACATTATCATATCCACCTTTTGTGGTTGCACTTTTCCACCTTTTATGGTGTTATCACACAATCACGTTTCCACTTTAGGTGAGATGATAGCTTTTCACTTTGGTTATCATGATTATGACACTTGATATAATCTTATGCATTCCTATGTTCTCACCTTGGCTATATAACCAATGGGTCTCCTATGTAATATTCATATCCATTTGTTCCAATTTCAATCCAATTGATTGATTCAATTGCATCATTGATGAGAATACAATTTATCATCATCTCATTCTTTCTCTATCATTCTTGTGCTTTGCATTAGGCCTCTAAATACTGGGTGGTTACCTTCATAACCAAATCTTATAGTCCTATGTATTTGTGGGTGTTTTGTTGCATTTTTTACTAACAATTAAGATCAATTTAGACTTGCCACTTGCTAATCTGGCCTCTAATTTGTCATCATTTAGACCCACTTTATTTTTGTCATCCCAAGTTTCAGACACATAATATCAAAGCATAAGTTGGCACCTTTACAATCTTGATTGGTATTACATCATCTTTTCACATTGGGGTTTATTGGCTTTTAAGTTTTCAAAGGCCCTAGACTTGCAGTCTGTTGATTTGGACCTAGTTTTTTGAAGTATCAAACTAGTAGTTGGGTGTATAGAATTAAGTTAGTTGACATTGTGTTCATTCTGCACATTTATGGACTTCTTGTGTTTCTATTACCTTCTGTTGTACATTTTCTTTGGGAAATAACATTTTTTTTGTATTCTGCTACGTATCTGACCTCTCTTCCTGCATATTTGTAGCATTTTGTTGTGTATCTATCATCTCTTCTTGTGTTTTTATTCCAATAGTGTTTTAAGCTCCTAATTAGTTTCATAAGGGTTACCAACTAGTTGTCAATTAGTTTCACCATAGCTTCTACTATGTTTTTAATTGTTTCCTTCATCAACCTTAAAAAAAAAGTTGTCTTTTGTCCCCATAATCGTGTATCAACCTTGACATCACTAGGTGCTTTTCTGCTTTAATATATCATCATCGAGTAGGAGATTATCTTAGTAGTTTAAGATGGATTATCTTATCTTTCAATTAATCATTTCTTTGGGAGTCACGTCCTTCTTGATTCATCAATTTTTGGCTATACATCATAGTCCTAATCCGATCTTGTCATCATTGGAGTCTAACTTTAGGACCTTGGAGACAACAATTCAAATTTTTTCTATCCAAGCCATCACCTTAGTCCATTCCACGTCATCACCCTTGTCATCTCATCATTTTATTGCCTACATAAAACCCACCTTTGTATGGTTGCAACTAGAGCCCAAAAACTCAAAAGGGAAGCCCAAAAATCTCAAAACATGGATAATTTTTATGATGATGATGAATATTTTCACTAGAGATCTTTTACAAGTCAAATTTATACCTAGGATGATGATGAACCCCCAACATAGGAAGAAATCCAAGACCACATAGCTAGTCATAGATTTAATAGGATTCTTGATGTCATGCTAAGCCAAGACCCGCATCATTATTTCCTAATGCTTGCCAAACAATGTGCCAAATTGCCTCTTGATTTTGATGTATCTCAACTTGAGGATGTCAACAATAATGATACCAATGCTAGTGGACATGGATTTGGAACCATCTATGAGCCCAAGTCACCCTCATCTCTTTTGTAGAAGCCAACCATACCCGTTCAAGATGCTCAAATGCACACCCAACAAGATCAAGATCAACCCAGTGTCAACACTCTTCGTATGGGTGGTCAAAGAAACAACCAATCTCCTACTAATGGTAAAGCTAATGGTCATGCTTCTACTGGTCATCAAAATGGTCAATCTAATGATAAAAACCATGGCCAACACTACTAGAATTACCAGCCATACCAACACTACATTCCTCCTCCACCTCCACCTGATGGTCAATATCATAACTATGATCCTCCTCCACCTTTGCCCAATAGTCAATACCAAAATTATAATCTTTGCCTCCACCCAATGGCTCAGGCTTAGGAGTGACCCAATGAAATATGTTACAACCTAACGAGGATTTGACACAAGTACGACAACTCAACAACAAATGGCTAGTATGCGATCAAGATCCCCCTCAAGAAATACATGATTTGGGATATTTGTCCTCACCCTTTTGTTCCTAACTATTTTAATATGTGATTGAAGGATTGTTTCACGTGTCCTCATCCTAACCATTTTAATATAACCTAAGCAAGCTTAATAATAAATGTAGGAAAATATATATTCCCTAACATAAGAAAGACAAAAACCTACACTAGCACTTTGGAGAGTCTAGTCCTCCTTCTAGACAAGAAAATGAAAATACTTGGTCTTTAGGTAAAAATTGAAAGGCACCTTCTGATCACAAAATAGTAAAAATAAAAGGCGTCTAATGGTGAAAATCTCTTAAAGGCGTTGAAGGATGGAAGGTTGGACCCTCTTCCCATAGATCAAGAAAGATCCTCTTTATTGGTAGAACAGTCATAGGAGGTTAATTCAGGTAACAATGAGAATACAAAAATTGTCCAATTTTCAGAGTCACTTATGCTAGCTGAAAAAGAGAACTTCATCAAATTCTTCAAAGAAAGGCAAATAAACTTTGTGTGGTCCTGTGTTGATATGCCTGGGCTAGATCATAAGTTAGTTCTTCATCACTTACCTCTAATTCTTGAAGCCAAGCCAATAAAGTAGAAGCTAAGAAATATGTTGTTGAAAGTATGCATTGATGTGTTGCTATAGTTGTCATTGATGTCAAACTTGTTGTTCCAGATTGGTCTGGAATGTCTATGGTGCAAAGTTATCTTGTTGTGTTGTTGATGTTGAAGTTGTTCTATTGGTTGTTCGGGAAGTGCTTGGGTTTGGAATCTATTGTTGGTTTTGAGTATTGTTTTTATCTTCATTTGATATAATTTCAGTATTATGGATATGATGGTTTTGTGGTCTGGAAACATCTTTGTGTTCTCCGGGTGTTGTGGCATTGATCACTATTGGTTATGAGATTCTATGTTTGGCCTATTCTTAGGTCCATATATGATTTGTGGAAGTGTTTTTGATATGTTATGGGTCTCACCGTAGCGTGTGGAGATTCGGATTTGAGTTATTTGCATTGAAGAGCATGTTCTTGACCATTAATTGCTTACATGGATGTGATGTCGGTTATGTTTCGGTGATTGTGGTTTGGTGAATTGATCTTTGTAAGATGTGTTTTTGGTCCCATTTTTCTTCTGGAGTGGATTAATGTGTGTATTTTTGGCTTGGAAAGTGCATCTTAATTCAATCCAACTTGGTTTAAGCTTTGATGATCCATCTTGTGTATAAGGATGTGTATGATTGTGTTGTGTAGATGTAGAAGAGTTTAGAGAGGCAAGGAAGGAATGTGTGATGAATATAAATGCAAGGATAATTAGTGAGGTTTGGTAAAGAGCAGAAGAAGAGTCACGTTCGAATGACATGCAAGTTGTATTAAGACTATGAAAGAGAGTTGAGACAGAGTGTTGGCAGTTGAGATTGGAGTTGTGTATGTTGATGTTGGTCACTTGATGCAGAGTTCAAGGACAACTTCATGATCAGGAGATCCTTATTTTCATATTATTTTGTTTCTTGCCCTGAGTGTAGTTAACTTCAAGTCTGCAAGTCCTCTTTTGTATCTTACCCCGTGAGCAGTTAGCCTTGGTGCGAAAGTCTGAATCAGTTAGCTCTTTTCTTTGTAATTTGATATACATAGTGGATATATTTGTGGGCAGGTGCTCACCGTGGTTTTTCCTTATTTGAGTTTTCCACGTATAAATCTTTATATTAATGTGTTGGATGTGTGTTGAAGTTTAATTGTTTATGTGTTGCATTTAATTTTTGTTTTGGATTGATTCACCCCCACTGTCAATCCTGCCTTGGGTTCAATAGATGCACCCACAGATTTCCTTATTGGTCAAAGTCAAACTCTAAAAGTTATTAGATGTGGGTTTCATAAGACCAATTGACTATGCAAAGTGGATATCTAATTTGACAACTATAACCAAGCCAAATGGGGGCATCATTATTTGCATTGACTTTTGAGATTTAAATATTTAAGCATGTTTGAAAGGTGTCTTTCCCCTACCTAATATAGATATTATTGTTGATCTTAATGTTGGATAAAAGATTCTCTTCCTTTTGAATGGATTCTTAGGCTATAACCAAATCAAAATTACACCAAAATATTAGCATAATATTGCCTTCACCTATCCTTGGGGGGCATAATGTTGAAATATCATGTCCTTTGGCCTGAGAAATGCCAGAGCAACCTACTTGAGAGACATGAAACTCTATTCCTTGATATGATACATAAATAATGGAATACTATTTCAACAGCTTGTTGGCAAAATTAGTTGTCTGGGATGGTCATATTGTGGTCGTAGCTAAAATATTCGATTTTAAACTAGAGAAGTATAAGGTTAGATTATATCGAAAGAAGTGTGTCCTTAGTGTTACTTTGGGGAAGCTCCTAGGGTTTATTGTCTCACATCGAGGAATCAAAGTGGATCTAGCTAAAGTCGAAGCAATACTAGACATGCCTTCATCCTCCAATATCAAGCAGCTGAGGAGCTTACACGAAAGATGCAATCTATCAAAAGATTAATTGCTCAATTAATAGACAAGTGCCACCCATTTCAACATTTACTCCACAAGGGAGTCCCCTTTAAGTGGGCAAATCAGTGTCAACAAGCATTCTAATTGCTTAAAGATTTTCTTCTCTCCCCACCAGTTTTGGTGCCTCCCTTTCAAGGAAATCCTTTACTATTGTATATATCAACCATCACATCATCCTTGGGAGCCCTCTCAGCTCATCATGATGGAGAGGGAAGAGAGAGAGCTATCTACTACATTAGCAGAATACTCATAGGGTATGAATTGAACTACACTCCAATAAAGTGTGCATGTCTAGCAGTAGATTTTGCATCCCAAAAGCTTTGACATTATATGTTGAGTCATAAAACAAAACTCATAGCTCAAGGATTGACCCACTAAAATACCTCCTCAATAAATTTGTTGTCACAGGAAGGCTATCCAAATGGGTGATGATCCTTGGTGAATTTGACATAAAGTATATGGAAAAAAATACCATCAAAGGATAGGTAATAGCAAATGAAATTTATAGAAGCTCTTATCCAAGTAGAACACTATGTAGGGGAAAAAGTGAGACTAAGTATGGAAACACTAATCCCACTCTCATACACACTCATGCAATACGAAAGAGCCTAGGAAGGTAACGCACGTCGGCTACTTCTTATGAGAAAAAGAGAGACGTGGATTACCTCTTAGGTTTTCTATTCCTTTGCTATAAATGAAAGAGAGGAATGGTGTAAAATATGATCTAACCTAGAAAGCAAGTAAGCAAGCAAACCCTAATTTGAGAATACAGATCAAAGAACAAATGGTATACTATTGAAAAGTACATATTAGAAGGCAAAATTAGAGGTGCACCTATGTCTGAAATCTTAGCAGGAATATCCGGGACTAGGGTGCCACTGACAGGAAGGATTTTGAGATCTGCAAAGTACTGGTCTGCCAAGTCCTACTGATAGAGGGTAGGACCATGGCACCATGCCACTATCTTGGGCAGGACCAGGGTGCCATGCCCCTATCCTTGGGGTTTTTGCCAAGATCTGCAACCCGTAACTATCCCTGTGTGCTCTTCCGGTCTCGAAACTTCCAGCGACGCTCAGATCTGAACCTGTACCTGAAGCTGAAAAAGAGGGTTTGGGGTGGCTATATAGGGTTTTGCCTTAGTCAAACCCCCATTTTTGTGATTTCAACCTCCACGAATAGCCGATAATGTACTGAAATTGTGTGTGCAAGAACCTTGTGTGTGTGCAAGATCCTAAGAATGAAAGTAAACAACCTAGAGCAACCCTAATTGATTATAATTGACAAAGTAAATGCTCTAAATACACAAAGAAAAGTGATCTAAAGCATGAATATAAATCAAAATGAAGCTTATACAAAGATATGAAAACAACGTGAAACCATGCCCAACCCCAAGGGAGAGGTACAAGCCAATCGCCAGTCGGTGATCTCCTATTGTTCTTCTACATATTCAAAAGCCCCCAATTGATAAAATGATGTTTGATGAATGTTTGATGGATGAAAGTTGAATATTGTTGAAGACTTCAAAGATCTACTCTTTCATTGCAAATAAGGCTCTAATACTCCAAAAACCTACCCTTAGATTCTTAGAAGAAGACCCCTTCAAATGAAGAAAGAGAGCTCTTAAGTATGAAACCCTAGATCTTAATTTTATGTTTAGGCTAACCTAGGATTTGAATTTCCCACTGATATTTTGGGGTTAAGCACTATTATATCATAAGATTGTGCTCCCAAAATTTTGGGAAAAAAGTCGCGGACCATGTGCATTCCTGCCACTGTCCGACCAACTTTTCACCAAATTTTTGGGGTTGTTAGATATGATGATATTAGAGCGTATCCCAAAGTTATATCTAATTTCAAGATGTTTTGATATGTGAAATCGGGCCTAAATAGTTAAAATAAGACATAATTAGGGTTTATGATTAAATGATTTATTGGAGGAATAAGATGAAAAGGGGCACACTTAGGGTAAAGGGCCCAACTTTATGACATGTAAAGTGATGAGACATGACCTTAGATTTAATTAAATTAATTAATTAAATGCTTAAAGAGGAATGAGAAATGCAAGATGCAAGACACACTAAGGCAGGTGATAACCTAAGTGTGAAATTGTACCACCCTAGCAAGGGTATACAATTTACGACACTACATTTAGCCCCCACTTTAGCTGTCATATGACACTATGTGCATATCCAAGCTAAAGTACAAAAAAGTAAACATCATTTGAAAAAGGATATATCCATAAGTTGTTGGACGAAGCCCCCGACAGTATCTGCAGTACACAGTTAGGAACCACACCCTAAAAAACCACATGTTAGATCATAAAATCACCTAATGCTTACTGAGGAAAGTGATGAAATTCATGGGTAGCTATATACCCCCTATTTCAACTTGCTTATTAGTGAGGTGAAACAAGGCATCATATTTTCCATGATGAATTGTGATAAAGATTTTGATGAAGAAAGTTTGCAACAAGGCTTGGTTACTTATCCAAACATGTTATGGAACTAATACAGAGAGAGAGGGCAAACTCACAATTCCAACGCCACCGACGGTGCAAAATCGGAGCTTCCTAGCTCAAATATGATAGATTGAAGAAAAAGTGCAGAAATTGGGGTTTTAACTTAAAAACATAAAGTCAAAAAGTGCATAACACATAAATATGAAAGTGGCACCTTCATTTATCACTTTCTAACTTTTTAGCACTATTCACTGCAGAGGATCCCACATACAAGCCATCATGCCTCGACGCCGACCTGAGCGACCTACGCGGATGGAGATCCTATGTAAGTCCATACTTGTCAGTCGACTGCTCGACGAGGTGAGTTGACCATCCGTTGACTCCATTTGAATTTTCATAGTTTTAAGAAGTGATGATGTCACCATCTAGTTCAAGCTCGGTCCCTCCCTTTGGACACCTAGGGGTCCTAGGGCACCCTGGTCCTGCTAAGGCGCCATGGTCCCAAGGGGGCGCCATGGTCCCCTCTCGGCGCCATGGTCCCCTCTGGGTGGCATGGTCCCTTCTGGGCGCTATGGTCCCAGTAGGGCACCTTGATCCACTCAGGGTGTCCTGGTCCCTATTCGGGGTGACCAATGGCGACACATAATTAGGTGATGAATGCTAGAACTAATAGAATGATTGCATTGATTAGATGATGATAGATGATTGATCGATTACTGATGATAGATTGCTTTGCATTTTGCAGACACTACCATACATCTGCGAGCATATCGCCAGTCTCACCTTTCAGAGCCTTCGAGAGCAGATCTCGAGGCTGACAACAGAAGAGAGGGATTTGCTACATACAGTGGGCTTGTGGGATGCGATGACCATGTCAGCGATCTGATTCCATTATGCATGTTGATGGGGGATGTAAACACCTCGACATTCTTGCTACCTGTGGGGGAGATGATGGTCACCCTTGAGGATGTATATCGTATTTTGTGCCTTCCCATTAGAGGAGAGACTGTGAGATACCGATCCGACTAGACAGAGGAAGATTACAGGAGAGAGTAAGTTTATGTTGTGGGAGAGTGATACGCAGTGAGACGAGGGGTCCCATCATGGTCAGCTAGCTCCTACACCCTACTGGCGAAGTTCCATTAGTGAGGTGACTCATGATTGTGACCCTTGCATTAGCCGTGTTTTCTAATGGGCACAACACATATATGCATGGAGGACTCATATACACCATCTGAGCGATGGAGAGACACAGGAGAGTGTACTCTTGGGGTCAGAGCATGCTTGCGCATCTCTATCACGACCTTAGGGAGTATGTGTTTGGATAGGGATGCATCCTAATGACATGCACACTACTACAGGTGTGGATGTTTGAGCATATTAGTTGCACTAGGCCTGGTGGAGCCCCCATGGAGCTAGTCCCAGAGTAGCCTGGGGTATATGCTTATCCTCTTACTCGCGAGTGGCAAATTGGCGATCTCCTGTATTGGAGGTTGAGCTTAGATAGATTGACAGCGAGTGGGATCATATGGAGACCCTACCTCAGGATGTCCATGTGGGCAGGGATACGCAGGCAAATGTTCAGCATGCAGAGGAACCGTCTACTAGACGGATGGTATAGCCACATAGTTGTTCCCTTCTACTTCGACTAAGTTCAGTGATAGTTTGGTTTCGAGTAGTGTGTTCCTACTGACGTGCCTATATACATCCAACACTCATGCATGATGTTGAGGCTAGGATCCATTCCTAGGCCTACCAGTGACGAGATCGACATCACAGATTCAGACGGGTCAGATCAAGACATAGCGACAAATTATAGAGATGATTTGGGTGTGCATAGACGGTACGTCACATCGTGAGGGAGGACATAACTTGGAGCCATCTTCCCAGTAGACTTCCTTGGAGGGGACCCCAGACCATGGAGATTGTCAAGCGACAGAGAGGGATTCGATGCATCTGAGGAGGGTTCAGATGATCTGGCTGACAACACAGAGGAGCAGGAGGCAAGTGAAGATGGAGACGATCCTGATACCAGAGAGGGAGATCAGGGTGGAGACGATGAGGAGTATGAAGAGGAGGAAGAGGAGGAGGAGGAGGATGAGGATGAGGTGGACGAGGAGGACGAGGATGAGGACGACGAGGAGGATGAGGATGAGGAGGATGAGGACGAGTCAGATGCAGTGTCTCATCACTCTAGGGAGGATACCATAGCCCTAGATCCACCGAGTTTCCCACTGCAAGCAGAGAGGGACCCCACAAGGGGTCCTGATCTTAGTCCCCATTGGCCCACACCTACTGTACAAAGACAGTACGAGCACAAAGAGCCTAGTGGGTCCCAGTCTCAGGCGGTTACTGTCCACGATCCCTACTAGCGAGAGGGAGGTCTACGTAAGGTGTCATGTTGTTGATTAACTTATGTATCTCACTTTCTTTTATTTTGATAATATAGAATGTCGCTGATAAAAAATTTCTCTCTATCTTGCAGCTACCGTCCAAGAGTGGCGTTCTCTAATTCAGAATGCAGTGACATACCTCATTGTGACTGCACACGTTCCTAGTTCCTCACAAATAGCGCACAGATCCCAAAGGAATGCAGGATGACACAAGGACCTTTTCTCCCCTATTCGAACGAAGGTGGAGGTCCTACGAGAGAGACTATGATAGACAAAGTGTGACCTAGCAGCATCACAGACAAAGGCAGCCACATACCGAGGGATCATGATGGAGAGGGATCGTAGGAGCTCCTCGCGGAGTCACTCGCAGTCCATATCATAATACACCCCCATGGAGCCACTCCCACGACCAGATCAGGAGGGGGCATCTAGCCACCATCCTCTAGCTACTAGTCCTGGGGATAGGAGATGATTTTGATGTATTGATGTACATATGATGACACTCACGATTATGTTATTTTAATGCTTAAACAATATATGCATTGCTTAGATTAGAAGTAACATATTGAGTAATGAGTGTGTATGTTTGATTTAATTTCCATGTGATTGATTTCTCAATGCTTCATAATTAAATTAATACATGTGTGATTTAATTAAATAATTAAGTATTTAATCAAATGCTACTTTGATGATGTAAAAGAAGAATGTATTAATCATGAGAACTATATAACTAATATGATTTAATTAACTTTAATTAAACACAACATGATATAATTCTACTTAACACATAAGAAATTGTATAACGTGCTAGCACATATGAAATGTAAATCAACTACAATTTACATAAAAGAATCCAAGACAAACGATAAAGTAATGAAACATGCTTGTCAAGAATGAAGTAATGTAGACCAAGCAATATAACATCATTTTAATCTTACATACTTTGACGGAGAAATGCTAACATGTTACCCAATTTTGAAGAAAGAAATGATAAAGAGAGAGAACAGAAAGAAGACTAGAAAGAGAGAGAGAAAAATAGAACTAGGCATAGTATCTACGAAGGTGCATAGCATTTATGGGTTCCTTGAGAGGCGTACCTTCCACATCTGCTATCCTGTAAGCACATGATCCACAAACCTCGACAACAATGTATGGTCCAAGCCAATTAGGACTAATTTTCCTTTCTCCTCGGGTAAGGCATTCACGTTGCGCTAATTGTCATAAAGGACCAAATCACCTACTGAGAAGGAATGTCAAACAACCTTATCATTGTAGCTTCGTTGCAAAGTTTTATGATAAGCTTGAATATGCTCAAGGGCATTTATATGTTGTTCATCAAGCGTCTCGAGTTGTTGAAGTCTTTGATCTCTATGGGAATCATCATCCACTATACCCCTAAGAGAAACTCTCAAAGAAGGAATTTCTAACTCCAAAGGCATAATGGCATCAACACCATAAACAAGATTATAAGGAGTACAACCTGTAGCAACACATACAATCGTGTGATAGGCCCACAGAGCATAGGTTAACTGAGTATGCTAATCCTTACCATGGTTGTTCACAGTCTTTTGAAGAATTTGTTCAATTATCCTATTAGAAGACTCAGCTTGACCATTTGATTAAGGATAATAAGGTATAGAAAATTTATGTTGAATATGATATTTCTTGAGAAACTTCTTTACATCCTTATTTTTGAATGATGTTCCATTATCTGAAACTAAGGCGAAAGGTATCCCAAATCGAGAAATAATGTTTTCCAAAATGAAGTGACAAATTACTTTAGCAGTAGTGGATTGAAGAGGAACAGCTTCCACCCATTTCGTAAAGTAATCAGTGGCAGTTATGATGAAGGCATGTCCTTGAGATGAAGGAGGAGATATTTTACCAACAAGATCCAAACCCCATGTAGAAAAGGGCCAAGATGCTACCTGAGATCAAAGCTCTTGGGCAGGGCATGGATCAAATTGCTATGTTGCTGGCATTGATGACATTGTTTGACAAACGTAAAGGAATCCTTTTCCATGGTTTGCCAATAATATCCCATTTAGAGCAATCTCTAAACTAAGGATCTACCCCCAAAATCCCCCCCACAAGCACCTGAATGTGCTTCCTCAAGAGTAATAGGGAATTAAACCTTGTTTAAGCATCAAAGAAGAAGATCATTATAACCCCTCCTATAAAGAACATTAGAAAGGATAATGTATCTAGCAGCCAATTTGCGAATCCTAGCCCTAGTATTCTTATTTGCAAAGTCGGGGAAGGTACCATCACTCAAATATCTCATGATATGCGAGTACCATTCGTCAGAATCTATAATGCAACAATATGTCACATCACTGGGATTATCAACAATAGCCAGGGAAGTAAGGTTGTGAATAGTGAATTTAAGATCTAGCAAGGGGTCCTCTAGAGACACAAGAGAGGCAACACATGCCATCGCATCAGCATGTCGATTATCTTTTCAAGGAATAGGCTCCATGGTATAAGAATCAAATTTTTGCAATAAGGATAAAGCTAGATCTTTATATTGTGATAATTTGTCTTGCTTAGCTTGATAAAATACTGTCACTTGTATTATGATTAGTTGAGAATCTCCATAAATATGTAGATGTTTCACACTCAATGCCAAGGCTACTTTAATTCCAACTATAAGAGCTTCATATTCATTAATGTTGTTGGTACATAAGAAATTGAGACGATATGATAAAGGAATAGGCTTCTTTTTACGAGAGATTAAGACCACCCCTGCCCCCGATCCTGTATGACACTTAGAGCCATCAAAGTACAATTCCCAAGTCTCATCAACCTCAATGGAAAAAATATATTCATCGGGAAAAGACTCTAGTTTAGGTAGGGAGAAGGGTGAAGGAACATCAACTAAGTGATCAGTCAACACTTGACCTTTTATTGCCTTTTGTGAGACAAACTTGAGGTCAAACTCGGTCAACATCATAACCCACTTGGCTAAGCATCCGAAAAGGTCAGTTTTGGATAAAAGATGTTTAAGAGGATCAAATTTAATAATAACATGGATATCAACATTCAAGAGATAATGCCTCAACTTTTGGGTTGCAAAGACTAAAGCAAGGCACTGTCTTTCTATTGCAGAATATCGGACTTCATAATCGAGTAGAGTGCGGCTTATGTAATAAACCAGTCATTCTCTACCATCCTTATCACATTGTGCCAATAAGGTTGCAAGAGCTTGAGGGGAAGCAGTGATGTATAGAAAAAAAAGGCTTAGTAGGATCAATAGGTTGAATAATAGGAGGATTGGCCAAATAAATCTTTAAGTCTTTGAATTCTTGACGATAATCGTCATTCCATTGGAAGGTGATATTCTTTTTAGGCAATTGTGTGAAGGAAAAGGTACGATCCGCAAGTTGAGAGATGAACCTACGAATAGCTTGGATCTTTCCTTGCAAACTTTTTAGTTGGGAAACATTCTTAGGAGGTGGCATGTTAACAATAGCATCTATCTTCTTCGTATCCACCTCAACACCACGATGTGAAACTATGAGTCCTGATAGTTTGCCACTATCCACACCAAAAACACATTTTCGGGGAATCAATGCGAATTCTCTCAAAAATTTGACGAAGGATCTTAACATGATCCGTACGAAGAACAGATTTGGCTAAGATGTCATCAATGTAATCTTCTAAGGTCTTATGCATATAATCATGGAAGATGAGAGTCATAGCACGTTGATAGGTTGCGTCCGTGTTTTTCAATCCAAAAGGCATCACAATCCAACAAAACGTGCCCCAAGGAGTGGTGAAAGCAATTTTATATTGATCTCGGGGATTGATGAAGATTTGATTATATCCCGAGAAACCATCCATAAAGGATAATAAAGCATTCCCTGCTACCGAATCCACTATCATATCAATATTCGGGAGAGGAAAGTCATCCTTTAAAGAGGCCTTGTTTAAATCACGAATAATCTGTACACATCCTAATTTTGTTTTCAGCTTTAGCCATAGGTACAATGTTTGAAATCCATGGGGAATAATCGATAGGATGAATGAATCCAACATCCAACAATTTTTCAATTTTAGCTTTAACAAGTAATGCCACTTTAGGGTGAATCTTTCCAATCTTTTGCTTCACAGGTTTAGCATCAAGAATTAGGACAATGTTATGAGTGACAATCTTAGGATCTACGCCAGGCATGTCAGAATATATCCAAGCAAAGATCTCAGGGAATTTATGTAACAACTCAGCATATTGTTTTTGCTCTTCTTCGTCAAGACATTTCCCTATCTTGATGATCTTATCTTCAACACAAGGATCCATCTTGATACCAATGGTGTCATTTATTAGGAGATTGCTTTGTTGAGGAGCATCTTTCAATTCAGGAAATTCTTTAACTATCTCATTGTTATTTCATTTTTTTCTAAAGTAAGCTTTTGCATTTAAACAATAGGGAAAACTGCACTTATGGTGATAATGAGGAAGGTTGTCATAAGCTCTCAAGAATTAAGCTAAGGAATCATCGGTAGAAAAAACATCCAAAGCAAAGATACAAGAAGGGTCACAGTCAATATATTCTAGATATTTTAGTGAGGAAGAAGCATAAATGACATTAACACTAATAGATGGTCTCTTAGAGGCTTTAGTACGCTTGAAAGGATCATAACCAAGTCCAAATGTCATATCACAGAAGTTGTTTTCCAAGGGAACCTTAATCCCTTATTCTTGAGCACCACATCCATTTCTATTATATCTGCACCTAGCCAGGATGTGAAAACGAGGACCATAAAGGTTAGTCATTTCCAAAGAAGAAGGAGGATTTTCAAAAAGTGAAGGATCAAAATCCTCTAGACCAGAAACTAAGAGAGATGAAATCTGAGAAGCCACCACAAAGTTATTACTCAATGACCCAGATAAAGTAGATTGCTTTTTAGGTTCTTCCTCCTCTTTCTTCTTTTCGACCTTAGGTTCTCTAGGGGGGATTATGTATTCCCCTATGAAAGTAGGATTGAAATCTAGGGATCTGCAATCATCTCCTGCAAGAATCCTCTTAGGAGAGAAAGTGTTCTCAATCGTAGAGTTGGGCTGAGAAAACTCTTCCTCAAGAACCTTAGGTCCACTTGAGGAAGTATTGGGGATCGATCCAGATATAGGAGACAAGTTTGATGAACTGGTCACACTAATCGGAGTAGAAGCTTCAGAGGAATTGTCTAAGATAGTTGGGGAAGAATTGATTGAAGAGGATTTAGAACTTGATGTTTGTAAACAAGCCTGGAATCTTGTGTCACCTAACAAGGTGTATGTTGTATTGTTGTGAATGAATTTGGTTTGCCTATGTAATGTAGAGGGAACAACTTGCATGCTATGAATCCAAGGTCTCCCTAGCAACAAGTTGTATGTCAACTCTCCAAACATGACATGGATAGGAGTAGGTAAAGTAACAGGACCTACCTTAACAGGCAAGGTGATGATACCTAGTGAAGATTTAGCAACATTATCGAAGCCACAGATAGTGAGAGAATCAGGCTTAATAATAGATGTATCAACATTGATCTTATGCAACAAGTTAATGCTACAAACATTAAGGCCAGAACCATTGTCCACTAGTGTTCATCTTACTGCACTATCATTTATAATAACCACAATCATTAAGGGATCATATTCTTGTTGAACTTCACTAGAAGGCATCTCATCTTGTGTAAACACAATCTGAGCCTTGGGTGTTGTAATAGAGTGAACCAAGGAAGCCATATTATTGGATGTCACTACAGGTGGGACATTCAATGTTTTCAAGGCATCTTGTAGTATTCCATGATGAGTCGAGGAAGTTTGAAGCAAATCCCAAAGGGATATCTTGGCAGGAGTAGCTTTAAGTTGTTTGACAAGATCATATTCCTTACCAAGGGTTTGTGAAATACGAGGTGCTTGAGGAAGAATGAGTTGAGGATCAGGTAGAGGAGTCAGAACAACTGGAGCAAGGTTAGGTTGCCTATTGTTTCTCATGTTATAGGTATGGGCAACTTCATTATTATTCTCCTTAGTTAGTTGTCTAGCATAGCTATAAGGACTCTTAGTGGGATTCCTTCCTTGAACCGTAATGATAGGTTTGTTTGGAGTGCTAAAGGAATCATGACCATATCCACCTTGAACCGTGAAAAGAGGTTGATTAGGAAGAGGTGAAGTTGGAGAAGGACAAGCACCTTGGACAACAAAAAGTGGTTTGCTATGTTCATTCACACTGATCATATTGATTAACCTTTCAGATGCATTATTCTTATTTGAAAGTTTAGGCAAAGACATAAAGTCATCAAGGGCATCATCCAATAAAACATGATCGTAGTGATTGAAAGGATTATCTTTGGATTCGAAAGGAGACATAACATCATAGAGGGAATCATGGGAATCAACTATGTTGCTAAATATAGTGGAGGAGTTGATAGGAATGTACCCATGAGAGGGATCATTCAACTTATCTGTCTCTCACCGCAAAATGGCATAGTAACAAGGTTGATTAACTTTTGGTAAAATGGTGGCTTTGAAGGCCTAGGGTTCAAAAACTCATCTAGAGCTTCATCTAATTCATCCTTACTAAACTCATAATCAACAAAATTGCATACATCATCAAAAGCATGAACTTCTTGCAAATAGAAATCTGACATTTTGAAATAAAAATTGCTGAAATTTAAACACACAATGTAAGGAAAATGAAAGAAACCTATCTTTTTTTTTGTTTTGTTTTGTTTTGAAAGTGATGTCATGGAAATGGGGACAAGGCAACAACAAAGTTCAATGTTAATAAGTTAGTTTCAACCATAAAAACAAAACAAAGAACTAAAAACCATTCCAAACATATCAAGAGAGATTTCAAAAAGCATGAAAGAAGTTTAACAAAATAAAAGAAAGGAGAAGAGCCTCCCTAAGATGCTTCCATGATGCCTTTTGATGTTTCTCCCTTGTTTCTCTCCTCTCCAAGTCCCAAATGAGTGTAGCTCTCAGCTTTTAGCACTAGCCATGGATGCCATATGGAGATTCAAGATGGTTGAATATGATAAGCAAATACTATGCAAGAGTAGATAGTGATGCTATGAAAAAGCTCTATGCTAATGCCAGTATAACAACAATACTCTAAATGCTTCTTTTTTGCTTGAGGAGAAGGGTTCTATTTATAGAAGAAATGGGGAAATGAAGGGTTAAGATTGGATGGTTTAATCAAGGGCCAAGTTTGAAAGTTGGGGATCCATGTGCACAATTGGCACCAATAAAATGGTGACAAGTGTCAACATAGGATTGGGTTGAGAGAAGAGGTTGGAGGCATTAAAGGCCTGAGAAGACCTCATGGTTATCTAGAAGGTAAGGGTCAAGTCTAAATTAAGATTACCCATTGGATCAAGAGTTAATCCAAGGATAAACCTTTGTGCAAATGTTTAAGAGATAATCATGGTCAAAGCATTAATGGCCTGATGAGACCTTTGGGTTGGGTAGAGGTTGAGTCAAAACAAATGTTTTAACCATGTGGGAGGGTTGAATTAACCATTAATGGTTATTGGAGACTTTGGGGATTAAGTGGTTGAAGGTTGAAAGCTTTCAAAGGTTATCCAAGACTTTGAGGGTTAATTTGTTGAACACACAAAGCATTAATTGCTTTTCAAAGACTTTGGAGTCTTTGAGAAGTGACTCCAATTTGCTTAGGAATGTGACAATATTTAGGGGATGGATTAGGCTAATTAGGAAGGGGGTAGAAGAATCTAGAAGGGGATTAGATTTTGCAAGTGGATTTGGTGGGTGAGGGAAAATAGGATTTTATTAAAATAAAAATTCATTTATTTCAATAAATGTGTGCAAGTTGTATTTGGATAAATATTCAAATAAATATTAATTTATTTAAATGAGAAAAAGGAAGATAAAGCATTAAAATGCTTGAAGACTTTAAGGGGAACCATTAAAGGCTTGAAGACTTTAAGGAAAACCATTAAAGTCTTAAGAAGACTATAGAAGGAAGCCATCAAGTTTGAAGACTTTAAAGCCATCAAGTTTGAATACTTTAAGGGAAACCATTAAAGGCTTCAAGTGGGTGAGGATAAATAGGATTTTAAATAAATAATTTATTTAAAATAGTTGTGCAACTTGCTTTTGTAAGAAAATACAAGTGGGTGGAGGATAAAGGTGATTTAAATAAATTATTTATTTAAAATAATTGTGCAACTTGTATTTGTAGGAAAATGCAAGTGGGTGGAGGATAAAGGTGATTTTAAATAAATGATTTATTTATTTAAATGTGAGAGGTGGGATTTTGGGGGTTTTAAATAAATATTAATTTATTTAAATGTGAGAGAAGATTTAATTAAATAAATATGATTTATTTATTTAATTAATGGTCTGAATTTGGTTAAGTGAATTAAATCAAATAAATTGAATAATTTATTTAATTAATAGGAGAATAGGGTTAAGATGAATTAATTAAATATTAATTTAATTAATTATTAATTGATGGTTAAATAATCAAATAAATACTAAGTATTCATTTAATTAAGTGGACAGATTTATGTGACTACATTTGCCCCTCTTTGAGACGGTGCGGTTTATCGCGTCGTTTCAAAGAAAGAAAAATAGGTGTGAAGAAATGCCCCATAAAATGTAAATTTAATGGGTGGTACGCCCCCTCGAGGGATGGGCCGAATTTTTTTGAAAAATCAGGCAATCTCTCGAAAAAGAATGAAAAGCGGAGGGGAGGTAGAATAGAAGAAATTAGAACTAATGATGAAAGAATGGGAGAAAATGGAGTGAATATGAAGAAACAACAAGCCAGTGAGTACCCTGAGGTCATGCAAGAGATACATAGCAGATGTAGGGTGGGGTTTGGATTGATACTATACAATTGATCAAAATTGGTTGGACAATCTGGTGCAATCGGTTTAATTGCCCTGGTCAAGTCAACGCGTGACAGTTGATGTCAGTTGGTTGCTTGGACATGATAAAGTCTGAGTAAGTGAATCAAAGTGACCTGATGTGACTTAGACAATTGATGTAATTGCTCGATGAAGTCAAGGTATATGAAGCAAAATACTTGTTGAGACGTAGACAATTGATGTAATTGTCCGTTGGATTGTGTTTGATTGGTTGATCAATTGATAGTATGTGCGTGTGATGGATGGTTGTGGGGAATCATGGTAGCCCCGTTGAGACTAGGTCATTATGATAAATGCCCGATGTAGTCTAGGATTACCATAATCGATTACCTGTTGAGACCCGAAGATACGTGATCAGAGTATCTGTTGATAGTCTAGGTGTGTGGGAGTCGATGTATCTGTGTAGATAGAGTAACTGGCTTAATTTTGTGGATGAGTGAGGATGGGAAGCGATGAAGGGATTAGGATGATGTTGATGATCAAGATAGGGAGGGTGAGGGGGGATTTGATGTTAGATAGAAGATATGGAGGACTAGGACCGAGTCCTATGGAAGAAGATGAGTAAAATAGAGTATGCATTATTATGACTATGTATGCATGATATGCAGCTATTATGAATGTATGGATGGGTGGAATGCAATGAAATGCAATATATATAGATGAGATGAAATGACGATCCATGGTGCTTTATTTTTCATCATTGAGCTTTAAAATGTTGTAAGAAAATACAAGCAACTTGACATAAAGATTCAAGATGACCAGAGTATTTCTTACATGGATTTGATATAGCAAGTTAATACAAGCAACTTGATATAATGGATCAAGTTGACCTGAGTATTGCTTGCGGAACAGATAAGGATTATCTCCTTTCATGCATGACTTGGAACGTCCTCCTTGATCTTAGGCTAATCATATCCTGAGACAAGTGCATACCGTAATAAGAGATAAAATCTTTATCCAGTTTGGATGAGGTAGGAGGAACCAAAGAAAGAGCATTGTACCTGCAAACAAACAATATATACATAAAAAATAAAGAATATGGATCCTTGGTAATGGTTCATGCTCATATGGTCGAGGTATACGCTGTAGTCAACAAGCCGTAATGATCTATGACTACATTTGGCATAAGATTACGTAGCTTAGTGAACTTCCCACGTAGACACCATTAGTACATGTCCCAGAACTTCATCGGAAATAATGCGCAAACGATACAAAATAATGCTGAAAGATCCCGATACAGATAAACAAATGAATTACTCACGAATCAACTAAGCATTTGATAGCTTAACATAATTTTCTTGTCAAAGAAAACGTCACTTTTGTCTTTGTTTTGGTAAGGAAGGATGCATCCTTGTTTTTAAAGATAGTTTCTGATTTGTTGGATGTGGATTGTGTGGTCGATTGATAAATGGTCATTGTGTGAGTACTGTGTTAATGTTGGTTTTGCATCTGCTTGAATGAATATGTACAAGGTGTTGCCATGTTTTTGTGTGATTTTCGATGGGTTTTTCGATGTTTTTGGATTTTGTGTAATAGTTTTTGAATGTTTTTGGATTTTGTGAGTCATTTTTTAATGTTTTTGGATTTTGCGAGACATTTTTGAATGTTTTTGTATTTTGCGAGACATTTTTGAATGTTTTTGTCAATGAATCACTAGTAATGTAGAATCCACTTCCATCATCTAGATTGTAAGGGCATTGCCCCCAAGTTGGACATGATTTATGAAAAAGCGGGATGCCAGACGCATGAAGTACTTTCTTGGATTACATATCAAATAACAAGCCATGGTTAGATGGATGGATGTGTGTATGTATGTATGTGATCGCAACGAGCCTGAAAGATACTGGAGCCATTGCCTTTACGAGTGGCGCCTGTTTGCCAGGTTTTCGCCATCGTACTTACCCAAGGTGCCACTGGAGTGGTTGTTCACCGTTTGGATGCATGATTTTTCTTTACTTTTTTTGAATGTTTTTGTATTTTCTTTAGGACATTTTTCTGAATGTTTTTGGTATTTTCTTTAGGACATTTTTCTGAATGTTTTTGGTATTTTCTGATATGCAGGGGAGCCTGATGCCTTGTACACCTTAGGTATAAAACCGTTTGAGGTGCATGCTATTGATTGGATCTGCGAGCGGTTCTCCGTCTGATGTAGCCAACTGATATGCCCCGGACCCGAATACAGCAGTGACAACATATGGGCCCAACCAGTTTGATTCAAACTTGCCTTGATGTTCTCTGTTTGGTTGGTTGCGAGGATTTTCTCGAAGAACAAGATCACCTACCTCAAATGTACAAGATCTAACTCGGTGATTGTAGCTTCTACTCATGCGCTGCTGATAGGCTTTGAGGTGATTGTATGCAGCTTGTCGCTTCTCATCTAGTAACTCTAAGTCCTGAAGACGAGATACTCTGTATGCTTCATCATCGATGAGATTGTGCAATGAAACTCGTAAGGATGGTATCTTGACCTCAATAGGTAAGATAGCTTCAGCACCATAGACCAATGAATAAGGAGTTGCACCTGTAGGGGTCCGAATGCTAGTTCGATATGCCCATAGCGCTGGATTCAATTGAACATGCCAATCACGGCCGACATCATTGACTGTCTTCTTTAGGATCCTCAATATGTTTTTATTGGATGCTTCGGCCTGACCATTGCCTTGTGGGTAATAGGGAGTGGAAAAGCGGTGTTGGATATGAAATTTCTCACAAAGCTCACGAACATCCTGATTTTTGAAAGGAAGACCGTTATCTGTGACAATGGACATGGGCACACCATACCGGCAGATGATGTAATTGAGGATGAATGAGGCGATCTGCTTGCCGGTGACTTGGGTAAGTGGAACAGCTTCGATCCACTTGGTGAAATATTCGGTGGCGGTAATAATGAATTTATGGCCATTGGATGAAGATGGATGGATTTTACCCACAAGATCAAGACCCCATTGACAAAAAGGCCATGGTGTTGTGATTGGTTGCAGTTCTTGAGCTGGTGCATGTATTAGGTCGCCATGAACTTGACATTTTTTGCACTTCCTGACAAAGTAGTAGGAATCCTTTTCCATAGATGGCCAATAGTATCCAGCTCGCATGATCTTCTTGGCTAGTGATGGACCACTTGAGTGAGTCCCGCAAATTCTTTCATGTACCTCTTCCAAAGCCTTTGTTATCTCACCTTGTTCTAGACATCGAAGGAGAGTACCATCAAGACCGCGTCGGTATAGGGTTTCGGCAATAATGGTATATCGAGCAGTTTGGCGAATGAAGGTTTTACGTTGGTTATTTGATTGGTTGGGAGGAAGGGTGTGATCGCGGAGATAGGTGTAGAACTCACCATACCATGGGGATTCAGAACCAACAAGGCAACATATCATTTTAGATTCGGGGATATCATAAGCGGGGATCCAAAGTTGTTCTACCAAGAACTCGTAGCGTGTTGAATTCTGTGGAAGATCTAGTAGAGATGCGATGGTAGCCATAGCGTCAGCAGCTCGATTCTGATCTCTTGGTATCTGCTCAAAAGTGATAGTAGTAAATGATGTCTTTAGATTGTCCACCATTTGCTTGTATGGCATGAGTTTATCATCTTTGGTCTGATACTCATCTGTTGCTTGTCGAATGACTAGTTGGGAATCGCCATATACTTGCAATTCTTTTAATTTCCATTGTATGGCTAATCTGAGTCCTGTGATCAAGGCCTCATACTCTGCTATGTTGTTTGTGCATGGAAATGTGAGCCTGTAAGACTTCAGGATGCTATCACCTTGAGGTGTGATAAACAGAATGCCTGCCCCCAAGCCATGCCTAGTGTATGAACCATCAAAGTATAATTTCCATGACTGTGCTTCTGTAATCATGAATATCTCTTCATCTGGAAAATTGGAAATGAGAGGATGATCACCTATGAGAGGTGCATCGGCCAACTGATCTGCAATGACCTGCCCTTTGATAGCTTTATGGTCCGCATACTCGATGTCAAATTCACTTAGAATCATTACCCATTTGGCCAAGCGACCTGTCAATGCTGCTTTGGTGAGTAAATACTTGAGTGGATCAATCTTTGCAATGAGTTGCACCTTGTGTGTTAACAGATAGTGCCTCAGTTTAGTGGCTGCCAAGATTACTGCTAGGCAAGCTCGCTCAATAGGTGTGTAATTGAGTTCATAGCCCACCAGTGTGCGAGAGATGTAGTAAATAGCACACTCTTTTCCTTCTGCATTATGTTGTGCCAGTAGTACACCCAATGCTGTACTTGTTGCTGAGATATAGAGCAATAATGGTCTACTTGGATCTGGTGGCATCAGCAATGGTGGATTCATGAGATATTCTTTAAGCGCCTGAAATGCTTGTTGGCATCTGTCATCCCACTGAAAGCGGATGTTCTTGTGTAGCAGGTGTGTGAATGGGTGACACTTATCAGCCAATTGTGCAATGAATCTGCGGATAGATTGAAGTCGTCCTTGTAGTGTTCTTAGCTGACTGATATTCTTTGGAGGTGGCATGTCCATGATTGCTTTAACCTTTGCTGGATCGACCTCAATGCCTTTGCTTGAGACAATGTATCCTAGAAGCTTCCCGGAGGTCACTCCGAAGACACATTTCTTTGGGTTGAGTCGAACATGGTATTGTTCCAGTCTATCAAAGATTTTATCTAAGACGTGAAGATGTCCTTCTCTAGTAAGTGATTTTGCTAGTAAATCATCCACATAATCTTCCATTATAGTATGCATCATGTCATGGAAGATGGTGGTCATTGCTCTTTGATAGGTCGCTCCTGCATTCTTTAGACCAAAAGGCATTACATTCCAACAGTATGTGCCCCATGGACATGTGAAGGCTGTCTTATGTTGGTCCTCTGGTGCGATCTTTATTTGATTGTATCCTGAAAAGCCATCCATGAGTGAAAGCATGGCATGTCCTGCTGTCAAATCTACTATGATGTCGATATTTGGTAGAGGGAAGTCATCCTTAGGACATGCCTTATTCAGATCTCTGAAGTCAGTACAAATGCGAATGCCCCCTTTTGGTTTGCCAACTGGCACAATGTTGGAGATCCATTCTGCATAATCAATTGGTCTAATGAAACCAACATCCATGAGTTTCTTGAGTTCGGTTTTGACTAGCACGGCAATCTGAGGATGCATCTTACGAAGCTTCTGCTTGACAGGTTTGGCTCCTTTTTCTACTGTGAGATGATGCATGACTAAATCTGGATCAAGCCCAGGCATGTCTGCATATGACCATGCAAAGTTGATCTGGCGCTGCTGGAAGAACTCGATAAATTGAGGCTGTTCCTCTGGAGTGAGAAGAGATGCCAGATGTATGATATGAGGGTTTTCAGGAGTCCCCACATTGTATTCTTTAGTCTCCTCAATGAGGATCGTTGATCGTTCCTGTTGTGTACTAGCAGGGAGAATGTCAAACCCTTCATCCTTAGGTGCCTCAGAGAGGTTTTTACCGTTGGATACGCTCTTTCTTTTTACTGTTGTCGGATCAAACAGTGCCACAGTGTGGTTTTCACTGGAAGATCCATGTTTTAATGTTATATTTTTGCAGCTGAAGGGTTTGGCATCCGCCCCGAAGTATGCTGCGCTATTAAGTTCAATGGCGAATCTAGCTTTGTGATCCCCGCTTGGTAGATTATCCCTTAATTCCAAAAAGTCAATGATAGCCTCATCATTTTGGAAGAGGTCAAGACATGGGGGATTTGGTTGGTTCCATTCGATGAGTTCAGGGTGGATAATGGGCATTACTTCATCGATTAAGTTAAGTGCGGGAGATGTATCAGTGAGGGTTAAGACAGTGTGGTGAAGGTCGTTGATGGTAATCTCCCTGTCAGAATCAGGCGTAGGATGAGACGTAGGGTCTGTGGAAGATGTTTCCAGCTCAAGAACCCAAGTGGTCTTTATCTGTGCTTCTCCGTAAACAGGGATGTCTTTGCGTGGCGGAGGTGGTGATGTGTCTTCCTCATCTAAAGTGTTAAGCTGTACAGAATCAAATTCCCACTCATGTGAGTCGGTCTCTGAATCACTTTCCAGCATCCGATTGCTATACCATACTGGGATGTCTTTGGAGTTAAATACGGCAGGTGTGATTGGTTTATGTATCTTTGTAGTGATCGGTGCTGCAGGAATCGTGATGGGGTTTAAAAGATCTGTCACTGGAAGTATCGGCAGTGTTGATTTAGTGACTTCTGCTGGAAGGGCTGGTGCCATAGATGTTGCTGCGGGTTCTGATATAGTTGCTGCTGCTATTGGTGTTATTGATGGGATTACTGGTTCGTTTGGTGGGATGATTGGTACTGTAGATGGTTGTGGTGGGGTTGTGAGCCTCGATGGGGCAGTGGGGATAGTGTTTGATGGTGCTTTGATTATGAAAGGTGTCCTCTTTGCAGTAGGTGGGCAAAATGGTTTGCTGGGTTTTCCTTTGAATTTGAGTTTAGGAAGGATCTCTTTTTCAAAGCCTAGGCCTGTATTACCTTTGGGCTTGAATTCTGGTAGCAGAGGTTCATGTCGTCCTTGTTTGCAGTATCCCAAAGCACTCTGACCATCATATCCCATTCTTTGCATAATGAGGAGGCCTTTGCCATACTGTTCTGTAGGAAGTGTAACTCGCGGTTTATCAGTGGTGATGGGATCTTTATAGATCCAGTCCGCTAGGTCCTCATCTTGTGTCTCTTCCTCTCGACTCTTTCCAAGGACGAATGGCGTCAAGGCACATGCTGGTATGATTAGTGGTTGCTGGAGTAACTGTTGTGGCTTACCATGTGTTCTAGGAGAAGTGGGCATTTGTCCCACACAAAAGAGTTGACTCAAGTTGTATTCCCCAGGACCTTCCTCTGCGATCTTCATCTTAAGCTTTTCTTGCTTCGGTATAGTGGTGTTTGAACTGGCAAGAGAGGCGGGATTTACATATGATGTGGAAGAAATAGCTTCCCTATTATTAGGAACAGTAATCTCCGGTTGATGGCTGATATTATGGCAAAATGCGAAGGGATTTGCATCGCCCAGGATTGTGATCTCTGCACCGTTATGTGGGAACTTGATACATTGATGGTAGGTAGATGGAACGGCTTGCATGGCATGTATCCAAGGTCTCCCTAATAATAGATTATATGGCAGAGGAAGGTCTAGAACCTGACAAATTATGTGTTTTACCACAGGGCCCACTCGGATTGGTAGGACCACAGCTCCTTTAGATGAACGCTCTGCATCATCATAGGCTTTGATGGTGATCTTCTTGCGAGGATCCATTGATTCTATTGCATATCCCAATGCTGTGACCAATTGCAGTGTACAAATGTTTAGGCCTGCTCCATTATCTATCAAGACTCGCTTGATCCTGTGTTGGTTGATAAAGCCTTCAATGTGTAGGGAAGCATTATGGGTTGTTGGAAAGAAGAGTTGTCACTTTCGGAAAAAGTGAGACAAGGTGATGACTTTAGATTTCCAACCATGGCTTGAAACTGGTCCATATTCAGGTTTGCAGGGACTGACGCCTCTTGGAGTGCTTGATCCAAGATAGTTTTATGAGATGGTGATAGGCGTAATAGCTCTAAAATGGATATGAGCGCAGGGGTTTTATCTAATTGTTCCACAAGGTTATATTGCTTTGGGGCGGAGGTGGTGCCTTGTGGAGCTGCTTTGATGGTGACCTTGCCACGACGTGTAACAACATTGCAATTGGAGGTGGGATTTTTGAAGGTTATAGTTGCAATTTGTTCACTGGCATCATACAGGTGATTTACAGTGTAGTTATATGCAGCCTGCGTATAATCAGTGGTATCAGTGCCTCGCCGGGAAGTGGAAGGACCCCTTTGATCTTGTGATGGAAGTGGATTCTTGAACATCAGATGATCATTATTTGTTGTTTTTGGGTCATGTCCTTCAATCTCAATTTCTCCTCGATCAATAAGATCTTGAATGAGATCTTTCAATCGGTGACAATTACTTGTCTTGTGTCCTCTTCCTTGATGGAACTCACAGTGTTCAATATCTCTCCACCATGCTGGTTTGACTTGAGGCTCATAATTTGATAACTTAGGTAGAGTGATCAAATTCTGAGAAATGAGTTGTCGCATCATTGTTTCAATGGGTTCCCCTAAGGGAGTGTATGTTCGTTTTTGTTTTTGCTGACGAGGTCTTGGTTCATCACGAGACGTGATGCGACCTTGATTGGAAGGAACATTTGTGTTATTCTGAGGTGGAGGATTTTGTCCTGCAAACCGAACCACAGGTTGTGCATTTTGGATAGTTCGAGCATCCACAACCCCATCATTGACGATATTTTTGTTCTTGTTCCAGAAGTTCAGTTTATCGCTATTGAAGCGCGGGCGAGGACCATCTTTTGGTTCATTAAAGATTTTGATGAGTGCTCGTTCACACTTTAAACCCTTGGTGATCATATCATTAAAAGAGTCTGTGTCTTTGACATCCAGGTGAAATTCCATTTCTTCGTTTAAGTTGGAAATGAATATTTCCACTAGTTCTCGTTCAGGTAACTGAAGAGAACGTCTGCTAGACATTTGGCGCCATCGTTGCAGGAATACTGAGAATAGTTCACCTGGTTTTTGTTTGGTATTGCATAGATTAGCCATGGTGATGTCGCGTTCAATGTTATAAGAGTAATGAGATAGGAACTTCTGGATGAGTTCCTCAAATGTTCTAATGCCACTTGGTAGTCGGGAAAACCATGATGTGGTTGTTCCTCCCAAGCTTTGGGGAAAAAGGCACATTAGGTAGGTGTCTTCATATGCCACTTCAAGACAAGCGGAATGAAATTCTCGGACATGATCACGGGGATCCCCCTTTCCTCTATATTTTTCAAATTTGGGTGTTTCGAACCCACGTGGAAAGGGTGGCATATAAAGATTCCTATCAAAAGGATAGGGACAGATGTCATTGAGTGAGAATTGGTTAATCTTGACACCACTATGAAGTTGTTGGGCGAGATTCTCGACTTGTTGCCGCAACATCTCCATTTCATTTGGAGGAGGAGGTGGTGGGTTACCTCGAGGGATGTTATATCTGATGGGATCTCTACGCCCTTCCTCCTCATGGCGACTTTGTCTTTCTGATGCTTGTCTTAATTGGGCAAGATCAAAGTCTGAGGGGAGTTTGGCTCCTTCTTGAGCAAGTCTTAAGAAGTGAGCATCCGCATTGCTCCTGAGTATTTCGTCAAAAAGTCTGTTAAAGAGAGGGTTATGCTGAGCCCTTTCTATTGTTGCAGGAGTGGGAGTACTTGGGTTTTCTTCATCTGCATTTCCTCCAAGTGCTTCTTGAAATTCATTGAGATTTTCCTCTTCTTCTTCTTCTCTTTCTATTTCTCGTTGTCTTGACTGTGATCGGGTTTGAGCCATTTTGTTTGCAAGTTTGTGTTTGAAGTTGATTGAAGATGATGATGAGTTGGTGATGAAATGAAAGATTGATGGTTTGTGATTTGTGTTGTATGGGGATCTCTAGCACTTTAAGGTAGATGTAACCGAAATTCCTTCTTTGAATTGCTTGTTTGTTTGATAAGTTTGGATGTGATAAGGTGTAGAGAAATCTGAGATGTGTTACAGATTTTGACTACCTAGCAATGAGAAGATTCACTCATGAACTAGTTTTAACCTACGTAGATGTGTCTCTTAGGATGAGCTTATCCTAGATGTAGAAACAATCTAAAAAGTGATGTGATGTGTTTGATTTCAAGCAATATCTAAAAGAGAACTTGGGACAAGAACCTCTTAATGTTTTGAGAGTTGGGATGGATTGATGATGAAGTGATGATGTATGAGTGAGATGATGGATGTTTTTGTTTTTCAACTTTAATAAAAACTTTGGGTTATAAATGGGACAAACTCTACCTCTTCCCTTTCAGGTGTTGTAGGTATTTCTCGAGCTGTGTTGTAGGTGATGCAGATGTTGGGGAAAAAGTGGGGATTAATCTTTCCTCCTTGATTTTTGTGATAACTCAGAGCTCTATATTGCATAAAAGCTCTGCGGTTCAATGATTTTGAATCAAACTCGTTTGTTTTACTTTGAAGGTATAGACGCATGCGATGTAAAAAGACTCTATGGGAGACAAAGATTTGTCGATTGATATAGAGGAATTTCCTCCTTTTGATCAAAGCCTTTGAACTCAATGGTCTCCTTTTCAAGTTGATATTCTGATGACACTTCTTCTTTCACAAGATGTGAAGAATGGTCATAAAAGTTGTGACTCTGTGTTGTTTGCACTTTGTTTTTGGTATTTTTGGTTGTGTTATGTTGGATGAATACTTTGTTTTTGGGATTGATTTTCTAATTTTTCTTTGACAAGAAAACAAAGCAAGCACCCAAACACAAAATTGTAGCCTCAAAGGCACAAATGAGTATGGGTCTAGATCAACCCAATCCTTGGACTTGTTTTTGACCCTTCCTTTAGATTTATTTTAAGGTGTAGTTCCAAAGCCTGAAGTTGGCTCAATTTGCACTAGGTCTGTAAAACGAACACACTTCAAACACTTTTTATCCCTAAGGTCAAATGGCCAGTTGTGATAAATTTAGCCCACATCTTGATATTTCTTCGAATTTGGTACTACATACCTTATGAATCCCTCCGTGGCAGGTAAGGATGTGATATACTAAGTCTTGCACGAGCATAACAAATAGATGATCCCTATGATGGGGGAGTCACCACTTTTATCAAGCCACAAGTGACTTTTCAAAAAGCTATGTTTCTACTCAAGGAAATATGTATGGTGAGTATCTTGGGAGCAAAACCATCTATGCTCTTGCACTAAATTATATCTCAAATATCCTCAATCAATAGAACGGGTGGGCTACTACTTAAAGGTGTTTAGTCATGTTTGATATTTTTGGACATAAGTTCATTCTGCAGTGACTCACTTAAGAGCCTTGTAACTGGTGGTGGGGCCCATTTGTCCTTTCGGCCAGTTACACTGTAGGAACAGCTATACCCAAGGCTACAGCTTTCGCTCTCACCTGATTTCTATAGCGGCTCGAAGGATTTACCGCTCGAGGTCGTTCCCAAGAGTATCGATCCCTTGGCAGGCCTCTCTTAAAAAGATAAAATTTGAGCGTTACTAACACTTTTCTCTTGCACCTAGGACCACGAGAGCCAAGGGAGAGGATAGTGTGTGTTAGAGGTAGGACCACTCGACCAACTCTTTTGCACAAGTGTGCCAAACACAAAATTCACTTGTTCCTTTTAATTTGTCATCGCAATGATTTTCTATCTATTTGGAGATGTTGCTCCAACAATCATGGTGTTCTTTTTAATTTTTAAAGGCAATTGTTGGAGTAAACTAGAATTTGAAAATCCTGGTAAACTTAATGAAAAACACGTTTGCATGAAGTAAAATTGCTTTAAAAATGAGACAAGTTGATTGTGAATTTTATTTGCACCAAAAATGGAAGTGTGGATTGTAAGTTTTATCTTGATGCAAGAAATAAAATTTGCCTTGTTGATTTTAAGCACCAAAAGAATTTGTTCCTAACTTTGCAACAAAAAAAATTTGCGTGTTTGTTTTTGTGATTCTTTTTAACTTTGAACAAGTGTGATTCTTTTTTAGGGCTCCAAACGAAAGATATGGTTCTTTTTAAAACTCCAAATGAAAGTGTAGTTGATTTTAACCCAAAAGGAAAATGAATTTATTTTATCCTAACTTGAAAGACAAAGTTAGCAATATGAACAAATTTATTTCCTAAGCTAAAATTGCTAAAAATAATGCTATTGTAGGGGTTAGTTAAAACCTGCACAAAAGATAATTAGTTAGAAAAATCTGCATGTTTTGGTGGGCTTCTACAAGCCTAAAATTTTTGGTTTTCGGTTACAAGGAATTTTCTTACAACTCTTTGTTACAATAGCTCTACTCTGTGTGAAAACAAAAGTGCTATTTAACATGAAAGAGCAACATTATAGACAATAGCGTTAAAGTATCAATTTGCGAAGGTGCTAAATTGAGAAGAAAAATGCAAGAGAATGACCTGTGTGTCAATTAAAACATTCAAAAGTTAGTAGTCTTCAAAATGATTGCTCTTTGATTCACGTCGGGTTCACCAAATGATGTCATGGAAATGGGGACAAGGCAACAACAAAGTTCAATGTTAATAAGTTAGTTTCAACCATAAAAACAAAACAAAGAACTAAAAACCATTCCAAACATATCAAGAGAGATTTCAAAAAGCATGAAAGAAGTTTAACAAAATAAAAGAAAGGAGAAGAGCCTCCCTAAGATGCTTCCATGATGCCTTTTGATGTTTCTCCCTTGTTTCTCTCCTCTCCAAGTCCCAAATGAGTGTAGCTCTCAGCTTTTAGCACTAGCCATGGATGCCATATGGAGATTCAAGATGGTTGAATATGATAAGCAAATACTATGCAAGAGTAGATAGTGATGCTATGAAAAAGCTCTATGCTAATGCCAGTATAACAACAATACTCTAAATGCTTCTTTTTTGCTTGAGGAGAAGGGTTCTATTTATAGAAGAAATGGGGAAATGAAGGGTTAAGATTGGATGGTTTAATCAAGGGCCAAGTTTGAAAGTTGGGGATCCATGTGCACAATTGGCACCAATAAAATGGTGACAAGTGTCAACATAGGATTGGGTTGAGAGAAGAGGTTGGAGGCATTAAAGGCCTGAGAAGACCTCATGGTTATCTAGAAGGTAAGGGTCAAGTCTAAATTAAGATTACCCATTGGATCAAGAGTTAATCCAAGGATAAACCTTTGTGCAAATGTTTAAGAGATAATCATGGTCAAAGCATTAATGGCCTGATGAGACCTTTGGGTTGGGTAGAGGTTGAGTCAAAACAAATGTTTTAACCATGTGGGAGGGTTGAATTAACCATTAATGGTTATTGGAGACTTTGGGGATTAAGTGGTTGAAGGTTGAAAGCTTTCAAAGGTTATCCAAGACTTTGAGGGTTAATTTGTTGAACACACAAAGCATTAATTGCTTTTCAAAGACTTTGGAGTCTTTGAGAAGTGACTCCAATTTGCTTAGGAATGTGACAATATTTAGGGGATGGATTAGGCTAATTAGGAAGGGGGTAGAAGAATCTAGAAGGGGATTAGATTTTGCAAGTGGATTTGGTGGGTGAGGGAAAATAGGATTTTATTAAAATAAAAATTCATTTATTTCAATAAATGTGTGCAAGTTGTATTTGGATAAATATTCAAATAAATATTAATTTATTTAAATGAGAAAAAGGAAGATAAAGCATTAAAATGCTTGAAGACTTTGAGGGGAACCATTAAAGGCTTGAAGACTTTAAGGAAAACCATTAAAGTCTTAAGAAGACTATAGAAGGAAGCCATCAAGTTTGAAGACTTTAAAGCCATCAAGTTTGAATACTTTAAGGGAAACCATTAAAGGCTTCAAGTGGGTGAGGATAAATAGGATTTTAAATAAATAATTTATTTAAAATAGTTGTGCAACTTGCTTTTGTAGGAAAATACAAGTGGGTGGAGGATAAAGGTGATTTAAATAAATTATTTATTTAAAATAATTGTGCAACTTGTATTTGTAGGAAAATGCAAGTGGGTGGAGGATAAAGGTGATTTTAAATAAATGATTTATTTATTTAAATGTGAGAGGTGGGATTTTGGGGGTTTTAAATAAATATTAATTTATTTAAATGTGAGAGAAGATTTAATTAAATAAATATGATTTATTTATTTAATTAATGGTCTGAATTTGGTTAAGTGAATTAAATCAAATAAATTGAATAATTTATTTAATTAATAGGAGAATAGGGTTAAGATGAATTAATTAAATATTAATTTAATTAATTATTAATTGATGGTTAAATAATCAAATAAATACTAAGTATTCATTTAATTAAGTGGACAAATTTATGTGACTACAGAAAGCAAATCAAATAAACTGGATCTAGATCTAACAATGAAATGCAATGCAAATGAAATTGGATTCACATCGCATTCACCAAATATGTGTAGGGGAAAAAGTTAGACTAAGTATGGAAACCCTAATCACACTCTCATACACACTCATGGAATACAAAAGAGCCTAGGGAGGTAATGCATGTCGGCTACTTCTTATGAGAAAAAGAGAGTTGTGGATTACCTCTCAGTTTTTCTATTCCTTTGTTGTAAATGAGAGAGAGGAATGGTGCAAAATGCGATCTAACCTAGAAAGCAAGTAAGCAAGCAAACCCTAATCTGAGAATGTTGATCAAAGAACAACTGATACACTACTGAAAAGTACAGATCAGAAGGCAAAATAAGAGGTGCACCTATGTTTGAAATCTAAGCAAAAATGTCCAGGACTAGGGTGTCATGCCACTGTCCTGATTTTGCAATTCTGGAGTTGAAACTTGCAAGAAAGATTTTGAGATCTACAAAGTACTGTTCTGCCAAGTCCTGCTGACAGAGGGCAGGACTATGGCACCACGCCATTGTCTTGGGTAGGACCAGGGCCCCACGCCCCTATCCTTGGGGTTTTTTCCAAGATCTGCAACCTTGAACTGTCCCTGTGTTCTCTTCCAATCCCGAAACTTCCAGCAACACTTGGATCCGAACCTGTACCTGTACCTAAAAAGGAGGGTTTGGGGTGGCTATATAGGGTTTTGCCTTATTCAAACCCTCATGTTGTTGATTTCAACCTCCATGAATAGCCGATAATGTACTAAAAATGTGTGTGCAAGAACCTTGTGTGTGTGCAAGATCTTAAGAATGAAAGTAAACAACCTAGAGCAACCCTAAAGAGTAAACCCTAATTGCTTATAATTGACAAAGTAAATTATCTAAATCCACAATGCAAAGTGATCTAAAGCATGAATATGAATCAGAATGAATCTTATGTAAAGATATGAAAACAACATGAAACCATACCCAACCCCAAGGGAGAGGTACAAGCCAATCGTCAGTTAGTGATCTCCTATTGTTCTTCTAGATCTTCAAAACCCCCAATTGATAAAATGATTCTTGATGAATGTTTGATGGATGAATGTTGAATGTTGTTGAAGACTTCAAAGATCTACTCTTTCTCTGCAAAGAAGGCTCTAATACTCCAAAAACTTGCCCTCATATTCTTAGAAGAAGACCCCTTCAAATGAAGAAAGAGAGCTCTTAAGTATGAAACCCTAGATCTTAATTTCATGTTTAGGCTGACCTAGGATTTGAATTTCTCACTGATATTTTGGGGTTAAGCATTATTATATCATAGGATTGTGCTCCCAAAATTTCGGGAAAAAAGTCGCGGACCATGCGCATTCCTGCCATGGTTCGACCAACTTTTCACCAAATTTTTGGGGTCGTTACATATGATGATATTAGAGCACATCTCAAAGTTACAACTGACTTCAAGATGTTTGGATATGCGAAATCGGGCCTAAATAGTCAAGATAAGACATAATTAGGGTTTATGATTCACTGATTCATTGTAGGAATGAGATGAAAAGGGGCACACTTAGGGCAAAGGGCCTAACTTTATGATATGTAAACTAATGGTACATGAACTTAGATTAAATTAAATTGATTAATTAAATGGTTAAAGGGGAATGAGAAATGAAAGATGCAAGACACACTAAGGCGGGTGCTAACCTAAGTGTGAAATTGTACCACCCTAGCAAGGGTGTACAATTTACAACACTACAATCACCTAATACTATTAGATTTCCCAGATGAATCAGTGTTCAAATTAAATGTATCTACACAATTGAAGTTATGTTTTGATGCATCATACACTGATCATGGAGCAAGACTAGGCATTTCATTCATCACATCACAAGGATATACCATATCAAAATCTTATAGATTAAACTTCCCTTGCACTAATAACATATAGTAGAGTACGAGGCTCTCATCACTCACCTTCGCACAATAGTTCAATGGAAGATAAAGGATATACATGTCTATGCTAACTCCCAACTTGTAATGAAACAAGTCAATGATAAGCACATTGTAAATGACTTCAAGTACTTTGACAACATAGTGTTTGAGAAGATTCTCCAAATTCTGAATAAAGTTGTTAATGTAATGGCCACTATAATATCTCTTCTCAATATACCAAACAATGTGATGCACTTTGAGTTTTTGGTTGAACAACTTATGATTCTAGCCTTCAAATTTCCTTCCTCCAAATTTGTGTGTGAGATTGTTGGTTCTGATTCCCCATGGCATAAAGATTTATACTCATACCTTCATGATAAAACCTTTCTCTCTATTTGTCCCATAACCAACTCAAAACCCTTATCCCACAAGCTACTTGTTATATTATTGTTGTTGATACCTTATACCAAAAATATCCAGATGAAACTCTCCTCAAATGTCTTAACTTGATAGAAGCATAAACAACTTTACAAGAAGTACACAAAGGTATTTGTGGAGCCCACTCTAGTGGTCTTACCTTGGTGAAGAATCTCATGAGAATAGGGTATTACTAGCCTATAGTGGAGAAAGATGCATACAAATTTATTCAAAAGTGTCGACAATGTTAGATACATGGAGACCTAATACATGCACCAATTCAATAACTCCAGCCTATCACTTTGCCATGGCCATTCTCTTAATGGGACTTGATCTTGTAGGGAAGATAAATCCAACCTCCTCAAATGGACACAAGTTTATCCTTATAGCCATGGAGTATTGCATAAAGAGGGTGGGAGTAATTCTACTTTACTTCTATCATTGGCAAATAGATCACCAAGTTTCTATTGAACTATATAATATATTGGTAAGGAGTCCCACTGTCCATTGTCATAGATAATGACCGCCCTTCAAAAACCAAGATGTCTATGAACTTTATGAAAAATTCCACATCCAAAATCACTTCGCCACTCCCTACTACCCCCAAAGAAATGATCAAGTCGAGGCAACGTACAAAAGTATCCTTAAAATCCTAAAGGAAGTTGTCAATGATATTGGCTATGATAGGCACTTCCAACTAAACCCCACCATATGGGCCTACAGAACCTATGTTCACACTCCTATCGGTGCCACATCTTTTTCCCTTGAATACAAATTTGAAGCAATACTCTTGGTCGAGGTCAAGTTACCATCACTTAGTATCATTAGAGAATTTGATTCCAGATGAAGAGTATTAGGTAGAAAGTTTACATGAACTATAATTTTTTAATGATAAACATCAAAACACATTTAATCACGTGCAAGTATATCATAATCATCTATGTCAAAACTATAATAAGAGAGTCAAAGTTCGATTCTTCAAGATAAGAGACTTAGTTCTCAAAGAAAATTAAAGGAATTTAGCATAAAGAGAGAGACCAAGGAAGTTTGAACCAAAGCTCACACATTATCACAATAGCATATGGAAATGACTCTTACTAATTGTCAACTCTTGAAGGTGAGCCATTGTTAGACCCCATCAATAACATGCATCTAAAAAAGTTCTACACTTGATCCTCTTATTATCCTTGAAAAAATGCCAAAAAAAAGAACAAAAAATTTGAAAAATACGAAAAAATAGTCACCCTTATGAAAACCTAGTAAACATGCATTTTGTGTGATCACAAAAAAAAATTTAAAAATTGAAAAATACAAAAATGAGTCACCCTGATGAAAACCTGGCAAATAGGTATCTTGTGTGATGCCGAAAAAATTAAAAAGATGGCAAAATAATAAAGAAAATAATTCGCCTAGCAAACTTACACTTTGGGTAAGTACCATGGTGAAAACCTGGCAAACATGCGTTGTGTGTAAAAGGTTACAACTTCATAATCTATTAGCATTCTATTTGGTGACTGTCACTCCATAAAACCATTTTCCATCTTCTTTCATCATATCTTCCACAATAAATATTGTCGACACACCTCTCATGGCTTGAGATTTGTCAGTTTTTAGTGCCTTTAACCCCTCTTCACAAAAAGTTAGCCCATCTCCCCATTCCCGCAATATATGATCCTAGGCTTGACTAGGGGAAAATTTCCAAATCATGTCCTAAACAAATCCATAAAATCATAAGAAGTCCTAAAAACCTCCAAAAAATCAGATAAATTCATAAAAATCAAATAAAGTCTTGAAAAAATCCAAAGAAAAACAAATAAAGTACTAAACAAAACCAATAAAAATCAAACAAAGTCCTGAAAAAATCCTAAAAAGTATAAATATAAAATGCGTTGAAAAAAAATCAATAAAAAATAAAAAAATGTGTTGAAAAAAGACCTAAAATCAAATAATCAACCATGAACCTCCAAAGCAATAAACTATCCCTTGCAAAAACAAATGTATAAGAAGACTCTAGTAGACCAAAGCGTCAAACTAAATAAATTCGACAACAATAGGCAAACAATCAAAATAAGTTTGCAATCAAATAAATCATATGTCTAATGAGTTGAATGAATAAATCCCTATCCATCATCTATCAAAAATTGTCTTACACAAGGAAGGGTATGCTCAAAAAATAGACAAATAGATCTTATATAGGGTATTACATATTTGAAACCAAACATCATCATCATCATCATCATCATCATCACACAAGCAATCAACATTGACAAAGATCAATATGGTTGTTGACTCGTTTGGTCAAGTTAGTATTGTTTATTGATTTATCTCAAATTATGTTCTTATGATACTTAAAGGATGTCCACACATGACTAGAGGAGACAAAATGGTTCATAATCTCATTTTCTTTGTTTGTTGTTTGTAGTGTGTCTTCATGATGTTATGAGGCAAAGGTATTTTGGGTGTCTATGTTGGCACATTCATTCGATAAGGATCCACACAAAAATGAACTCGGTAAATCATTATGCTCGTGACTGTCACACATACCTCGACCTTTAACACACAAACCCTAGAATGGATGGAAACACTCCTTGTCTGCAATGTGTCGATTAATAAAATGGGAAAGCATCTACACCTTGGTTCTTCATACCTTTGGTGCAAACACCTCCATTTGCCATATAATAATGCTCAATGGTGATATCATTGCACATTAATCAAATCACAAAGGAATTCAAGGTTTATTCATCACTATCTAAAATACACCAATCACTTCTCCCCCCTAACTATTCATCACTTCTCAATAACTCATTCTACTACTTAACCATTCTTCCATCAGTTCATGGTCATTCTGGTATGGTACTCCAACACACAAAAATAAGTACATCCTACATCCATTAACATGTTAGCATATAAGTATATCATAGTGCATCATAATTGTCAATATAGCTCATCATTTACATTACATCAAATCTTCTTACATATGCATATCAAGATACAAAAACATAGGATATATCATACATATATAAAACATCATAATAATATGCATACACAGTAGGTTTCCAGACATATGCATCCACAAATTAATCATTACATTAGATACATGCATGACATTAAACATCTGGATATAATCACACGTCTCCATATATAGAAATCATAACATAAAAAATATACATCATATTAATCATGTACATCACAATGTAAATCTCATATAGAATCACAATCATCATGTACATACATCATAAGAACGTGTATCCATTATAAGCATATAACATAGAAGCATCATATAACATCTTAAAACATTACATGGGAATCATAATACATCCATCACATAATGAGCATCATAACATAGAAAGTAAAACATGCATATAGAACATAGAAGACATAATAGAATCGCTGCAAAAAATGAATCTCACATGTATATCTAAAAATAATGCGTCAAAGTACAAAATAAGGCCCATAGGCTTAGTCAGTAATGTACAAGTATCCCTAACAAATGGATCAACTAGTGCTCCCTTGATCCTTTGCATCTAAAGGCATAACCTATCCTCCAGTCCAAGTGTCTGCTCCTCCCTGTCCTGAAGATTGTGGCCTAGGTGGTCTCAGTGGAGGATCCATAACCTCTCCACTACTAATTGTATATTTTGACTATGAATGACCCTGAGATCAGCTGGCTCTATAGCTCAGTATCCTCTGATTAGTAGGCATGATACTCTCATAGAGGCATATCCAACAAGAAATCGCATATCTAGACTCAACAAACCAATCACACATACCCCTAATACTGAGATCCGGTACACCGGTTAAGTACCTCCAGTAGGTATCCTCACCTTGTTGCGCTCTACCTGTAGTGGAATCTCGCTCAACTCTTAGTCGATCCCTCTTGGTAATAAGAGCATCTCACTCTGCTATCAATGTCTCCTGCTCCTCCATATATAAATCTTTATCAACTACGTGATATGTCTCTAACTATCCCACTTGTTCTTGAATGTTTGCAATAAGTTGCCTCCAAGTCTGCATTGCAACTCTCAATGCACCAATATCTAGGATCTCCTTCACATTATCCTCCACATCCACATGTCCTACATCACATCATAATCATTATCATCATCATCATTGCCACTATGTTGACTTGAATTTCATCTTCAGAATGCTACCTGCAACATATTAGTTTCACAAAATACAAAGGAAATGCTACAGGAAATCCAAACTCAACTAATGAAACTACATGAAATGAATATTAAAATAAAACATTGTTTTTACTTTCATGATTTAAGTATCATTGTGTCCTAACTCCATTGTTCCTGGTTGCAGATAATGTGCTCTCAGACAAGCACCGATAGCTTCCAAGATGGCATATGAAGAAATAGACTGATAACTGATACTATGACATGCAATGCAAATGATTTAAAGCTAAATGATTATGTTAAATGAGAAATGTTAAATTACTATTTGCTTCAAGATTAAACTCACAAATGCATAAGTTTACTCAAATTGTTAACTTGAAAACTAACTTGAAGACTAACTCTTTCTCAACTCAAAATCCCACATTTATAGACTTTGAGAGGATAAGATGATGTGTCCTGAATCAACGGTCATGATCAAATCTGCAAATTTGGATGACTATGAGCAAAGGTGAAGGTTGAGAGAAAGGGGGAAGGAGAAGACAAGTGTCACTCATCTCACCTTGACTGGGTTGCTGACTAAGGGAATCTAGGGATGGTTGGAGAAGATTTAGGCATGAGAGGACAAGTGGACTCCGGTCCTTCCCAAGATGAAGGGATGTTGGAGAGAATATAGAAGGTTAAGAAATATGTGTACGTACACAATATTTCATTTATTTTGGAAGTTGGAGATAAGTGGCTAATAAATGTTTTATTTAATTAATTTTGTTGAATTAATTTAGCCACATGATGGATGAGTTGGCAAAGGAAAGATGAAGTGGAGATGGAAGGATGAGTTGGAAAAGGGATTAAATAATTTAATAAATCATTTAATATTTGAGACTATAGGATAGAGGAATAACCATTAAATATTAGACATTTAATTGATTGAATGAATAATTAAATATTAGATATTTAATTAATTGATTAGAGGAAAAGGATAAATGAATTAATTAATAAAATATTTCAATTAAATTAATTAATAGAAGAATATGGAACGAATTAAATAAATTAATCTTTTCAAATTAACTATTTAATAGAAGAATAATTATTAAATAAATATAAAATATTTATTTAATTGCTCATAGCCATTTTTATGTGTATACATTGTGCCCCTCTTTAAAATGATGTTGAGACAACATTGTTTCAAAGATTAAATCAAGTCTTGATAATGCGCGTGATGGAGATAAAAATCCTGATTGTGTGCCCCCTCGGAAGATTGATCGTGAAAATGTTGAAAATTTTGGATAAGCGATTGATCTCACAATAATTGAAAAGGTCCTTCAATTAAATTCATTTATGAAATAAAAATAAAAATTGCCCCATTCAAAACCATTAATACCCTTCCAAATGGTAAATATAAAATTAACCAAAGTTAATTTTAATCTCATTGGCATCCTTGTTAGCTTGTGGAGTGAAAAGAATTGTCTTGGTGAGGTGGCAAAATGGTGATTTTGTTCGAGAACCATCGATTTGACCGTGTTTGATGATATCAACGACCTCCTGACTATGGTTATCCGGTATGTACCTTATTCCAAGCTTGTTGTCAACTTGTACGAATTTCCTTGCTTTTCAACATGTTTTAGGTTGTTTTTGAATTTTTCGATTTTCGACGTTGCATGTTAGCGCTTCCAATTTTTTGGTTTGTGCTTTTTTTTTGTATATTAGCGCTTCCGTTAAATTAGCGCATATGAATTTTTTGTTTATGCCTTTGCTTGCTATGTTAGAACTTTTGTAGAATTCATGCTTTTGTTTGATGTGTTCATGCAAATGTGAAAAAGGTTAACACTTTTGATTGATTTAATGCTTTTGACGTATTGGGTAGCACATTTGTTTAAAAGGTTAGCGCTTTTACTTGGTTTAGCGGCTGTGTTTAATAGAATAGCGCTTTTGTTAAAAAGGTTAGCATTTTTGTTGCAAATGAATTTGTTTGATTTTGTCCATGTTAAAATTCATTTTGATGATTTGATTTAGGCATTCTGTTGCTCAAATATGATTGATAGGTATTCGATTGATGTCTTGATTGATAGAAATTTTGGTAATGTTGATTGATATGATAAACGATTGATTGATTTGATTTGATTGGTAGATTGATAGATTAGCTCTAAGAAACTGATTCAATTTCTGATGAAGAGCATAACAGAGTTTGATTGAACTTATTGATTGATAGAAAACCATGATCGATAGGTTTAGATTGATTTGATAGCCTGATTTGCTTCATTGAGAAGATTTATCAATTGTTGATGTGATAGATTAGCGATCTCTTTGGATTTGATAGATAGATGATTCATGATTGATAAAGATCAAATTCTCTTGTTAAATAGGAGAAACTCGATGTTCTCCAGTGTCGGGAGAAATTTTCAACTATGCGCCACTTAGTGCCAGAGATTACACAGGATGAGGTTAGACACATAGATGCCTGCGGATTATGCCATTTGTTATATATGTCTGATATTACCCATAACAGGGGATTGTTGACTGCCTTAGCAAAGAGATGGCATAATGAGCATAACACTTTCCACCTGCCCACTGGTGAGATTAGTGTGACACTCGAGGATGTTTACAGGATTCTCCACATCCCTGTGATTAGTGAGTTAGTCCAGTATGATTTTCAGGATCGTGGAGGGATAGAGGGTTGCAGAGTCATATTTCGTGATGAGAGCATTTCTAGAGAAGAGATCTAATGGGAGGATATGATCATGTATTGCGAGACTCTCCCCATGATTCTTGCAAGTTTGATTGGGAGATTTATCTGTCCAGACAAGAGATCTCAAGGTTTTGTTGTTGGTTGGGGTGAGATTCTTCAGAGCATTATGCAACATCAGACTCAATATGCTTGGGGTGTTTTCATGCTCGCTCATTTGTATCATGATCCCCTCAGGTTGTTTTTTATGAGAGTGCTAGTCTATCGACAGGATGCACACTTTTACAGATCTGGTGCTGGGAGCACATTACTATTACTCAGCCTATCCATCATAGAGTTCGTGGTGAGAGGCAACCATATGTCTATTTATATGTAGGTATCCTTACTCAACATAAGCTGGGTAAGATGGAGTATTGGCATTGGGTTCTTGATTCATTGGATAGCATTATTTGGAGACCTTATATCGGCTGTGAGCCATGGATGGATGATGCACGGACATTACCATATATTATGCAGAGTAGATATCTCATTGGTTGTACTCCATACTTTATTGAGCGGTAATTGATTAGTCGCATTTTGAGACAGTTTGGTATCATTCAACATATGCCTACTCGTGTCACTATATATGCACGACAGTACAAGGATAGGCGAGATTGGGGACCTTCTTTGTCTTTTGAGATAGCACGCATAGAGGATTTGAGATTACACATTCTAGATCTTGGGGTGACTGCAGATTATGCTCAGTACATGCTTGCACACCCTTTTCCTCGTATTACCAATCCAGCAAACCCTCCTCCCAGCTTAGGAGACGAGGAGGATGATTCAGATGATCCCATCATTAGGAGATGGAGACGAGAGCTTAGAGCTACTCAGGAGGCCGAAGGTGATGGAGATGAGGGAGGGAGGAGATGGAGGCGGAGGCGGTAGGAGACTTGGACGGAGAGGAGGTTGATTAAGAGTCCGTGGAGGACCTTTTGGACTGGTTGGAAGGATTGGGAGACCACTTCCCATGGGTGGGAGAGATGCAAGACGAATTGGGAGGGACACTGGCAGGGCAGGTATGAGATCAGTGAGAGGATTACCCTCTACAGGAGGAGGCAGGATTACTGGACTGGATGGGGGTTGCGGGAGAGGCATTGATTTTGGTTAGATTCAACTAGACCCTAGGGTTATTGCAACTCATGGTGGAGAGGAGGAGGATTCAGAGGATCATGTTCCTCTCATTAGATGACAGGTTCTGAGAGCTACTCGGGCTGAGATTCCAATAGGTGGAGATGAGGGGATTCGGGGTCATGTTCCTCAGTAGGATATGCCAGAGTATGATACCTTGGATAGTCTCAGAGCACAGATAGATCAACTTAGAGCACAGGTAGAGACACTCGTGACAAAGAGGGATAGGGCTTTTAGGAGACAACATGATACTCAGGGTCTTTTTTATCACATTGAGCAAGTTGGATTGAGCACTCTCTCAGCTGATACCATTAGAGCACTAGTTCGGGCCGGTAAGGAGACAACACACTGGCGATAATTATATGAGGATTTAGTCGTAGAGAGCCAGAGGGCAAGTAGCTATCATACCACTATGAGGATGGATACTAGCAATGCTGGAGTCATGGGACCTCCTAAGAGGAGTGGTGATCATGTGAGACAGACATCTGGAGGATCTTCTCGCCCACAACCATAGAGGCGAACAAAATCGGGTGGTAGTGGCACAGGACAACCTTGACTTGATTTATATTGATGAGCCACTTGTATTTTTGATCTAATATCATTGTATACTCGGACTTTTTATTGTTTTATGATGATCTCAATGCAGATATGGACTCTATATGATGGTCTTTTATTATACATGTTACTCTATATGATGATGATCTATATGCATTGATTACATGGATGATGTTATGATCATCTTTTATTTTCTTTTCATGATGACGACGTTCTATGTGATGCAATGATGATGAAATGAAATGCTTTTTATTTTTTATTTTGATGACCCTGGATGCAAATGAAAATGATCACTAACTTAAATGATACGCTTTACTTAAATTATGCAAATGCAATGATCTATATGGGAATGCAAATGAATGTTGATTTTTGAGGTGTATGCATATAATGATTTGAAATGCAAATGATCTTCATGGAATGTTTTAGATTTTTTGTATGTAATGCTTATGATTATAATGAATCTAAGTGCAAAGATGCAACTAAATGACCTTAATGGATAAAAAAGAACGACAATGATAATGATCCTAATGCAAATAATAATGATGATATATAGATGATCATGAAATGCACTTTAATGGAATGCAAACTAATGCAATGATTGAAATGCAACTAAATGAAATGAATGATGATTAAAATGATTCTAAAGATGAATGCAGCTACAATGATCAAATGCAAAAAAAAAATGTTTGTTCAAGTATACTCAATCGTTATTTATGATCGTTGATCTATGAATGAAATGAAATGCTTATAATGCAACTGACAATGAATGCTTATAATGTAAATGAATAATGAGCTAATCTAAAAATGATTTAACTAAAATGATTCTTCCATTCTTCATATGTCATCTTGTAACAGTGCTTGAATTCATCATTGAACTTTAAAATGTCGTAAGAAAATACAAGAAACTTGACATAAAGATTCAAGATGACCTGAGTGTTTCTTACTTGGATTTTGATATAGCAAGTTTATACAAGCAACTTGATATAATGAATCAAGCTGACCTGAGTATTTCTTGCAGAACAAACAAGGATTATCTCCTTTCATGCATGACTCAGAACGTCCTCCTTGATCTTTTGTCGATCATATATTTAGATAAGTACATACCTTAATAAGAGATAAACCACAGACAACAATCAAAGAAAATAATCATGCCCCATCATATCTTCTCTAGTCATGGACATCCTTGAGTCACATAGAGTACATGATTAGCAATAAAATCAAGATATAAACATTGAATCTTGTATGTCATTCACATGTTCTCGTGGTCATTAAGTGATATAATCATCTTGATGAATTATCATTGATAATCCTTCATTACTTGTTGGTTGATTGTTTATTTTCTGAGTTTCACGATTCAGTTGTCATAAAAAGCCTTGATATTTGTTGCTTTGCTACTCGTTATCTATTTCAAAATCCTAGATGTTCTTGGTTTTTCCTAAATTTTCTGAATGTTTTGGATTTTCAAAGATTCAAAAGATCACCTTGGCAAAAGGAATTAGGATTTTGCCCTCAGCGGAAACAAAAATTTATTATGGATGTATGAATAATGATCAAGATTCAAACCATGGCGGGATATAATGCAAATATGATTGATTTTGAGAAAATCTAAGATAGTGATTATGATAAGTATGTCAAAGATTGATAATTGTTGGTAAGCTGGATATTTCCTGCTAATAGTTGAGAGCAATGAATGCGAAAGATGAAATGGATGAGCTAGGATAGATGGAAGCGATAGATGCGATTAGGATGGAATTGATAGGTGCGCAAAGTGATCTCATAGATGGAAGAACTCATTTTTTAGATAGCGCCTGTTTACCAAGTTTTCACTATCTAAATTTATTGCATTTTTTTCCATATTTTTATTTTTTATTTTTTTTGCCTTTTTAGGGATTTTCTGCTTTTTTTATTTTTATTGATTTCTTCAGGACTTTATATGATTTTTATTGATTTTTTTCCAGGACTTTACATCTCAAGCATATAATTTATTGAGATGGATAGAATTGATAGGTTCATCGAACCAATCACCTTCAAGAGTAGATAACTTGTATGCTCCTGAGCCATATGTTGCTACTATGACAAAAGTACCTAACCAATTTGGTTCAAATTTACCCTTATTTTTTCAGTCTTGTTGATTTCTCAGATTCTCCCTTAGAAATATATCTCCAATCTGAAAAATGTGTGGCTTGACTTTGTGATTATAACTTCTTGCCATTCTCTGTTGATATACCTTCAAATGATCTGTTGCATTTTGGCGACATTCCTGAATCAGCTAAAGTTCTTGAAGTCTAGACACTCCTTCTTCTTCTTCTGGTATAAGACCTTTCAAGGAAACTCATAGAGAAGGTATCTCTACTTCTATTGGTAATATTGCTTATGATCCATAGACTAAGCAATATGGAGTTTCCCCCGTTGGTGTGCAGATGCTGGTTCGGTATGCCCAAAGAGCAGGATTTAGCTGAATGTACCAGTCTTTTCCAACTTCATTAACTGTTTTCTTCGAGATTTTCAAGATAGTCTTGTTTGATGCCTTAGCTTGACCATTTCCTTATGGATAATATGGAGTAGAAAACCTATGTTGGATATGGAATCACTCACATAGTTCCTTCACATCTTGATTCTTAAATGGTCATCCATTATCAATGATAATGGTCATAGGAATTCCATAATGACAGATTATATAATTCAAGATAAATGATGATATTTGTTTTCTTGTCACTTTTTTCAAAGGTACTGCTTCAATCCATTTACTAAAATATTTAGTAGTAGTCAGAATGAACTTATGTCTATTAGAGGATGAAGGATTTATCTTACCTACCAAATCAAGGCCCCATTGAGAAAATGGTCACGATCCTGCAATAGGATGCAATTCTTGTGCTGGTGAATGGATGAGATTCCCATGGATCTAACATTATTTGCATTTCTTAGCATGTGTGAGTGAATCTCTCTCCATAGTAGGCCAATAGTAACCCATACAAAGAAGTTTCTTAGCCATTGTTAATCCACTTGAGTGTGTGCCACAAATAACTGTGTGAACTTCATTAAGAACTTTCTCAGATTCTTCTTGTTTGAGACATCTCAATAAAGTGCTATCTAGACCTCGCCTATATAAGGTATCATCAATAATAGTATAGCAGGATGATTGATGGATAAAATTTCTTCTCTGATTGCGAGATAGGTCAGGAGGAAGGATATTCTCTTTTAAGTATTGATAAGTTTGGTCGTATAAGGATTGATCGGTTCCTGATATATGGCAAATCATGTAGGTATGCTGGGATTGAATGGTACGGGTTAAGATATCTTCCACAAGGAATTCGTAATGTTGTTGATTCTCCTGATTCTGCAAGAGAGACACTATTGTATCCATTGCATTTGCTGTTTTATTCTCAATTCTTGGGATCTGAGTGAATGATACTTCTTCAAAGCATTCTTTAAACTCTTCTATCAACTGTTTGTAGGGCATGAGCTTGTCATCCTTAGTTTGATAATCATCATTTATTTGGTTGATGATAAGCAGTGAATCACCGTAGACATGTAATTCTTTGATATTCCATTCAATAGCCATTTTGAGCCTAATAGTCAATGCTTCATATTCTATAGTATTGTTTGTGCATGGAAATTGCAGTCCATATGATTTTGGAATTGTGTGTCCCTGAGGTGTGATGAACAAAATTCACGCGCCTGATCCATATTGTGTAAAAGAACCATCAAAGTACAACTCCCAAAATTTTATACTTATTGTCAGAATGTCTGCATCAAGAAATTCAATGTGCAATAGTATGTCATCTTGTAAAGGTGCTTCAGCTAATTGATCGGCGATGACCTGTCCTTTGATATCTTTTTGATCAACATATTCTATATCAAACTCACTCAGTACCATAACCCACTTTGCTAGTCTGCTTGTCAAAGTTGACTTGTTCAGCAAATACTTTAGTGGATCTATTTTTGCTATCAGTTTCACAGAATGAGTCAGCATATAATGTCATAGCTTCTGAGTTGCAAATACAACTACTAGACATGTCTTCTCTATTTATGTATAATTCAATTCATAACCGACAAGTGTTCTAATGATGTAATATACTACTCTTTCTTTTCCTTCTTCATCATGTTGTGCCAAGAGAGCTCCTAGTGATATATTTGTTGCTGAGATATAAAGTAACAATGGTTTCCCTTTGATTGGTGATACAAGTACTGGAGGATTCATGAGATATTCTTTGATTTGTATAAAAGCCTCTTCACACTTTTGATCCCATTTGAATGGAACATTCTTGTGTAAAAGATGAGTGAATGGATGACATCTATCTACTAATTGAGAGACAAATCTTCTGATTGATTGCAATCTTCCTTGTAAAGAACACAATTGACTTATATTCCTAGGTGACTCTATTTCCATGATAGCTTTGACCTTTTCTAGATCTACTTCAATTCCACGAGCTAATATAATGTACCCAAGACGTTTTCTAGAGGTTACTCCAAATGCACATTTCTTTGGATTTAATCTTAACTGGTATATTTCAAGCCTATCGAAGATCTTGCCCAAGATGTTTAAATGTTATTTTCTTGTATGAGATTTTGCAAGTATATCATCTACATAATCTTCCATAAATGTATGGATCATATCATGAAAATTTGTTGTCATAGCTCTTTGATAAGTTGCTCCTGCATTCTTAAGCCCAAATGGCATAACATTCCAGTAGTAAGTACCCCGTGCACAGGTGAATGCTGTCTTTTCTTAATCTTCAGGAGTGGTTCTTATTTGATTGTATCCTGAGAATCCATCCATTAATGAAAACATCCAATGTCCTGCTGATAAGTCCATAATTATATCAATGTTTGGTAGTGGGAAATCATCTTTGGGACATGCCTTGTTCAAATCTCTGAAATCGGTGCAGACTCTTATGCTTTTATTTGGCTTTGACACTGGCACAATGCTTGAAACCCATTCTGGATTGGCAATAGGTCTTATGAATCCCACATCTAATAGTTTCTTTAGCTCAACTTTTACAGGAAGAGCGACGTGTGGATGCATCTTTCTTAGCTTTTGTTTAACTGGTTTTGCTTTTAGATCCACATTGAGATGATGCATGATAAGATCTTAATTAAGTCCTGGCATGTCTGCATAGGACAAAGAAAAATTTATATATCTTTGTCTGAAGAATTCTATGTATTCTTTCCTCTCTTTATCTGATAATGATGCATCAGAATGAAGTATCTTGGGATCCTTTGGTGTGCCAATGTTTATTGCTTCTGCTGGTTCTATTAGAATAACAGATCTCTCCTGAAAATATGCAGGGAGGATGTCAAACTTTCCATCTTCTGGTGCCTCACAGAGGTTTTCACCGTCAGATACATCCTTTATTTTTCCTTTTGATTGATCTAGTGTTGTCATGAAATGGTTTTGAGCACTAGGTCTTTTTCCTTGTTTTATTTCAATTTTGTGACTAGAAAGTTTGGCATTATCTTGACTGCAAGAAACGTTACTTGATTCTGAAGGTGAAAGTCTGAAGGTGAGAACATCCAGTAGTATGGTCAAAGGATCAAAGAGATGGTTGGAGAGATAAAGAGTGCAAGAGGGAAAGTGGAAGATGCCATAGTAATCAGTAAGGTACTGAGAACCCTGCTAGCGGTCTATGCTATCCGAGTTGCAGCTATTTAGGAGCTGAAATCCATTGACAAGACAAAGGTAACTCTTGACTCTATTATTGGAAAACTTACTGCTTTTTAACTAAATGGCTATGATGGTAGTGTATAGAAATCAGAATCTACATTTAGAACTTCTATCTCTAACCCATCTGTGAGAAGAAGTAGAGATATCGACCATAGTTATGAATCTAGATCCAGTAGAGATGTTGATGATGAAGACAACTTAGTGGAACTTGAAGCATTGTTGGTAAAACGTCTGCCTAGAGGCACTAGTAATATAGAGGTAAGCTACCTTTAAAATGTTTTGCATGCAACAAGATTGGTCATATAGCAGCAAACTACCCTAATGGTGAAAATGATTACAAGAGAGACAAATTTAAGAAGAACAAGGGTAAAGGCAAGAGAGATTTTCTTGTAGCTATTGATAGTGGTATTACTGATGATGAATCTGATGATGATGCTAGTGAAGATATTGTGTTTGTAGAAATTAAGGAAGAAGTGTTAGATCATAAGGCACTAGTATCCATAATGGATAAATTTGATGATTGGATCATTGATAGTGGTTGTTCACATCACATAACCGGTGATCGGAGCAAATTTATTTCCCTGAAGGAATTTGATGGCAGTGTTGTCAGATTTGGCAATGACTCACCCTGTGTGCTAAAAGGTAAGGGAGTTATTTCTCTCAATGGGAAGAGTAGTGGTGATGATTTCTATTGGGTTGAAGGCCTAAAGCACAATCTGTTAAGTGTGGCACAACTTAATGACAAAGGTTACTCACTGGAGTTTAGAAATGTTATATGCAAAATCTTTGACAACAAAGGTGAATTGATTGCAACCGGGAAACAAACCAAAGGTAATCTATTTCATCTCAATCCTAAAGTTAGCAACTGTTTGATTGCAAAAATAAATGATAGTTGGCTTTGGCATAAGAGATTTTGTCATATAAATTTTGACAATATTATTAAAGTAAGCAAGTCTAAGACAGTAAGAGGTATGCCTCAGCTAGACAAACTGATTAATGCTCTTTGTAAAGAATGTCAACTAGGAAAGATGACTTCTTCAACTTTCAAGAGCAAGTCCTTCTCAGTAGAGCACTTGTTAGATTTGGTTCATACAGACCTATGTGGACCAATAAGAACAAGAAGCATTCAAGGTGACAGATACTTCATGATCTTCACTGATGATTGTTCAAGGATGATGTGGGTCACATTCTTGAAGGATAAGAATGAAGCTTTTGGCAAATTCAAGGCATTCAGAGCCTTAGCTGAGAAAGAGAGTGGCAAAAAGATAAAATGTCTAAGAACGGATGAAGGCTATGAAGTTACTTCTGCAGAGTTCACTAAATATTGTGATGATAATGGTATCAAGCGGCAACTTTAAGCACCAAGGACACCACAACAAAATGGTATAGCTTTCTGCACTAAGGACACCGAGTGCTGGTAAAAAGAGGTAAGGACAAAACCCCATATGAGTACTGGTATGGGAGATCACCTAATGTTAGCTATTTTAAAATATTTGGTAGCAAATGTTTTATTAAAAGAGGTGACTACATAAGCAAGTTTGAAGCTAAGAGTTGTGAAGGCATATTTCTTGTCTATTCCACCAAGAGTAAGGCCTATAAATGCTTCAACGACCGGACACAGAAAATTGTTGAGAGTGTTGATGTTCATGTAGATGAATGTCCTGAAATATCAGATGGAACCAGTTCTAAGAAGAAGGATGAAGATCCTTGCATTTTGCTTTTAGAACCAAAAATTGTTAAATCAGAAACCGGTAAAGCAAATCTTGATGTACTTGTTCAACTAGAACAAATAAGTTCAGAGGAAGATGACAATGAAGAAGCTGAACTTGAAGAGAATGATCATGTTATTCCTAGGTATGTGAGACTGAATCACAGTCCTGAACATATAATTGGGGATAAGGATGTTGGAGTACTAACTAGAAGGAGAATAAGAGAGAACTCTTGCATGGTATCCACCTTTGAACCCAGAAATGCTAAAGAGGCATTTGGTGATGATCATTGGGTGAAAGCTATGGAGGAGGAGTTGGAACAAATTGAGAAGAACAACACTTGGACCCTGGTACCTTGACTGGTAAACAAGAATGTTATAGGTACAAAATGGGTATTCAGAAACAAGTTAAATGAATATGGTGTTGTAGTTCACAACAAGGCAAGATTAGTATGCAAAGGTTATGCACAAGAAAAAGGAGAAGACTATGGAGAAACTTTTACACCAATAGCAAGACCGGAAGGTGTCAGAACACTACTTGCATTTGCAGCTCATAAGAAATTCAAAGTATACCAGATAGATGTCAAGTCTGCATTCTTGAATGGGATACTGGAAGAAAAGGTTTATATAGAGCAACATGATGGTTATGCATTGACAGATAAGGAAGACATGGTATGCAAACTGCATAAAGCTTTGTATGGACTAAAGTAGGCACCTAGAGCATGGTATGAATGACTTCATACTCATTTGATGAAGATAGGCTTTGTTAGTACCAGTGATGACAACAATATTTATCTCAAGTCTGGAGGAGATGATATACTGGTCAGTGAAGTATTTATAGATGACATTATATTTGGAGGAAATGATGACATGAGTAATTGTTTTGCAGATGAAATTAAGAATGAATTTGAGATGTCATTAGTAGGGGAAATAAAAAAATTCATAGGCTTACAGATATAGTAGATGAAGAATGGTAGTTTCATTACTCAATCCAAGTATGTGAAGGAGGTTTTGAAGACTTTTGGTATGAGTGACTGTAAAACAGTTGGAACCCCAATGGTTGTAGGTTGTAAATTGTCCAAGGAAGATGCATCTAAGTCTGTAGATAAAAAGGAATTTAGGTCAATGATTGGCAAACTACACTATGTTGTTCACAGTCGACCAGATATTGCCCATGCAGTTGGTATTGTGGCTAGATTTTAGAAGAATCCAAAGGAGGCACATCTAATGGCAACTAAGAGAATCTTTAGATATCTAAAAGGTACTATTGATCATGGATTATGGTATCCATATGGTGGATATTTTGACTTGGAGGCATACACAAATGTTGATTGGGCAAGAAATATTGATGCCCGAAAGAGTACTACCGGTGGAGCATTCTTTCTAAGAGGAAGGCTAGTCTCATGGAGTAGTAAAAAGCAGAGTTGCACTTCACAATCTACTGCTGAAGCTGAATATGTAGCAACTTATATGAATTGCACACAAGCTATGCGGATGAGGCACATTTTGGAAGGTTTGAAGATGAAAATCTCATAACCTATAAAGATGTTGTGTGATAATACAAGTGCAATAAACATTTCTAAAAATCTTGTTTTTCACGCAAGGACAAAGCACATTGAATTGAAATATCACTTCTTGAGGGAAAAAGTTCAAAGTAAAGATGTTATCTTGGAGCATGTTTCTACCAAGGAGTAGCTTGCAAATATCTTTACCGAACCTCTGCCTAATACCACTTTTGAATATCTTAGAAGTCAATTGGGGGTTGTCCCTCTTCATGAAGTCAGTTGAACATGATGCTGATTACATCAGTACCCAAATTATGGAAGTCATTGGCTTAAGACACACAGAGCAAGGTGAATACTTGCTAATGTAAACCAGGATCCCTATTCATCAATCTCAACAACAATCAAAGGCGTTGATATTTGTATTGTCATCAATGCCAAAGGGGGAGATTGTTGGCATTTTGAGTTTGTTTGGCATTTTGCATAAGAGATTGCATTAATGATATGTTGTCATTGATGTCAATTGAACCGGTAAAAGGTATTCATGTTATTACCGATATTGTTGTTTTTGATATTGGCTAGTAACCGGCAAGAAGAGAGTTGAACAAGATGTTGTAACCGGTGTATGTAAAGTTTGTGAGTTGAACCGGTGAACCGATGTGAAGGGTTAAACCTTTCTATGTAATGTAATCGGTAAACCCTATCTGTTGTTAAACCCTAATTGATCAAGTTTGTTGGTTTATTATCTAATGAGTGGTAATGATGGAGATGCGTGTGATCACTGTATGATGATAAATTCAAATTGGTTTGGTGCGTTTGCTTATTATCTAGGGAAGGAGCAAAGTGGATTGCATTTAATGCACAACGTGTGATGAGTTACAAAATCCAATGGAGCGGCGATCATGTAGCGTTTGGAATTGTTTTGAAGAATGTGAAGAGATTGTTATGATTTCAAACGGTCAGGATTGAACCGACTTGTTTGTAATCTCAACGATGAGAATTGAGTTTTTGTTGTGTTACCGACCTGATTGATTTGTATTTAAGGTCGATGAAGTTGTTTGTAAAGGTTGTTGGCAAGGTTGATAGAAAACCTGTTGACTATGTGGTTGCCCAACCAATGAATGGATCTGCGCTTTGACTGAAGGCATATTGAAGCTTAGAAGGATTTGATCAAGAAAAGATAGTGCTACTTAGATAGATCAAGAAAACTTGTTGTTTTCTAACAATTACAACAAAAGTAAAATCCCTTAACCGGGTAAGCTCTAACAAGCTTGGTTACTCATTAAATCCTCTAACAAGGTGGTCCATTAGCTTGGATTCTCAAATCCTCTAGCGAGGTTACTCCTAATAGGGTATTGTGCTTCTAACAAGTCATATTTGTAAATCCCTTGACTGGGTGATTCCTAACCGGAATTAGTTCTTAACAGGACTTATTGTAAAGCTCTAACAGGCTTTGGCTCCTAATAGGGCGAACTTCGAAAGAGTTCAGATAGCTATCCTTGTGACTCCCATCTCACCATGGTTTTTACCTATTTGGGTTTTCCACGTATAAACATTTGTGTCATGTGGTGAATGCTTTTGTGGTTGTGATCTTATTTGTTGATTTGATTAACTTGTGATAAGGTATGTTAAGTATAAGCATTGGGAGATGAATATGTTGAGTTATGATTAAGCATTGTTGATGTTTACAAGATTGAAGGTGTTTACTGTTAAAGTTGTCATAACAGTTAAACCGGTTAATGTCAAGTATTCATATGAATATTGATCTTGATTGAGATATGTTTACTTTGTTTGACTGAGTTTGAGTTTGGGAACTTTGTATCAGTTTTTCAATATACTAATTCACCCCCCCCCCCCCTTTCAGTATTCTACAGGATACTTATTCTTTCATCATACCATCAATCCTTGTCTTCAGTTTCTTCTACAAGTGTTCTAGCTCTAACAAATGCTCCATTAAACATTTCTTTTGATTTTTCTGATATGTGTGGTTGAACATTTGTAGGCTTTCCATATGATTTAGGTGAAAGTGGAAAATTATGCAAATAATATTTTCCCATTCCTTTATCATTTAATTTGAGCTATATCTCAAAGGTTTTCCATAACTTTTCTTGAATTTCTTTGGTAGGATATACTGATTCTCTGCTATGTGGAACTCTTGTATCTTGTGTTGGCTTCAGATTATTGCAATATTGGTTGGAGTCTGCAATTATAGTGACCTCTTGTCCCTCATGAGGAAAATTTACACATTGGTGATATGTAGAAGGAACTGCTTGCATGTTGTGAATCCATGGCCTTCCCAGAAGAATGTTATAAGAGAGGTTCAAATCTAAAACCTGACATAATGTATTCCTTTCCATAGGTCCTATTTTGATTGGTAACACTGCATTTCCTTTAGAAGAACGCTCTTCTTCATCATAAGCCTTAATGGTTATTTTCTTCTTTGGATCTACTGCATTTTCTGAATATCCCAAAGCCTTTATTAAACTTAATGCACAAATGTTTAAGCCAGCTCCACCATCTATGAGTACGCATTTGACACAAGTTTTGTGAATGGTGACTTCAACATGTAAGGGAGCATTGTGAGGATGTGGCAAGGATGTGTCATCATTTTCAAAAAATGATAAGCAATGAGGGGCTATAAGGTGTCCCACCGTGTTTTGGAACTGATCTACAACCAGGTCTTTTGAAACTATTGTTTCCGTTATAGATTTTGACATAATTTCCTTATGCACGGGTGAAACTTTGAGAAGTTCCAAAATTTATATTTGAGAAGGTATTCTTTATAATTGTTCCACTAAGTTATATTGTCGTGAAGTGGATGTTGATTCATTTGTTATACCTGGAAATGCGACCTTCGCTTTGCTTCTTGTAATGACGTTGATTGGTTCTGAAGGTATGTTATCTTTAACGATGATGACATTTACCACATCACCATATGTATAAGTGTAGTTCACTTTGGCTTTGCCTTTGTCACCTTTTGATTTAGATTGTTCACCTTTTTTATAGTTTGGAAGTGAAGTTTTAAAGGTTAGATGTGATTTGTTTGTCTTATGACTATCTACTGTGATAGTTCCATTATCGATTTAATCTTGGACAAGGTGCTTCAATATTTGACAACCATTAGTTTGTGTCCTTTATTTTGATGGTAATTGCAAAAATGATTTTCATTCCACCAATTAGGTTTGACTTGTGGTTCATAACTTCTTACTTCTAGTAAAATAATCAGTTTGTTCGCAAGAAGAGTTTTCAAAGTTGATTCCAAGGGTTCTCCAATGTTTATGAATTTCTTGCAAGGATTGGAGAAGAAAGACTTGGATTTATTATTTTCTTGATTGTTATTGCTTGGGATTTGATTTTATAGATTAAATATTGGTTTCTATTTCATAACATTATTGTCGTCATTTCCTCCATTGATGACATTCCTATTCTTTGACCAAAACTTGGGTTTGTCATTGTTGTTGTTGTTGTGGTTGTTATTGTAAGAATTATTGTAAAGTTTTAGCTCTCCTTTATTTACCATTGTGTTTTCTATTTTTAGACCATTCTCAATCATCTTGGCGAAAGAAGGAGGACATTGCATTTTTAGACAACTCATTTCACTGATAAGATTATCAATGATCAGGTACATCTCTTGCATACCTATTAAACATTTGTTTCCATCGTTGCAAGAAGATCATGAAAGATTCACCATTCTTTTGCTTTACATTGCATAAATCTAGCATTGTTATCTCATTTTGTACATTGTAGGAGTATTGTGAAATAAATTTATTCACGAGTTCTTCAAAAGATTTGATTCCAGATGGTAATCTTGAGAACCATTCCATTGATTGTCCATTTAAACTCCTAGGGAATAGACGCATTAGGTAAGTTTTGTCATGTGTAAATTCCATACTCATAGTACAAAATTCCCTAATGTGATCTTGAGGATCAGATTTCCCATCATATTTATCATATTTAGGGATTTCACAATGCTGTGGAAATGGTATCATATTCAAACCTTTGTCAAAAGGATATGGGCAGATATCTTCCAATTAATACTTCTTGGAACTTGTTCCATTCTACATGTCTTGTATTTGTTGTTGTAGAGTTTGCATTTGGTGAGTGAGATTTAACAACGGATTATCCATACGGTTTCTCCTTGTCTCTTCATATGTTCTTCTATCACTATGCTCTCTTCTTGTATCTCCCCTTGTTTCTTCATGGTTTTCTTTGTTTATATCTTCGTTATTTGGATCATCTGTGTTTTGAGTGTTACTTGTCTCCACATCTTGTTTCAAGCCTTCTATATTAAAGTCTTGTGGCAATTTAGCTCCTGATTTTGCCAACGTCAAAAGATATTTTGCTTTTTGCTTTGCTAATAATTTTTCCATTAGTCTATCAAATTTGAAATCTTGCTCAAGGTCTCTAATGGTGTTATTGACTGCTTCTTCATCAACAACCATATACCCAAAAGTTTGGAACGTTGAATTATCTTCTTCTTCCATTTGTTTTTTTTGTTTTCTAAGTTGTTTGTATTGAGCTCTAGTCCAAACTAGCATGTGATTGTCTCGAAATTTTTGAAGTTTTTGACCTTCTAAAGATAACTCAATAGGTGATTATTGGTTTAGGAGGGTATGCTTTGTTGATTTTACCACTGTTGTTGGTTCCTTGTGATAATGCGTCTCTTTGTTGAAAAGCACGTCCTTGCAAAATTTATTCGTCAAATTCTGTACCACAGCCACGTAAATAGTGACGAAAACGATGTAGGAATGTCTTATGTTTTAACAAGATCTTGCGATTGATATACAAGAATCTTATCCTTTTCTAAGTATCTTTATAACTGAGATTTATTTTCTTAAGGTGATACTTAAAAGTCATATAAGCATATGATAGTTTACAAGTTTGCTTGATTCCAATGTGAGTGCAATTCTGATTTTGATATAACCTAGGTTAAAAATAGGAAAGATATATCCAAGATAATGAACACAAGGTAGATTGATCAAGTTTCGTGATAGAGGATTTGATATATCTTGATGAGAAACTGACAATGATATTAATTTTTGCACTTAAGATGTTTGAATCACTAGCTTGTTGAATGTTTAATGCTTATGGAAACCTTTTGGAAATAGCTTGTTGGATTAGTAACCCAGTTATCGAACTAGCTTGAAAATGTGTGATAGTTTAAAAAACAATTCTACTCAAGAAGTGTTTTGATACTAACTTTGAAATTTTGGTTTGATATGATTTGTCTCAGATGTGAGAAAACATTTGTGCTAACTTTTGGTCAAAAGTGCTAATGCGTTATTTTGTTGCTTGAAAGTGCTGCTCTGACTATGTTTCAAGGATTTTTTTCAATTTTTCCAGCAAGTTGTTGGATTTTGCTCATTTTTAGATGATGATTTTCTTCAATTTTTGACCATTCTGAGCATGTTATAGACATAGAAGACACAATGTTTTCAAAAACAAAATGCACAAGCAAGTACAAATCTTATGGCAGGTTGAGACAATAACTGTTGAATCTCACATGGGGTTTCCTTCGAGGCTACGTTATTCAAAGTGGATATTTAGATGCTTGACCCCACTGGCTCCACCCTCAACACTCACTTCTTTGGGGTAGCCAAGCACCATTTTCGATGAAAACTCCCCATGGCAAACTTTATATCTCTACTAAGAACCGTATGTGTGTGAGCCACTTTAGAGGTCCGACCTTCTGCACCAACAATTAGAAGGATTTTGGCAACTAGTACAAGTGGTTTTCAGTAAAGGCTTTCGGTCATGTGGCCATACATGCAGCACTTTCAACTCTGTAAATACATAAGGTTCCCAACCTATAGAGGTTATGCTCCATAGGGTTTATGAGAAAACATAGTGTCGATATGAACTTATCAGCACATGTTGCTTGTGACTTTGGTCACAAACACGATTTATTTAGAGTGGATCAGAAGGACTTGATATTAGCCTGTTTCCACTTTGGGTCGTTCCCCTCTCACTGGCCCCCTCAAGGAAGCTCAAGAAGGCATCCCTCTAAAGGTTACACATAAAAGAGAGTAGGTCTGGTTTTCTGATCATAGTATGAGGGTGAGAGCATACTTACCTACTACTTCATCAAGCACGGAAAACACAAGTTTATTTTAGCCCCCTACAATCTATGTGCAACTACTTTAAAGAAGTCACTCAAAATACAAGTTGCATGTTGTAGATTTATCCCTTGGTTAAGCTAAATGAGCAAGATATGATGTGTTACTTTCCAAAATAAAACTCTTAATTAAGATTTGCTTAAAAAAATTCCTGCACATAGATATGTCATTAGTTTAAAAAATTCAGTTCTTGGACATTCGAACTTGCAAAAAAAGTTTGTTAGTTGCAAATAAAAGCGCTATCCTAGCAAATGTGTTGTCTTTCACCTCAAAAGTGTTGACCTAGAGGACAAAAGCGTGAACTTGTGATACAAAAGCGCTGCTCTGTAGACTGAAATGCGAGAATTCACTAACAAAAGCTCTAACCAAAATGACAAATGCATTAATCTCAGAGATAAAAGTGCTAATCTATGAATCAAATGCGTTGATTTCCCGACAAAAGCGCTAACCTAAATGCCAAATGCGCTAATTAACCTGCGAGACAAAAGCGTTAATCTATTAAACAAAAGCATTGTCAGAACTCACACATATGTGAATCTGGATTATAAATGCATTAAACTTATGTTTGCGAGAACTAGATAGGATATTAGAAAGATATATGTGAGGCTCTAGCCCCACGGTGGGCGCCAAAATGTGTCAAATTGAATTTCATCTTCAAAATACTACCTGCAACATATTAGTTTCACAAAATACAAAGGAAATGCTACAGGAAATCCAAACTCAACCAATGAAACTACATGAAATGAATATTAAAATTTAAAAAAAAAAATTACCTTCATGATTTAAGTCTCATTGTGTCCTAACTCCACTGTTCCTGGTTGCAGATGATGTGCTCTCAGACAAGCACTGATAGCTTCCAAGATGGCATATGAAGAATGGATTGATAACTGATAGTTAACTGATACTATGACATGCAATGCAAATGATTTAAAGCTAAATGATTATGCTAAATGGGAAATGCTAAATTACTAATTGTTTCAAGATTAAACTCACGGTTGCATAAGTTTACTCAAATTGTTAACTTGAAAACTCACTTGAAGACTAACTTGAAGACTAACTCTTTCTCAACTCAAACTCCCACATTTATAGACTTTGAGAGGATAAGATGATGCGTCCTAGATCAACGATCATGATTAGATCTACAAATTTGGATGGCTGTGAGAAAAGGTGAAGGTTAAGAGAAAGGGGGAAGGAGAAGACAAGTGTCACTCATCTCACCTTGACTGGGTTGCTGACTGAGGGAATCTAGAGATGGCTGGAGAATATTTAGGCATGAGAGGACAAGTGGACTCAAGTCCTTCCTAATATGTAGGGATGTTGGAGAGAATATAGAAGAAGGTTAAGAAATATGTGTACGTACACAATATTTCATTTATTTTGGAAGTTGGAGATAAGTGGCTAATAAATGTTTTATTTAATTAATTTTGTTGAATTAATTTAGCCACATGATGGATGAGTTGGCAAAGGAAAGATGAAGTGGAGATGGAAGGATGAGTTGGAAAAGGGATTAAATAATTTAAGAAATCATTTAATATTTGAGACTATAGGATGGAGGAATAACCATTAAATACTATATATTTAATTGATTGAAGGAATAATTAAATATTAGATATTTAATTTATTGATTAGAGGAAAAGGATAAATGAATTAATTAATAAATATTTCAATTAAATTAATTAATAGAAGAATATGGAATGAATTAAATAAATTAATCTTTTCAAATTAACTATTTAATAGAAGAATAATTATTAAATAAATATAAAATATTTATTTAATTTCTCATAGCCATTTTTATGTGTATACAACCACCATGTTCATCAGAATTAGAGTCATCAAAATCAACATCCTTTGAACTAGAACTATCAGAGTCACTATCTTCAGGGCTATCTGAATCCTCCTCCTCCTCCTCATTCTTTGTTTTCCTCATAGTGATGTTTACAAGCTGAGGATGTCACCAATAGTTGGGGAATCCCCTCCATCTCCACCATATCCACTGCTAACACCTCCTCCATCTCCATTGTCTCCTTTATCTCCTCCATCACTACCATCTCCTCCACCACCACCATCTCCTCCATTGTCTCCATCATCTTCTCTCCTCCCTTTCACTCTCCCTCAACCTCTAGCTCTAGCCCTAACCCTACCTTTCCTTGGACCCTACCCTTGACCTTATCCTCGTCCTTTATTTGCTATTTCTCATATTTCCATGGCAATAGGTATAGGTATGGCTAGATCCATGAGTGGAGTAGGTCCGTGAATGATCCACCATTAATCATACTAGGGAGCAACACTTGCATCAACCAATTTGAACCCCAATTCTTTCGTACTAGTAACAAATTATCAAACTCTGCATAGTCTTCTTGTGAACTGATGCAAGGCCCCAATCTCTCACCTCTCAGGTAGTGTGAGAAAAATATGTTGTACTATTAGGAACACCCTGTTGTACTCCAAACTCCCTAAGATCATTGCTTGACAAATGGATGCCAATAATCCTCTGGTACTACACTATTTTCTCAATCAAATACATATGTCGTCAACAATAGGGGAGGTGCTTGACATTATCATCCCATCCCAAGAAATCCCTGTATGGTCTCCAAACAAAGTATTGAAGTATGTCCAACTCATGTCGCCAGTATAATATGTGACCCACTTGACATTGTGTCACAACCCTAACATAGATATAAGTGTAAGGTATTCTTGGATCAAGATGCCTCTAAACAACTAGTTGGCACATGACAATGTGCTCCCATGCCTAAATTTGCAATAGAGTGATGCCAGAATCAAGAGATTGAGCACTTGAGTAAGCAACTATGTGGAGATGATAATAAAGCATGGCCAATGCACATGACCCCCAAGTGTACACCCAACTCTCATAAATCATGCCCTCAAGCACCTATCCGAATCCCACAAGAAATCCATGCCCACATTTATTCAGAGCCAATAGCCTAGCAACAAGAGCATTGAGAATAACAATATACCTATCATACATGCACATCATAGTCCCCCACCAGATCTCCTAATAATCATCAATACCCAATTCAATCAAGTCACACATAAACAATCTACAGAGAGCTACAATACCAGTGTGTGGCTCATAAATCACCCTCTCGTCATGTATAAGGATCTAAAGGATACAAAAAACATCCTTGAGAGTCACAATAGCCTCTCTAGCCGGTAGGTGGAATGAACATGTCTCTAAATGCCATGGCTCAACAAGTGTAGTGATCAACATATGGTTTGTCATAATCTCAGGCATATATTAAACATGATATAGTTAAGTGCTTGTAGGCACCCTCACTTAATGTCATCCAATTGGTGTCACAAAGAGATCCACTTAGACCTACTTTCGTGTGTACCCAACATGGATAAGACCGCCTGAGTCCAAAATAAATGTTATGTCAACCTATGCATCTGGTTGACCAATCGACAACTTATTCATCCAATTGTGTTATCAATAAAGCCCTAAAACTGTAAATGCATTATTTTACCAACAAATTCGCAAGACAATTTTCAAATGCGACAAACTTAATTCATTATAAGCATAATAGTTAAATGTGTAAAATATTTCCTAAATGTGCAACACCTAGCTCGACTATGACACAATTAGTGAATGTGCCACTTAATCAACAAATGCATTAAACTATCTATAAATGCACAAAATGTGTAGGTGTATGCAACACAAATAATATTTGACTCCCTATGACTTAACACAAATCGAGTAATTAATGCATCAAATCGACAAATTGAGATTAAGTACTTACCCTACTGCCTATCTTAGCTCACTTGTCGAAGGTCTAACCTTGCTTTGCATGATGCAACTCTCACCTGATGCCCACAATAGCTCCACAACGATGCTCAAAAGGCTCTCTAAACTCTCCAATTTCTCCAAGCTTTCGATGCACAAATAAACCCAAACGAGCTTCAAACTTCCTATTTATAGCCCAAATGTGCCTTAATCAGGATTTCCTAATGCACTGGTCATAATCCTTTTTGTCTTATGATCCTTGTAAATTGATCCTATAAAAATATATTTTTCTGCAAAATACATATTTAGATTCCTAGTCATATTGTCGTCAAATTGGCCTTCAAATAAAAAAACTTTGTCTGATTTCCCGAGGGGGCACCATATTATCTTATCCCACTGGGACACACTGGAGCATAATTTTATCGATTTTTCTCTAAAACAATGCTCAAAATCATATTGTCTTAAAGAGGGGTAAAATGTAGACACCTAAAATTGTTCCACGCTTGCGAACAATAATTTTACTAATTATTCATCTTCGTTAATTAAATAATTTTAATTATTTAATTAATCTAAGCTTATTCTTCTAAATTAACATTATTCTTCTGTTCCAAAATCAATTTTTGAATTTCCCTCTAATTCCACAATTAATTAATCTTTAATCATTTCCTTTCTAATATTAATTAAATAATATCATTATTTAATTAATCTTGATTATTCACTTTAATTAAATGATATTTAGTGTTAAATTAAATCAATTATCTTCTCATGATTAAATAATAACTCCAATTTATTTAATTATCTAACAATGTCCTCTCAACTTACTAAATTTACTAATTTAGATTAATTTCATTTCCCTCACATTTCAAATTAAAGTCATTTCTCTCCAAATTCAAATTAATTTCATTTCCTTCGCATTCCAATTTAATTTCACATTTTTGAAAATATAAATTTCATCCAAATTAACCAAAATGCTAATTTCATTAAATTTCCTATAGCAGGTGTTGAAATTAACTAACTACCACAGACTCTCAATTCCCATGAATGAGTCATCAATCACCTTATTCTAACTAGTCAATTAGTCCTTTCTTTTCAAAATCACTTTTTCTGACTAACTCATCTATCCACTCACGAAATCAGTCAAATGAGTAAATTTCTCAATCAAATTCAGTCAGGTTGAGTAATCATCTCCAACCAACTTGTCTCATCAATTCTCAACTATTGATCGACTTTGATGTCAAATCAATCTTCACTGTTCATTTAAATTTAGAAAATCTATAAATTGAACATCAATTATCAATCATGGATAACCACATTCTTTGAATTCTTGTGCCAATACTTTATAGGTAATATGCGACTCTGAGAGCCACTACCATCATATGCAATAAGGAAGAGAAGAGTGATGAGAGCCACATGCTAGGATTCAAAATTGAGTTTGTTTGATTTATGTTGTTGTTGAATTTATTTGAAAGATTTTATTATTTACAATTGGAATTAGTGATAGATTTAGGCTTGTGGTTGCTAATTTGGTCTATTGCAAGTTTCCCCCCAATTTTCAGTCATATACACTACCTTCTTACTTTAAGTTGACGAAATAGTGAATACCATCAGAGGACTTGGTGAAGAGATAAAAGAAGCAGTGACTATGAAAATGGCACTCATACCCTTCCCCCAAGTTTTAATTCAATGTTTTTGTAGTTGAAGAGGCTAAATATTTGAATATCCTAGCTACAGATGAGTTACATGGAATTTTGACTACATGTGACACGAGGATTGACAATGATGAATACTCAAGAAAAGAGGCACTATTGAAAGTGTTCAAGAAATAAGAGAATATAGGCTCTGATGATGAATCGGATCTAGAAGAAGAGAATTTTGTCAAAAAGTTGTATAAAGGTTTTAGAAAGTACAAATGTTTAAATTATGGTGAAGTATGTAATTTCATGGCTTAGTGTCCATATATAAAGACTGTAATTTAATAAAAATCAAAAGAAGTGGAATAAGTGCATGCCTAAGAAGAAGAACTTTTTGACGGATCCATAAAGTTTCTTCACTAATAAAGAAAGTTGTTCATTTGACGAAGAGGATCAATGTTGCTCTAGGAATGAAGGTGAAAAGGAAAAGGCCCTATTCATGGCTATCAAAAGTACAAAAGATGATATAAAATATGGAAATAAAGATGATGAGGTGGATCTTGTGGAAAAGAATTATAGAGGAAGTAAAGGATGAAGAAGAGTTAGCTTAGAATCTTGAAAAAGCAAAGAAGTTGGTCATTGATCTCAAGATATAGGTGGAAGAGGCAAAAATAATAGAAGAAGTTATGACTGGAAGCTTAATGGAAAGGACTGTGAAATACTTGAAGTAGAAGTTGTGACCTTGAGAAAGGATATGCAAAAAGCAAATAATCAACTAAAATTAAAGTTTGGAAAAAGCATATAGATCTTAGATGAAATCATAAGTAGCCAAATATTATCACATATCAAGATTAGTATTGGATTTAATGAGATAGAATAGTAAGATGATACAACAACCCATTAAGACAGTTACTAAGAATCCAGAAGAGAATGGCTCTAGAAGTTCAAGATCTGAATAAACCTAGGCAACCAAAGACAACAAGAAGGAAGATGATAGTTTTACCTAAGCGTGTAAACAAAAAAGGAGATCCAAAAAGAAAACTTTAAGAGGAACAAGCATACAATACTAGGTTCAATTATTCCTTTTTATAGTTATTGTTTTAATTGCAATCAATTTGGTTATAAGGTAATACATTATAGAAAACTTCCTACGAGAAGGATTAATTTTGTAAGCAGAAATATTTTTGCACCTTTATTTGATTTCAATATTGTTTGTCACGAGTGGGATAATTTTGGACATATTGCTAGATAGTGTAGCAGTGATTTTGTGAATCCTCTTAAGCCAGATATAAAATTTGAATAAACTAGAAGAGAGAAATAGAGAAGGTTTGGAAAAGGAGGCCACAAAGACAAAGATTAGAAAGACGTATAGTTGCACAAAATGTACTTCATGCTCAAAAGAAGAAGAATTTATGGATCATCGATAGTAGATGCTCGAGTCACATGATTAGAGACAAAAGAAAATCCATGAACTTTAAAAAATTTGATGGAGGAGTTGTGATTGGTAAAAACTCAGTTGCAAGAATTACCAATAAGGGTACTTTGAGTCTTGATGGTGGAAAAACCAAAACCTATGATGTCCTATATGTAAAAGGTTTGTAACGTTATTTTCCAAGTGCAACTAAAATGTGTGATAAAGAATACAACTTGCATTCAATGCTAATGGATGAGAGATTAGAAAAACTAGCACCAATGAACTAATTGTGCAAGGAAGAAAGGAAAACATTGATGTGTATCATCTCATTAAATTCAATGGATAGAACTATTTTTCTATATAGAGGTAAGTAAGATAGTTCTAGCATAGAAGGTTGGGGCACATTAATTTTGATGACCTTGAGAGGATTAATTCAAAAGGTGTCATAAGAGACATGTCTATGATTATGAAGCCTCCATCCATTAGCTACAAACCATGTCATGAAGGAAAATAAATAAGAACCAAATTTCCAACCGAGGAGTATTCAACTACAAAACTATTAGATCTAATTCATACAGATTTGTGCGGACCAATGGAACAAAGATTCTACAAGGTGAGAGGTATTTTATGATGCTCATTGATGATCATTCTAGAATGAATAGGATCACATTTGTAAAAGAAAAATCAGAAGTTTTTTAAAATTTTAAAGCATTTAAAGTGATGGGAGAGAATTAGATGGGTAGGACAATTAAAGATAGAGGGAGAGAATTACTTCATAAAGAAAGAATAGGAATATGTAAGAGATGACAAGGACAATGTTGAGCCAACCCAAGTTATTGCACCTATATTGGATAGTTGTTTAGATAGTAGTGTATGGTTTGAACAAAGCACAAATTAAGACAAGGACTAATAAAACACCATATGAAATATGGAAAGGGAGATTGATATATGTTAGGCATATCATGATATTTGGAAGTAAGTTCTATCTCAAAAGGGATGAGGAAAATATGGGTTAGTTTGATTTTGGATCTGATGAAGGCATTTTTCTTGTTTATTATATGAGAAGCGAGGGTTGTGGATGTTATAATACAATATTGCGAAGAGATATTGAAAGTGCCAATGTGAGTATTGATGAGACAACACAGTTAAATGATGTTTTGGTTGAGTATGACAATGACAAATCATTTCACAGTGGTGATGAGTTAACTAGAAGTGAATTGGAAAATATAGTTGTAAAGACTCTAACCATATATGTTCAGAAGAATCACTCCAAAGGTTATATTATTGGAGATGAAGATAGTGGAGTTCAAACCTGAAGAAGGATTGAGAAATCAAATGAACATGTCCAATTTGTGTTATTATAAAAAATTGAAGCAAGTACTTTTGAAGAAGCTAGCAAAGATAAGGGATGGTTAGGGGCAATGAAGGAAGAGCTAAATTCGACTAAGAAGGAAGAGCTAAATTCGACTAAGAAGGAAGAGCTAAATTGGACTAAGAAGAATTAAACTTGGGAACTTGTTCTAATGCCTAAGGACAAAAATGTCATTGGCACAAAATGGGCTTTTAGAAACAAACTCAACAAAATTGGAAAAGCAATTTGGAATAAGGTCAAACTTGTATGAAAATGATATGATCGAGTAGAAGGAATTGATTTTGAGGAGACATTTGTTCCAATAGAAAGATTGGAAGCAATTGGAATGTTTCTTGCATTATCAATGTTAAGGAATTTTAAAGTTTATTAGATGGATGTCAAATAAACATTTTTGAATGGAGAGTTAGAGGGATAAGTATACATTAAACAACCAAAAGGTTTTATGCTTTTAGAAAATATGGATTTTTCATGTCAACTGAAGAAGGATCTCTATGGAATCAAGCAAGCTCCTAGAGCATGGCATTTAAGATTGGATAAGCATCTACAACAAGGCTTCAAAAGAGGTGGTGCAGATTGTAACCTGTAAATAAAAACTAAAGGTAATCAATTATTGATTGTTGTTGTTTACATGGATGATACTATTTTTGGAGGTAGTAGTGATGCAGTGTGTAAGGAATTCTGAGATGATACACAAAAATAATTTGAAATGTCAATGCTTGGTGAGTTATCTTTCTTTCCTGGTTTACAAATATCTTAATAAAAAAAGGTATATTCACATCTCAAACCAAGTATATAAAATAAATGTTGAACAAGTTTAAGATGGAATATTTCAAATCAATTAGTGCACCTATGGTGACTAGATGTAAATTGAACAAAGATGATGAGTCAAGTTCAACAAATCAAATGTTGCATAGATCGATGATTGGTAGTTTATTGTATGCAACTTTTTCTAAATTGGATACAATGTAAGTAGTGGGTATGGTGACTAGGTTTTAGGTAGCACCTAAGCAAACACATGTAAAGGTAGTAAAAATAATATTCAAATATCTAAAAGCTACTTTAGAATTTGGTCTACGGTATCCCAAGAGTGCAAATTTCAATTTGACAACATACACAGATACAAATTGGGTTGAAAGTTTTGATGACCAGAAGAGTACAAGTGGTGGATATTTCTTTCTTGGTGACAGCCTTGTATCATGACTGAGAAAAAAATAGGACTCAATATTCCTATCTACAAAAAAACTGGAGTATATTACAACAATTTCTCGTTGTACCCAAGTTCTATGGATGAAACAAAATTTGAATAAAATTAAAATGGAGTTTGATGAGCCCATTCCTATCATTTGCGATAATACAAGCGCTATAAACATCTCAAATAATTTGTTAATGCATTCAAGGACAAAACATATTTCAATTAAGTATCATTTCTTAAGAGAGAAGGTTGCAAACAAATAAGTGAAGTTAGAATATGTTGAAACAAAGGAGCAAATTGTTGACATCTTTACAAAACCTCTTTCAAAGAAGTCATTTGAGTATTTCAGGTAGAAGTTGGGGGTGGTAGCTCCACCCTCTTGCAACAAGAGGAAGCACACGTTGAGGGGAAGTGTGGACTCCTTGTCGCAAGCATACTTGGTGGCCTTGTGAAGAGTTTTACTATACAAATAGGAGGAAAAAGAGCAGGAGAATCAATGTTTTCCTTTTCCATCAATGTCAAAGGGGGAGAAAGGAAGCCAAAATGTTGTGGCACTCAAGGAAGAGAGGATTCCAAAGAAGATTTCATACTTGAAGAGAAAGGAAGTTAAGTACAAGTATATTGAAAGCAATATTGCTCTCAGTGGGAGCATTTCGTGGATGACATTTTGTTGTTTTCCATCAATGACAAAGGGGGAGATTTTTAAACATTGTATTGTCATTGACGTCAAAGGTGCAATCAGTGTGGTTATTTATTTCAAGGTATCCAAAAGGTTTTTGGAAGTTTAATTACTTCTCAAATGACATGTAGTTTACCTAATGTGGTTAGTCATGCAATTGTACATGAATATCATCATGTTTCCCTTGATTTAGAGTGTTTGAAAGGTATAGTAATATTAATTACTATCATGCCATGTTAGAGCATTGATGATCTAGATGAACAAAGTCAAGCTAAGCTGGATATATATTCTATAGTATCTCACTAATTTCATCTTAATCATGCTTCAATTGCTATCAAAGATCTAGAAGTATCTACATGTAGAGGAGAGGATTCGCTACCCTCGAGATGACAAGATCTCGAGGATCAAATAGCTCTTCACTACCTCATTGAACTAGAGCTCTATTGAGCTAAGAAGATAAATGTAAAAGAAATAAATCTAACCACACTAAATTATACTTGCGAACTAAAAATGTAGAATAGCAGAAATATATAGAAACAAAGAGCTTAAACACATGTACTTTTCACCTCTGAATTGGCAAAGCCTCGACCTTGGACACCAATGTGTTGCGGGGATGTGTGCATGCCGCATTGTCATCCATGCAGATAGAGAATAAAAATTACCATAAACTACATGAACAAATGTCCCATGCTCCACACACCTGCTTGCCACCTGCACACACTCAAACAAGGAAAATTGTTGGGGTTGTATAGGGGTTTGCCTTAGTCAAACCCCCGTTTTGATGCTTCTATCTCCACATATAAATAAATAGATAGATTGGATAAAAGATAAATAGATTACATAATACAAACAAACCTCACTTAATGGAAGAAAACCCTTATTACTAAAGATTAAATGCAAATAGATGATAAATGCATTTATAGATCAATGAGATAATATTGTATTGCATCTACAATAGATATGAAAGATAAGAGAGATAGGAGAGTGTTGTATCTTACAAGACCCCTCTCTTGAGATTGCAATGCGAAGGTTCTTAAAGGAAGACTTGGCTTCTTTGATATCTTATGTAGATTTTGATAGAGTTTTGTTATGTGTGTGAGAGAGAAAGAGATCCAAGAGCATAAGTGTTTCAAAATAAATGAGAAAGATGGAATTTGTTGCTTAGATTGGGTGGGAATAGTTGTTTCAGATGAGTCCAAGCAAAGGGACACACGTCAAAAGAGGACTGATGTGAAATAAACCCATTTGAATCTAGAATCTTTTTGGAACATTTGTGTGCTACGTAGACATCTGTGTGCCACACTGTCGTCCGACCAAATAAATCCCAAATGTGGACCAAGGGTTGCTAACACTTCACCTTTGAAATCCATGATGTCAGAATGATAAAATCCTGATCATGAATTTTGTCATGAATGCACTAGGTGCCATGCGAAAGTGTCTTAAATGCACCAGATGCAATTTGCAACACTACACTACGATATGTTTTTGAGGTCTATCTCTTAGAGCCAATGTTTACATCAACAACTTGTTTTGTATTGTATTCTACCATAATGATGTTTTGAGACTTGCGTTTTGGAAGACAAGTAAGACTATATATAAAGATAAATCTATTCAAGTTTTAGAGGTGGAGTTCAATAAGAAGAAAAGTTAAAGTCAACATTATCCTCACCATGACTTGTTCTTAGTCTGTTATGGTGTTCCAAATGTATGTGCTATAATTATTGCATTAGTTGTATAAAGTGTGTTGATGTTCTTTTCTTCCAGTAGAGTGTGTGTTGGATAATACATAGACTATCCCCATTCTTGGAGTAACGCGTGGGCTTTAGGACCTAGCCAACTACACATTTGATTGAGGATATTGCATATAGTTTACTTTTGGATATTATTAAATGTGTTTGAAATCAACATAAGTTGGTAATTATTATTGGGATACTTATATATTTCTAATCAAATTCATTCCAAGTGGGAGAGTAGGTGAATGTGTGTTGATGGTGCAAGAAGAAATCTGATAAATTGTAAATGTTGTGCAAACTATCTATTCAATGCAATAACTCAATCGAAGGTCTCATGCATAGTGTGAAGGTGTTTTGAAGCAAATAATATTAGGAATATGTTGAGGGTTCATCCTTGAAGGTCTCCATAACATATCTTTTGTATATATTGATGTATTTGAGATTAGTGTATCATATATTGAGTTGGTGCTTAGATCCTGGATCAGGGGATTAGTGTCTCCTATAGGTTAGTGCTTGCAAATGTAATTGGGTATTGGTGTCTCTAGTAGGTTGGTTCCTACTTAATATTGTAATTTCTTTAATATATCTTTGTGAGGATGGATCTGGGCAATAGATTAAAGCAATTATTCTCAGATCATGGTTTTTTTCCTTTTGGGTTTCTATGTAGATTTGGTGTTCATTTGTGTGGATGTGTGTGTTTGTGTTCAACATTTTATAAGTCTCTTAATGATTAAGGAAATATTAGTAAACACCACTAATGATGAATTGGGCTCAAGGTTAGTTTTGGTGTTCAAAGAAGTTTTTTTATGAATAGATTCAGGATTGAAACTGGCCCAAACCGGTGGTGGCTATAATTAGGGAGTCACCTTCCTAGGAACACCTCCACCCTCCAGCAGAGGGGAAATACAACCACTCCCAACCAACCCCTTCTTACGTTTATTCCGTTTCACCTCAATCCATCCATTCGCTTGAGCATTCTTGAGTAACTTCATATTTTGGACCCCAGCATAATCCACTTTTTGAATAGCATGGTGCCCATCCCTAAAACCTACAACATGATCTCCTTGGAAAACTGACCCACTCTCCATATTCTGTTCAGACATGGCTTCACCCTCCATCTTCTAGTCGGACGCACAACCAACCTATGTAGAGTTGCCACCCAAACGAGAACCTCCATTTTTTACACAACCCAAACCTCCTACTGCCCTTTGCATATTATTAGTTGGGTCCAAACCCTTATCACTGAAAAGATCCCCCACAATTGGGGGGGGGGGATCTCCTACCACCTTATGCACTGTATAAAATTGTGGAGTGACCTCTTTCCACCAAGATGTTGTACGCTTCACTCTAAGCCTAGTGCAAGAATCAACATTATGCCCAGTCTAAAAATATCTCCTACATCTAAAAGGAATCCCTTTATAATCCATAGACTGAAGCCAACTCCCTTTGGAGGATGTAATAGAAATTTTAGAAGGGAGGCCCATGGAAATATCCACCACAACCAACAAATGAGCAAAAGTAGTATGCAACATATTTAAAAGGTCATCATCAGTCATTAAAAACGTACCTAAGGAGTTCCCGATAGCTTCAAAACAAGAGTCAAACCAATACTACATTGGAAGGCTTGGAAGTCTGATCCAAAGAGGGGTCAGATCGAAGGACTCTAATTCAGGGTTGAAAGCCGGATGCCATGGTTTCAGCATCAAATTGTTTTTGTCCTCCCAACTCCAATGACCACCACCGAGGACTTTGTTTCTGTCTGCCACACTTTGGAAAACCACAATGAAAAAGCCACGAGCATGTGGGTAAATCTACACATAATCCTCCACCAAGGGTTCCCAATAAACCGAGATCCATTTGTGCAACTCACCAAGACTCGACCATCTACCTATAAAGTGCCCAATAAGCCCTAACTCTGAAAAAACCACTTCATTATGCTCAAATTCCTTCTCAACCTCCTCCGACAGAATAACAAAAGTGAATTTGGTTGTGGGAACCAAAGTCATAGCAACAAGGGTCGGGTTACCCATGCTATGAGATACACCTCCCAACAGTTGACAGTAATCCCTCGGAACCACCGTACACCTATCGCTTCCCCCCACCCACCTAGCATTCTCTGGGAAGGGCTGAGAGTGGGAGTGAACTAAGCCCTGACGAACCCCATGATCCTAAATATCAAAATGATCATGATGTCAAGCCATCGCAGATCCTCCTGTTGATTCTACACCCAGGCGGGATCGAAACCTACCCCTCTTCACCACAGACACCCAGCTTCGGGCCTCTCAACCAGGGGAAGAAGAAACCCTAGCCCACGAGGTGACTTGAAAGGGCATCACACTCTTTCAACACACAATGTATTAAATCTCTTTCTTAGTTGAAGAACATTTTTTTTTCAAAGTGAAGAACACAACCTAATGTTCAGAGAAGTTATTAATGGTAATTAATGTTAAATTAAATTAGAATTGGCATATACTAATTCAACACCCCCTCTCAGTATATCCGTGTGCTTAACATGTTCCTCCTACATGGTGAATTTTCTTTTCCAAGCATGCACAATCCATAATTTATTCCATCATCCTCCAAATATTTAGAGAGTCCTCTAATTTCCAAGTTTAGGAGCCAAAAATGAGTTATCCCCCATTTCCATGCCAAAGAGAAGTCATTTATGGGAGCACCACGTCAAACCTCGCCATTCAATAAGGCGATGACACATGACATGCGATGACCATAAAATTACAACAAGAAAGATAACGATCACTCCATACTTTTCATTTTCTCTCATATATGTGAAATGACAACTCGAGACTCCCACATGTGTAAATGAGAACTTCCCAACTTTCTATGTGCTACACATGGGTAAAAATAATAGCTTCATTCTTTCTCATGCTTCATTAAGGCAAGGTCTTCTCAAGGAGATTTTAAAAATAAATAAATTCACTTAACATTCTAAATAGATCCCTGATATGTATCTATTCCATAGATACTTACCTAAGTGGTCAATTTTTAGATTAAACACATAATAAAAAAAAATTTTACACCCTTTTGAAGTTTGCATTTCAAAACCATCCAAGTTTGCACTAAAAAAAGACATCAAGAGACCTTGAAGCATTAACACAATGCAAATAAAAAAATTCATGTTATACGATGAAGCAAAAACCACTAAGAATAACAAAGTTCATCCTAAAGGGTCATATTTCTCTTAGTCAACACTTTAGCCCCTTTTGCCCTTGTATGTGTTTTTCTATGATTTGAGCCTTTTTCCTAAGTCAAATTGTCTCCTAGCAATGACTTTTTGCTAAATTAATATCTTACTCGTTGCATTGTGGCCACTACTAGCATATATATCTTAAATACATCACCTAAAAGATGTAGAGAGATATCAATCTCAATAGCAATTTCATTCAAGACATCTCAAGATTGATATCTCTCAAAATCTCTTAGATAAACATATTAAGATATCCACACTAGTTAAATAAAGTTCAAATTATATACTAGATTTTAGGAAATTGCTACTTATACACTTGTTACTGCACAAAACTAACCAAAACAAAATAAATTCAAAACAATAAAACACTATATACCATTTTCAATATCATAACATTACATATTTAAAAAAAACACTTAAACAATTAAATCACACTTAATTTATTCTCCCCTCCATATTTGTAGTCCCATGATTCATTTTTCAAAATAGGAATTATTTTATTCTCCCTTTTTTCGATAAATGCCTTTGACCCGGAGCTATGAACTTGTGAAGTCACAAACGAGAGACCTCATCCTCATTTAAACACCTCAATGGGATTTGAACATCAACACCACAACTTAACCATCACACGATGCCACTACCACCTAATTTATTCTCCCCTTCAAATGCCTACATAGAACTATTTTCCAAACCTTATATATTTTCTATTCCCATAACCTCATAATAAATTTTATTTAATTTTTATTCATTATCTAAAACTTATTTTCCAAACCTTATAAATATATATTTTGTATTCCTACAATAAGTTTCATTTAATTCCTATCTTATATATTAACATTAAAATATTTAAAATTAGCTTGTTAATGGGTTGCTGAGGGCTAATCTTCAGAGTAAGGGCAATTCAACCTCGGAGTGGACTCCACCTGAGAAGGGGTGGACTAAGATTAACTTTGACGGAGCATCGAGGGGCAATCCAGGACCCTCGGGTGTTGGGGTGATTGCTCGAGATGATCGGGGTAACATTCTGGCCATTGCGGCCAAGAGATTGGTGGATGGATTGAACAATGTTGCCGAATGTCAAGCTACGTTGGAAGCAATCCTTATGGCTGGGAAATTGGGAGGCAAGAAACTTCATTTGGAAGGTGATTCTCAGGTTGTGGTGAATGAGATTGTGTGCGGGCGAATGGAAGCATGGTTTTTAGATAAGCAGGTGCGTAGGATGCAATTTCTACTGAACAATTTTGAAGATTTTAAAGTAACCCATGTCCTGCGGGAAGCTAATTTGGAAGCTGACAAACTTTCCAATGTGGGAGCAAATGGTTCCTTGGAAAACTTGTTTAGTATTTTTGAGGACTTTAGAGATTGTAGTCTTCTTGAGTAAGATTTGAGTTGATGGCTTTTTGGAAAAAGTGAACCCAAGCTTGATTTGTTGTGTCCACTCGCAACCTTGGCTCTGTGGGAATTTAAGTCCCTCGTGGTGTGTGTTCTTCAAATTTGTTGCAAGTGGCCTTGAGGTGTTGGTTGATGATGGAGGTGTGTGGAGTGAGTGACCGACGATGATGTTGGCAGTAATGTGAAGCATGTGAAGCTTTCTTGACAAGAGATTGAGGCGGCTTTAAAGACCCTTGTGTGTTGATTCCTGACACTTTGTGGTGAAAGCTTGGTGTTTGACGAAGTGCTCAGGGTTTCTTTCTGTGCAGCGGAGAGATAGGATGGAGGCAAATTTTTCGTTGGAGTCGGACAAACAATTGCTTGCCTTTCATGGGTCGGTCTCAAGGATCAGGTTTTCAAACGTCTTCAAAGTGGATGGAGACGCCTTCTAATGGGAGAGGAATTTCTTTCTCAGGATTGGCGACCTAGAACAAATCTAGACATTTCATCTCTGTTTACTACTTTGGCCCTGTAGGTGGGGAAGTCGAATGAGGAAGTGCAACGTATTACTTCCCTAGTTTTACGACCCAAATGGGCAGGAGGTTTGCAGGATGTGGTGGCCCATTTTGTCATTGGTGTGGGGCTGAGGATGGCGGAGGGCCCAAGCAAGAGGATTGGAGTGGATGTTGGGGAGCTGCAGCCTTTTGTAGTCTGGTCGGCTTCTCGGTCAGTCGCTTCGCAGGTGGAGGACGCAAGAAATGGCTGGGCTGAGATCGTGAACTTTGTTCGCCAGTTGGGGCCGACTGAACGTTTTAATATTCGCAGGAAGGTGACTCCCATTCGGTCCGAGGCCCCCCTGGACGAGAATGGGAGGCCTTTGGTTCGGCACCAGCTCCCAATGAAATCAGCGAAGGTGGTGGAGTGTGGGTCGTTGTGTGGAGGAAGGCTTGGAATGGTGCCAGGTGGTGGGAGTGAGCCGTAGGTGGCTGGTTCCACCAGGGGTATTCCCAATTTCTCAAGAGAGGAAGCTTTGGGATGGTTTCGGTGCTAGGTTTTAGCTAGTTGGGGTTTGTGGTGTGGTCCTTTTTGTATATGTAAGCGACCCCTTTTGTGGCTATGGGTCTTAGTAGGTTGATGCTTGGGTTCTTTTTTGTAGTAGGGGCGTGACCCCTTGGTATTGCAGATTGTTAATCTGCTCCTTGGTTGTAATACTTTTCTTTCAAAGCGATATAATACTCTATGTTATCGATAAAAATAAAAATAAAAAATTTAAAATTAGAAATTAATTACATGAAAGACAAGCTTATTATAGAGTATGGGATTGAACATGATCTATTTTTTAGGGATACAATTTTTTAAGCATAAGAATTGATGAATAATGATGAACAATAAGTACTCAATAGATACTGAGAGGGGGGGGGGGTGAATCAGTATAGACAAAAACTTCCTTAAACCACTTTGACTGCAAAGACTGCACTAACTGGTAAATAGGATCATCGATCTAAATCAGGGCACTACCAGTAAAACACAGTGAGACTGTGAAACACATAAACCGATAACACTTAGATCTTCACAGAACCTAATAACTCATTTCCACTTCATCCATATGCTTAAAATCTATTATTCCATTTCCACTTCACCCATATGCTTAAACAAGTAATACATCATCAGAAATATAAAGACCATTGGATCAACTAGCTTTACCACTTGACAAAAAATACTAAGACATCACATGAAAGCATCACACATAACACACTTATTTTTCACGTGGAAACCCAACTAGGAAAAACCACGGTGGGGATGAATACCCACAAGTTGTTCTTGAACTCTTATAGAGTCCGCTCTGTTAGGAGCCTAATCCGGTTAAGGACTTCACAATAGGTTCTGCTAGGAACCGATCCTGTTAGGGATCACCCGGTTAAGGGATGGCTAAATACCCGGTTAAAGGTTAGAACCCTGTTAAAGGTTACCTCGCAAGAGGATTTGAAGAACTCATTGATTTGAGTCACCCTATTAAAGGATTTACACAGAGCCTGTTAAAGCTACCCGGTTAAGGGATTTTCCAACTGCTGAAGTGGTTAGAAGTCAACAGGTAATACACTGATCTGATAACAACACTCAATGCCAAGGGAGATCCACTTAAGTTCCTTTACTTCTGCAATCACACTCTGCAGGTATCAAGACACTTCTCTGGTTTGGTAAGAATCAAGTATCTCTTCACTTGGATACACGCATAACATTTTCCAACAACTTCATAATTCAAATCATCATCGACCTTATAGACAACAGATAGGTTAGTAGCATAAACCCTAAACCCTAAACATTTAGGTTTATCAATACAGTCGGTCCAATCCTGACCGTTCAAAATACATTGCATTGAATAAAACAGTCTTGAATAGACCTCAAGACGTTCTCCATCGTTCGTTCTTTGTTGCTTCTGGAAGTTGATAACCCATCATGCGCTCTCCACCATTTACTGAGACTTCGCACATTCCCGAGGTAGATGGGACCAATCTTCTTCATGCAAGATCCTCAAGGAAATCCTTCATGCGCACAAGGCTGACGTGGCAACATGATCTGATCTCCATTTCAATGCTAACCTATCACAGGATGTCGTCGGTCGAATTGAAATGCATCAACCAAAAACCTCGATACAAACTTTCTGTATACCGGTTCACATACCGGTTCACTTTCTGCATATACCGGTTCATTCCATCATACCGCTTCACTTGTACCATCATACCGGTTTACTTGTATCATCATACTAGTTCACTTGCTAGGTTGCTTACTTCAATATACCGGTTCATACTTCAGCATATTGACATCAATGACAACATACAATATCATCATGTCATCACACTTCTGCATATATGCCAACAAAGAATAAGAATGAATAAAAAAAATATAATGATATGATAATGTAATAATAATAACTTAATTCTAATATTTTTTTGTTTTTTATAAATAATTCAATAAAAAATGGAGTGAAATAAGGAATGTGAAAAAAAGCAGAATACTAATTTGCAGGGAAGTGCTAGGGTTATTGGAGATAACGTTGCGCCGAAGCCAATGGATTGGAGCGACTCGGATAACGACGGGGAGCACCTTCAGGTTATTGATGTCACAGATGAGGTCGTGTATGATATTGAATTTCTTAAGGACTTGGTGATCATCTGTAGATTCATCAGACCTAGATCAGACCAGAAAAAGATCATCAAGTGGATCGAAGACTCATGGCACACACCTCAAATCACTAAGTTACTGGCGGAAGGTTTCTTCATAGTGATTTTGCGACTGAGGGGGAACGACAAAAAATCCTGGAAGGAGGTTTGTGGATGATGAATTTGAAGCCGCTTTACATATAAAAATGGTATAGGAATTTTAATCCTCTTCAAACAGACCCTTACGACAAGCCAATATGTATTCAGTTAACTAATCTCCCAATGGAATATTGGACAGAGGAAACCCTAGAAAAGATTGGAAGATCTCTCAGGACTCTGATTGAGGTTGATGCGAATATTGTCCAAGGGGATTCGTATCTATATGCAAGGATACAACTTGCCGTGATAAGGAGGATTCCTACAAAAGTAAAATTGAGACTACGGGGGGTGGATAGGGAGCAAGGGATCGAAATTGAAGAGGAGAAGTATTATTGATTAAATTGCAGTAGAAGAAATCATGCCACAAATAATTGTAGGATTCTGAAGAAAGAAAAAAAGAAATGGCGACCCAAGCAAAAGGCAATGGTTGAAACCTTAGGGGATTTATTGTATCTTGGATACTCAAAGTGTCTAGACAGTAAACAAGCTTCACACCATAATAATGATAAGCCCGTGGAGCAGGCAAATCTAAATTCCAAGGGAGTTAATGAAGAAAGAGCACACACAGATAAGGAAATCGAGCCCTTATACGACTCGAACTTGGAGGATGGATGGGAATCAAATAGTGAGGAGGATAAAGGCGGATTGGGAATTTCCAACACTAGATATATTAGCCAATATGCAGTCAATCTTCTGGATAAGGGAAAAAGTGTTAAGGGGAGAAAATCTAACAACAAGAAAAAAGAAGAGAAGGCTACTGAGAAAGGGTTACTCAATCTGATTGAATTTTTGAAAAGAAAAAGTACTAAGGGAGTGCGCCGCTCACTTGGGGAGAAATGGGGATCACTACATGGAATGTCAAGGGCCTAATGACCCTTGACAAGAATTGGATGTTGAACTGACATCTGGACAAAATTACAAGCGATATAGTCACGTGTCAGGAGACTAAATGCAGTTCAAAAGATGGTGAAAAGTTGATAGGATATTGTAAAGGGTGGTTTGGTTTCTTTTGACCAACTGATGGCAAAGTGGGGGGATTGGGCATTCTTTGGAAGCCTTCCTCATCAGAAATTGGAATGATCTCAGGGGGTAAAAAATTGTATATCTTTCCATGTGTAGAGCATAATTAATCTGTTGGATCTCAAACTATGGAACATATATGGTTCCACACAATCTTTGGAAAAAATGCTTCTATGGGATAAAATTTATCGATCGGTGTCTGCTAGGGGTAATAGGAAACTATCGATGGGGACTTCAATGCAATTTTAGATCTTATAGAAAAGAGTGGTGGCTCAAAGAAGATCACTAAAGATATACTGGAATTTAGAAACTTTGTACAAAGGACTGATGTTGTTGACTACAAACCATTGGAAGGATGGTTCACCTAGACAAATAGATTGCTCGGATTTTCCAACATTGTTTAGTGTTTGGACAAATTTCTGATTGGGTCATATTGGATGAAGGAAGATTTTCTAGATTTCAGCCAAAACTCTTCCATATAGCATTTCAGATCATTTCTGAGTATAGTTGGAAATTGGCTCGGAGATTCAGAGAGGCAGTGACTATTTCAAGTTTTAGAATATGTGGTGGAGAGATGCATCAATTAGAGATAATTTGGAAAAATGGTGGAGTCAATGCAATCATTTTAGAGGTACGCCCAGTTTCCGTTTCATAAAAAAATTTGCTCATATTAAAAATCAACTCAAAATTTGGAATAGGGATGGTTTCAAAAATATACTATGAGAAAGAAAGAATTGAGGTTGAGTTAGAGCTTTAAATTTGAAAGTTCTTGTCGAAGGTATGAATCAAGATGATTACATTCATGAAAAAGAGTTGACATCTATGCTATCAGAGACATTAATCAAAGAAGAGATCTACCGGAAAGACAAAGCTAGAGAAATATGGATCATGGAGGGTGATAAGAACACGAAGTTCTTTCACACCTCAATAAAGGCCAGGAGGGCGCAAAACCAAATCAATGAAATCATCTTTGAAGATGGACTTTGTCACAAGGACAAAGATAGCATTGGTTTAGTGGCAGTTGCCTACTTTAAGAAAATTCTAAACGCAAATGGTCGAAGAGAGGAGCATTGTGTTGATAAGATGTTAGATGACATTCCAAAGTTAGTTTCAAATGAGGAAAATTAGATGTTAATGGAACCATTTATGGAAGCTGAAGTCTGGGCTGCAGTCTTTGGGCTTCACCCTAACAAAGCCCCAAGGTCGGATGGCCTGCCTGCAAGATTCTACCAAAACTGTTGGGAGTTCATAAAGTCTGATCTATTGAGTGTTGTTCAGCAGGTTATAATGAAAGGTAAATTTGTTAAACAGATAAACAATACAGTGCTTGTGGTTATTCCAAAGAAGGTCAACCCCTCCTCTCTAGAAGAATTTCGTTCAATAGCACTTTGCAACACCGCGTACAAGATAATCACTAAGGCTCTAGCAAACAGATTAAAGAAGGTTCTACCAAAACTCATCTCCATCGAACAAAATGGTTTCACGCCTGGTCGGGAGTAAATGATAGCATCATACTCACGGATGAGACTATGCACTCCATTGTCATGGACAAGAAAAAAGAAATGGTCATTAAGCTCGGTATCTCCAAAGCATACAATAATGTGAGGTGGGAGTTTCTGATTGATGTGATGAGAAAAATGGGCTTTGATCAGAGTTGGATCAAAATTATTAATTTGTGCATCAGTTCTCCTTGTTATTCAATGGCAATTAATGGCTCATTCTATGGTTTTTTTTAGAGCAAGAATGGTTTAAGGCAAGACAATCTGATATCCCCATTCTTGTTTGTTATCATTACTGAGGCTCTTAATCGGCACATCACCAAACTACAAGAGGAAGAAATCTGGAAAGGTGTTGGTGTTCATAGAAATTTGAAGTCGATAACTCACTCGCAGTTTGCAGATGATACTACTTTATTTGGTGAAGCTACCTTGAGGGAGGCAAGGATCATCAAAGATTCACTAGAGTTACGTGCTAATGTTGTGGGCCAACGAATCAACGAAAAGAAAACTGAGATCTTCTTCTTCAGCACTAAGAAGGACATCCAAACAAAAAATTCATAGTTGCTTGGTTGGCCTATCGGATCTCTGCCGACGAAATATTTGGGGCTGCCATTGTTTACAGGCTCTACTAAAATAGAACTATGGGAAGAGTTTATTTTGAAATGTAGACAAAATTTTGAAGCGTGGAAGCATAAATGGTTGGCCCTCCCTAGGAGAATCCAATTAATAAAATCAGTATTGTTAGCCATGACTATTTATGCAATGTCAGTTTTCAAGTTATTTTCTGAAGCATTGTAGGCTTTAAAAAGTTTCTTAAATAAATTTTCATGGGAAGGTGCTAAACAGATCAAGAAAATCCCACTTATTAGTTGGGATATCGCATGTAGAACAAAAAATGAGGGTGGAGCGGGGATTAGAAGGTCGTAAATGCAAAATCTTGCAATGGGCACGAAATTAATCTGGAAAATGTACAGATATCCTAAGAAGTTATGATGTATGATCGTGCGAAAGAAATATTTGGACGATAGTAATCCTAACAAAATTCTTATAGCCATTGGAGAAAATGGTGGATTTTCTATATGGAGGTTCATGAAGGAATGTAGATATTTAATTACAGACCACCTCACTTGGAAGATTGGGGATGGAAAAAAAACTAGGTTCTGGTTTGACTCATGGGACAACCACGAAAGTCTATGCAATTTATTCGACCATCAGGATTGGATGAAAGAGGTTGAAGTCTTATGTGGGGAATATGTCATAGATTATGTTAGGGAATCTTATCCGGGAAGTGGAACCTATGAATGGATACACATTCAGGTCGACAATATGGAAGAATAGAAGGATTGCAATGAGGAATATGGATGATGAAGTCATTTGGTGTGTTGCTTATTCTAGAGAATATACTACCAAGCTCAGATATCAAATTCAGAGGCTGGAATAGGAAAAGTGTGATTAGCCCACGATTCTATGTTGGGACAAAATGGTAGCCCCCAGGGTTGGCACTTTTTTTATGGGTAGGTCTTCATGAGAGAATTCTAACTAGCGAGCGATTGAAGCTTTATGAAATATGCGGGCCAAGCATGTGTGTACTATGTAAAAAAATGAGGAAACTACTAATCACCTACAGTTTGATTGTCCTTTTACCAGACAATGCTGGAATTGGTTATGCCATAGCTTGGGTTGTGTCTATGCTTCAGAAGAGAACTTTAAAAATTGGATTAGAAGCTGGCCAATACTGAACCAGAAATCCTTACGGGGAGCACTATGGATAATACAGGTTTTGCACTTAATGTATGCAGTGTGGATTTATTACCAAAGATTAAGGTTGATCTGAACTCCCTAGCAGCATCTTCTTTGTTTATTCGTGGTTTTGATAACAGTGGAAAAAGTGCTTTGGGAATGGTTATCTTGCCTTTGAAGGTTGGGCCTATCACAATTCCGACTCTGGTATATGTAATGTCAGGTCCTCTATCTTATAATCTCCTCTTGGGTAGACCATGGCTTCATGCCTTAGGAGTTGTTTCTTCTATGCTTCATGGTTTAATGAAGTTGTGGCAAATAATCAAGTAGTTACAATCAAGGTTGACCTTGATGCTATGCACCTATGTCAAGTAGCGACATTGAGTCAGATTTCAGTTACACCTTCGTTTTAAAATTATATTCCAATTGTAATGTTGGAAAAATGGTGAATGATAGATCAAGAGGAAAACTACCATTTCCTTCAAAGAGAGATGAGAGTTTCACTATTGATTACCCTTCAAACACTTTTCACCAAGTTACATTTGGAGAGGAGAGAAAATTCACTAGATTCAACCTTCAAGGATGAAGATTGAATTCTGAATGAAAAGTTGATCCCCTCTTCCTTATTTGAAATGGAAAGGAATTGATTGAATTGTGTAGTGCAAAAGTGACAAAGAACTGATTATAACCTGAGATCAGAATATGGGATAAAGTTGTGCACCTGGATCTGGTAGTAATATGTCGAGACGAAGTCACCCTGCAAATTTGAGGAAAAGTTGCCCGGATCGTGGTGGGAATGTACACGGTCCTCCGAAAAATCCGCGAAACGAAAAGGGTTTTTCCACCTCTACAAATGAAGCCCAAATGCAAAAGTACAGTTGTGCACCTGCAACCTACACACAAAAAAGAGAGGAAAATGGGTTGGGATTGGGGGTTTGCCTTTAGGTCAAACCCTAGTTTTGGATATAACCAAGTAATGAAAGAAAGTACTTGCAAGTAGATTTAAATGAAAGACTGAATTGTAAATCACTTCAAGGGAGGTTGTGGTAGAAATGTTGATAGAAATGATTGTGTGGAATTGAATGTTTAAATCAATCTATTCAATAGTTGAATCCTTGACTTGAATGCAACACCTAGCCTTGAAGGGTGATGGGGTTTACCTAGCCTGCTCAACACTCCACCTAGTTGGTGTTGCTCAATTCCACCAACTCACTAGGCCTAGTTGCACTCTAGACCTCCAAGTCCTTATCAATCTCTTGTAGGGCTTTATTCTTGACCTTACTAAAGTGTTTGCTTTAGGTGTTTTGCTTAGGAACCCTATCAATTCACTGTGCTTCTCAGGTGCTCAATTCTGGCCTCTTGGCTTCAACTTGTCAAAATGACCTCCAACTATTGTGAGAGGATGTAGAGGTGTAGAGAGGTCTTATAACATGTTTTTAGTTCATTTGGGGTCCATTAGTGGTTTGCAACCTTGAGGTTTCTTACCAATTTCAAAATCTTGCCTAGAAAAGGGCTACAAGGAATGAGCCCCAATTAGGCCTCCAAAACTGGTTTTCTAGGGCTTGAGGGAAAACGATTCAAAGGACCCCCAAACAAGTTTGATTTTTCTTCAATAATTCACCCATCCTTAAAGGATTTTTGTGGTTTTAGGCCCTAGTCTAACCGTACAATGTATGAACCCCAAAATGAGGGTTTTGAGGGTTTATAAGGCCTTTAACCGACAATGAATGAACAACTTGGGGTTTTGGTATTAAATTGATTTTTCAAAGATTTTCCCTACATAGAAAAGTCTTCCCCAAATCCATGAACCCCTCCAAACTCTAAAATGGTGATTTGGTACATGCCCCTGCACTTATCACTCCATTTTCACCTTATTTCCTCTAACCGGGTTGCTCCTGGATTTGCCTAGAATAAGGTGATAGTCACATAAAAGCTCTTCTCCAGCACTTGAACTTGCATATATACACTATATAGAGGGTTTCCCATCATGTTCCAAAAATCCGTTATGGCAGCACATGTGGAACTCATGGGGCAACCACATTTACAAGAAAATTGCTATTTACAAGCCAAAATTGGTTGTTTGCAAACTTGAACAAGAAAACACCAAAGAACAGTATTTACAAGACTCTAAAATGAACCAAAAACTCAATAAAAAAAAAAATTAACTCAATCCATTGCTGGATCAGTGGATTCAATCCATATTTAATTGCTAAAATGAGTAAAATCAAGCCAAAATGCTGCCAACAAGACTGAAAATGAGTAGTTTCAGTTGTTGAACTTACATCACACACTTCACCAACCTTGGTAAATGTGAAAGGGAGGGTTTATATAGTTTTCCCATGTGTGGATTCTTTCCATAGCATTGGGAAATCCCTAACTCCACCGCTAACCAATTTCAGGACAAAAGTTGTCATGACAACTTTTTGCAACTTTGTGATTTTTGCACTTTTGGTCTCTCCAACCTATGAGACATATTTCAAGTTATAACATATGAAATTTCAAACATGCCTAAGACCTATTTAACCCTCTCTAATAATTTTACCAACTTTTGACACTTTTGACCAACAAAAAGGCCAAATACCTACTCAAACTCACTATTTACACAAAAATGTAAACCTAAGTCGAATGAACACAACCTAGGTCTACATTGACACAAAATGCTAACTCTTGGACCCTCCTAGAGTCCTTATTCATCATTTAATTGGCTAGGGTCAGTACAAGCCAAAATTATAAAAACTAAATTGCCTAAGTCCTAGGTGCTCCTGAACCAAAGGGAGACTTGAGAATGCTCAATGTTGGAAAATAATGCTTGAATGCTCTTGAATGCTTGATCGCTTGTGCAAATTCAACTTATCCAACTTATCGAACTTCCACCTTCATGCAAATGAGAGGACAAATGTCCCTTAAATACATGTTGCTGAATTTGATTTTTGTCATAGGCCGACATCAGGGGAGTTTTCTTGCTCACTGCACAACCTACAATTCAACCCTAGGAAGGGTATTGCCCCAAAATAGGGCAAGGATAGGGGCGCCAAGGGAACTAAGCCCCTAGCAAAGGGGGGACAATAGCACCACGCCCCTTTCTTACCCCTTTCTCCAGGGAAGAGTGTGAACGGGGTGATGCAGAGGCTAAAAAAGAAGTTGTTTTTCGAGGGCAGAGAAATATTCGATCTCCGATCAGGCTAGAGGATTCGAACTCGCGTGCGTGAGGACCCTAATGCAATCTAAGATTGCTAGGGTCATGATTTTATGACACTACACCAATATTGTCCTCCATAGTGATGACTTCTACCTCCGTCGTGTCCCCTAAAAAGGAAAGTCAGAAGGGTGAAGAAGTCCCGAAGAAGGAATCACTTGAGAAACAAGATTTTCCCAAAGTAGATCCTCCTAAGGTAGATCTCCTAAAAGCACAAAACTCTGAGTCTAGTCCTGATAAGACATCTTCTATTGAACTATCTTATTCATCTAAAGTGAATGCATGTTTAGGTGATGATTGGGGTTCCCTGGATTTCACTGATTCTCATGTTTATGAATACAAGGTCGACCCTATCTACCTTAAACTTCCAAAAACATCTTTCACACCTGCTACCAAAGATTATTATTCTTCTATATCGCAGGATCATGTGAACACCATTAAAGGTGATCCTCCCCCTTTGGAGGAGTTGCAATCACGTTATGGTCCGTGATTTAATATCTCTTCCAAGTATGGATATAAAGGAAATGGTCTCGAGTGCTTGGATCAAGGTGTCAAGGTGTCTTTGGAGCCAAAATCATGTTTGTTTATAATGGATTTAGGTTACAAGCCTAATCCATCTTCATTTCGTCCTCCATCATCTATTATCTTTGTATCTCCTTCTTGTGAGCGGTCAAGACCTTCTCCACAAGAGAAAGGGTTACTTCCTGCTCCTCATCCTTTATCTGATCGAGAGCTTACCTTGTTGTGGCTTCTTAAAGCTCGCTTGATTACTCTTCCTCCTCCTACAGATAATAAGTTTCCTAAGAATCATTCTTTATGTACATATCATCGAGTGCTTGGCCATTCCACTAGTGAATGTAAGACCTTAAATGACAAGATTCAACAACTTCATAAATCGTGTTGGAATCCAACAACACTGAGAGGGGGGGTGAATCAGTGTTCTGTAGGAATGTTCATTTTTAACCTTATTATAACATGCATTCACCAACTAGTAAACCGGTACATATATAATTGAAAAAAGTAAAGCAATCAATGAACCAATCACATAAATGAACACCATAAAACATAGAATTTATATGTGGAAAACCTCAAAGAGGAAAACCCACGGTGGGATTTGTGACCCACAATATCAATCCACTGGCCATATGAAAAGATATTACATAATATGGGGGCTTGCACATGCAAGAAGGCTTACCGCCTAGAGCACATTGCTCAACACAAAGGAGTCTCACTGACTATAGTCACTTTGAATAATAAAACATAAGAATGAACTCATTTAATGCAGTTGTTATGCTTGATTGAGTTTTGGTTCAAGCTCTAACTATTTCGGTTCTAAAACCCTAAACCCTTACTGAAATAACCTTTGCATTACTAATCTAATCATACAACATCCTCGATTAAAATTATTACCATCATATCCTAACATATCACAAAATGATCTAATTAACTGACCTATATACCCTTACAATCCTTCATGACTCATGTTGGCTTACATGGATAATACAAAAAATAAATTATACATGTCAGCTCATTACATATATACATGAATAACAAAATGAATTGTCAATTGTCGGATCTACCAATGATGTCGGCCTTCTATATCGGTACCCTATTTGTAATTCATGTCAGCCTTCAATGGCGGTACCCATAGAATCCTTCCTATCGTTGAAGATACCTGTCGGTGTCGGTGAAGTGTCTGTCGGTGAAGAACCAAACCAAAGAATGAAGCCAAAACATGTTGCCATCAATGACAACATATGAACCCAATCAAATGAGTGTCAATTGCCAACAATCTCCCCCTTTGGCATTGATGGCAACACTCATGTGAAAAATGATAATGGTTTCCATATGCCAATTTCACCCTGAGACTGCTCCCCGTGAGTTGAATATCCATTTGCGATCGTGATCTGTACAAATACTCCATATCTCATGATGTCAAGAATATATTTTTCACCTATACCTCCCCCTTTGACATCAATGCCAAAAAAAAAGAATACAAAAAACCGGGATGAAGAATGAAATATTGTACAAAGAATGTGTCCCAAAACACCTTACCGAAGCTGAATATACTTGAAAATTTTCGTATAGGCTTTCTCCAAAAGCTCTAGATAAGTGTCTCAACCGGATTTGAATGTGCTGGAAATATATACAAGTCCATTAAGCATATGAGCATGGGACTCTTTCTCCTTAAGCTCTACTAGTGTGGACTTACCACCATATCAATGCATTCCTTCTTATGTACACTCAAGGAGTCCAATCAGGGACTCACCAATCCTCTAAGCCCTTTAGCTCTCCTAATAATTTTGTCTTTATCCATTTCAAGAGCTAAAATTTGAGCTTCTAATACCAAAATTTGTCCATCAATAGATGTAGTCAAAGAATTGGAACCATCAAAAGAATTGACTATACCTACAATTTTATCCTGAGAATCTTTAATCCCTTTATCTATATTTGCAGTAAGTAATCCCATGTTACAACATACTCTGTATATATTAGTGCATTGCCTTAAAGAATTATCAATTAACTTCAACTTGTTAGTAATCTCTTTCTTCTTTGATTCAATCAACTGATCAAAAGTAGCTCTCTTAGCTTGAGTGAATCTTTCCAATGCCTATCGGTTTGATATTTGCTGCAATGACTAAAAATCCTTAGAAATGTGCTCAGTAATTATTTTGAGCTTGCCGGATGGGCTTGCTCCTTTGTCAAAATGGCACTCTAGGACAAGTCTGTGCAAAATTGGGATTGATTGATCAATTATTCCTTTATCCACTAATCCTTCCTTCATCATCTTCTGAGCAGCCATCATCATGAGATCAGTAGAACTCAACTCAGTTATGCTCTTCTGCTCTACCTGTGATGTGTCAATTGACAACAATGATGTGCTCGCTATCAGTTCCCTGCCAGATTCCTCTTCCTTTTCTTCTGATGGTTTAATACCTTTAATAACATCCTCTATTGCACTGATGGCTTCGCCACTTGGTGCAGTATCAGTTACTGTCAGTTCTACATTAACTATATCCTTAACCTGTACATTCTGATCTGAAGGAGTATTGTCCTCAACATCTATAACTTGTACATTTTGTGTATGTACCAGTATCTCCTCTCTGTCTTGTACATTTGATTCTACCAGGGGCTCTACATCCAATGCCTTAGTATCATTCAAAATTGTGGGTGGGGTACCCACTACACCTTTGCCTTTCCCTTCAACTGGGATGTTAGTAGTGTCTGTTTTAACTTTCGATGAAGTGTAGAAACCAAGGTTGTCAATAAAGAATTGAACCCATGCCTTGTGGGTCTCACTGATTATTTCATTAACCCTACCTGACATAAGACTAATTATCTCATGCTTGCTGTAGAAAATTGTTCTATTTGCATCTTCAAGCGTCATATCCAACTCATTTGGAGTAATTGATCCACAAGTAGTTAATAATTCTTGATTTTTTATGCGCTTGTCCTCCTCCATAGCGGATAATCTCCTAGCATCTAGATTTTCATATAGTTGTGCCAATGAGTTTGTTTACTTGATCATTTGAAATCTTTTTCTCCAGATGCTGACCAATATGTGACAAACCGGTGATGGCCCTAATGGCCTCCTTCATGCTCTTATATGGCATGTCCAACCAAATAAACTCTCCATGAGCTCTATTAAGTACATATCAGATGATCTCATCTTCGAATTCAAGGATATCAAGAATGCCAGAAAACCCTAGATACTCAATGTGCTTATACTCAGTCTTGATCTTTCCCGAGTCTCCCATCAACCCGCTCATATACATGCTCTTGATGTCATTGGTACCAAGATCCTCAATGTGGTAGTGAATGTATGCTTTGATGTCTTCCACATAAACAACTCCTTCTGAAACATGGGAAAATATGCCAATCGAATCATCCAAGGTGGCAATATGTGGGCATTGCTTGAAAATTGGCCAAGGATGGTCCTTAACCTCGACAACAGTAGGATTTGCAATGAAAGTAGGTGCAGATAATGATCTTTCTTCCATGATGAGAGATGATTTCGATAAGTACCTGAGAAATGGTTGTCGACGAAACCCTAGAGAACTCTTCCGATCGCTAGTGGAATCACTGAAGAAGATATCCGATCGCACTGAATCGCCTTAGAATTTCTCTGTATCTCTCTTAATCACTCTGAATGCAAGGTGATAAAAAATTGTGTATTCAACCTTTTAACCTTCAAGAAACCCTAATTCGTCATTGATATGAATGACTTCCGGTGGAACATATAGGATCTCGATCGAACATCTCCATATCGGATAAACTTTTCCAAGGTCTGGAACATCTTCCAGATCTTCTTCTCGGGGCTTAAGCAATATTTTCATGAATTTTGCCTGCCCCTAAGGCATCTGCCTTAGTTATCGGATGAGCTCCCTGCCAGTGCAGGAGCAATCTTCTTTGCCAGTTGAGTAACCAGAGCAATACCATCTATTGATTGATCATCTGACTTCCTAACCCATTTCCTGGTATGATCTTGCTAGATTTCATTGATCTTTTCTTTCTCTTTATCATTTGATCCATCATTGTTAACCGGTGGATTTTTGCTTCTACATAATTTAGCTATGTGTCCAATCTTGTTGCATGCATAACATGTAACATTATTCTTTTGAATTGTTTTGCTATAATTGGTATAATTGCTTGACCTGCACTGATTAGCCATATGTCTAAATTTTCCACATGCATGACATTTTACATTCATTCTGTAATCTTTCATCTTATGACCATACTTATTGCATTTGGAACATTGACCGGGAGTAGAATTATAGTTCTGATTTGCTCTATTTCTACATTGCCTAGCCATGTGACCAAATTTATTACAAACAAAGCATCTACCATTAAATTTGTAAGCATTAAGCTTCCTTACTGGTGTCTTCTGGTTTTGATCTTCATTTGCAATACCGAAGCTTTGACCTTGTTCAAATCCAAGTCCACTGGAATCTCCATTCTGTCCTTGGCTTTTCAATAATTCATCAAGTTGTGCTAAACTAACCTTGAATTTTTCCTTGTACTCACTTGCAATAGTCAGATCAACTCTTAGGATTATCATTTGTCTTACAAGTTCTTGTTCATTGCTTTGGGATTGCACTAATTCTGTTCTCAACATATCACTTTCATGAGCCAACTGGCTGCATTCTTCATATCTGTCTTTCAGAGATCTCTCAAGGTTTTCTTCATTCATCTTTCAGTCTTCAATATCCTTTAACATCCTCATAGTTAGGGCTTGCATTTCATTCCTCATGACCATATTCTCCGGACTCAGCTTTTGACATTTTTCATTAAGGGCATCTTTCTCTTCATTATCTTGATTTTGCAGAAGTTCCTTTCTTCTAGCTTGAACAGATGACAACCTCTCCTATAGGATAAGAATGAATTCCTTGATAGAATTCAATTCCTCTTATAACTTCAATTTCTTCATCCTTTTAGCATCATAATATTCAAGTGTTACCTCAAGTTGCTTCTCCATACTCATATCCATGGATTTTGGATTCAGGATCTTCCTCAAGCTGCTAGACTTCCTCTGAGGCACAAGGCTCTAATACCAATTGTTGGAATCCAAGAACATTGAGAGGAGGGGGTGAATCAGTGTTCTGTCAGAATGTTCAATTTTAACCTTATTATAACATGCATTCACCAACCGGTAAACTGGTACACATATAATTAAAATAAGTAAAGCAATTAATGAACCAATCACACAAATGAACCCCATAACACAAAGAATTTATGTGTGGAAAACCTCAGAAAGGAAAAACCACGGTGGGATTTGTGACCCACAATATCAATCCACTGGCCATATGAAAAGATATTACATAATATGGGGGCTTGCACATGCAAGAAGGCTTACCGCCTAGAGCACACTGCTCAACACAAAGAATTCTCACTGACTACAGTCACTTTGAATAATAAAACATAAGACTAAACTCATTTAATGCATTTGTTATGCCTGATTGAGTTCCGGTTCAAGCTCTGACTGTTTCGGTTCTGAAACCCTAAACCCTTACCGGAATAACCTTCGCATTATTGATCTAATCACACAACATCCTCAATTACAATTATTACCATCATATCCTAACATATCACAAAATGATCTAATCAACTGATCTATATACCCTTACAATCCTTCATGATTCATGTCGGCTTACATAGAGAATACAAAAAAGATTATACATGTCGACTCATTACATATATACATAAATAACAAAATGAATTGTCGATTGCTGAATCTCCCAATGATGTCGACCTCTTATACCGGTACCCTGTTTGTAAGTCATGTCGGTCTTCAATGCTAGTACCCATAGAATCCTGCCTACCGGTGAAGATACCTGTCAGTGCCGGTGAAGTGTCTGTCGGTGAAGAACCAAACCAAAGAATGAAGCCAAAACATGTTGCCATCAATGACAACATATGAAACCAATCAAATGAGTGTTGTAGACACCTAGAATTGTCTTGTATAATTAAATATATTTTTATTTATTTAATTATTTAAGCCTAATTCTTCTATTAATTAAATAAATCTTTATTTATTTAAATAATTCATTTATCTTTTTCTAGCCCTCTTTTCCTCATTTAAATAAATAGTTTTATTTATTTAAATTATCCTTTTTTCTAAAATAAATATTTATTTATTTAATTAATTCATTAGCCTTTTCTACCCACAACACATGTCATTCATCTCTTAATTCCTACACTACCTACCCTCTCATTATTTTCTTATTTCCTCTACCTACCCTCTCATTATTTTCTTATTTCCTCTACCTACCTTTTAATTCTAACCGACCATTTATCTTTTACACCTCTTAATCTCATCCCTCCATTCCTTACAGTGTCTTCTATATAAGGAGATTTTTCCTTCATTATCAACCCTCAACTACGCTTTCAAACTTTCATATGCAATCAAGCCTACTTGCAACCACATTTTTGTTATTTGTTGAGCTCTTGTGCACACATAAAATATGAGAGCAAATATATCAAGCAAGATCAACGGAGATAGGAAGAATGGAGATTCAAACCCTATTGGACATGTGATGGTATAATCTTCGTGATTTTGTTGATTTGCATTCTCTTAGGTAATCTTCATATGTTATGGTGGATCTTTGTTGTTGTTAAGCTAGGGTTTTGTAGTTGAATCTATTTTAGTCTTTCAATGTTGTTGTTTCCATTTTTATCATAAACATTTTGGCACACCCCGTAGGACATGGATTTTTGTTAGATCTATGTTTTTTTTTTGCAGGTTTTTCTAACCTTATATTGTTGTTTTGTAAAACGATTTGGAGAATAACCTCGTGCAGCTAGGGTTTTGGACACAAGATCAAGATCTTGGACAAATTTGATCTGATCTCACAAATGGATTGAATTTTTTGCATCAAATTTTGTTTGCAGGTTGAAGACGATATCAAGAGCTCTCAATTCCAAATTTAGAATTTTTGCAGCATATTTGAATTTATTATGATTTTTCATTAAAAAAATTAATTTTGAGAGCAAATGAGCAAATTTTTTAGATTTTTTTATATTTTTGGAAAGCTCTCAGAATTCTACAGGGGGTCTATTTTTTGTGATTTAAATTTGGGTGCAAACTATTTCATGAAAAATTAGATCTTTAAAAATTAGGGTTTTGCATTATTTTCATTGGATTTCATACACAACTTGGAATTTTTGTATAAATGTTTATTTGCAAGTCAAGAACAGTATCAGAAGTGCTCAGTAAAAAAATCAGATTTTTTTTAGCATATTTGAATTTTCTATGAATTTTTTATGCATTTTCATAAAAAAATAATTTTGAGAGAAAATTAGCGAATTTTTCAAATTTTTTTATATTTTAGGAAAGCTCTCAAAATTATACACGGGATCTATTCTTTGTGATTTTAATTTTGATGCAAACTATTTCATAAAAAATCAAATCTTTAAAAATTAAGGTTTTACATTATTTTGATCATATCTCATAGACTGCATGGAATTTTTGCAGATTTTTATGAAGGTTTGAAAGGATATAAGGAGTTTCCAGTAAAAAATTTAGATTTTTTGGATCAATTTTGCATTTTATATGAATTTTTTATGATTTTTCATAAAAAAATAATTTTTGGAGCAAATTAGAATTTTTTTTGGATTTTCTTACATTTTTGGAAATGTCTTAAAATTTTACAGGTGCTTAGTTTTTTATGATGCAAAATAAATCATAAAAAATCAGATCTTTGAATTTGTCAAAAAACGCATTGTCGAAGGCCCCTATTTCACAAAGTGTTTTGGGATTTTGTTAAAATAAACCTAACTTGTTTGCTTGCAAGAAGGGGTAATCATTTGAAACAACCCAAACTACTAACAAAAATTTGTTGCAAGATCTTGGCAAGGGTTTTCTTTTGATTTTCATTATGTGCCTTGTTTTCATAGATTAGCAAACACTTCAATTGGTGCACTAAAATTGAACTAGTGTCTTTTGTTTCTTGAGCAATAGGTTCTTTTGTGTTTATCTTTAGAGGGTTTGCCTCCTCGTGTGGTCACTAGGACTACTAGTGAGGAGGGAACGATCCAAGTGGTAGCGAGGCAATACCCCCCTCTTCTAAACCACTATAAATAACTATATCCATGGTGAAAGCCATGGGTAACATGTGTTGATTAGTCCATACCAACACTATGTCTCCCCATAAACCCATTTCATCAAATTAAATAAAGGGCGTAACCCCTACCGGTTGGAAGCCTTCTGTATTTACAGAGCTGAAAGTGTCGCATGTATGGTCACACGAGCGGATGCCCTTAATAGCACCTTTTTGTTTTAGAAAGACTAAATTCTTCTAGTTGTTGGGGCAGGAGGTCGGACCTCTGCAGTAGCCCACACACATACGATTCTTAGTAGAGATACAAAGTTCACCACAAGGAGTTTTCGTGGGGACTGGTGTTTGGCTGCCCCAGAGAAGTGAGTGTCGAGGGTGGAGCCAATGGGGTCAAGCATCTAAGTATCCACTTTGAATAGTGTAGCCTCGGGGGAAACCCCATGTGGGATCAATAACTATTGTCCTGGCCAACCATAGGAATTGTGTTTGTCTTCTTTTAAACATTCAAACATTCAAGACCAAACATAAAAAAATTGTGTCTTTTGTGTCTTCAAGTGTATGCAAAACATTTTTACATCAAACAACACACTTTATTTTGAGTCATTTTGAGTTTAAACACATGCAAACATTGAGTCCTCATCAATATTGTGTCCTCTTGTCACGAAAATTGTCACAAATTCAGATTTGGTCACAACAACAACTTTACAAATTGGAAAAATTGCACTCAGATTCTGGAAACGAGGCTGTGTCTGACAGAAACATGTCTATGTCCTGTAACTGCATCTGTGTAGGACATAAACGTGTCTGTGTGATCATAGCAAATTATATTCACAAAATCTCAGAAACGCGTCTGTGCAGTGTCTAATCACGTCTGTGTTGGGTAACCACGTCTGTGAAGTATACAGGCACGTATGTGTTCAGTATTGGAAAAAACTTACAGTCCAGCAAACAAGAGCAATCAGTTTCAGAATTCTTGAGCTTCCTAGGTTATTTCTCTGGGTTTTTAACTAGAATTCGGCCTATTTTTGGGTCTCACAAAGTTCATCATTGCTTTACACCTTGCATTACATTCACATTTTTCTAAACTTGAGTCAAAAGGTCACTTGCTTGTCCTCATCTTGCTTTGTCAACACAATACATACAACAACATTTTGCTCCCTCATCAATGTCTATCACCTTTGGGTCTCATTTGGTCTTACTTAGAGTCAAGGTCAGCTTACCTCATCAAGAGATCTATCATCTCTTTGGAAGTCACACCTACTCTACTACATACATACTTGGTCTTACACTTTGGACATTGCAAGTACACCTCAGATTCATTTACATTCCATCCAACTCTTGGTCTTCCATACTCTTTCCATTTTCATCTACTTTCACACATCTTGGTCAAGGCCTAGTTCATGGTTGAAACTCATTCCCAAAAATCCAGGAGGGAAGCTCAAGAGGCTCAAGAGTTTGCAAACATGAGTGGCTATGAGTACGACAACGATATCTTTTTCAATTATGATCATACCACATTACTTGACATGGACATCTATAGAAACATTAAGAATATTAAGAACATGGCCAATACAAACAACAATGATGCACAAAATGACAATGTTGACAATATTTCAGTACACTCAGCAGAAGTGGAAGAAACTATCATGGATCCCCATTTTAATAGATTGGTTGAAGAGATCATGAGAAGAGATAGACAATATTTCCTACAAGTGATGGCACAAAGTGGAGCTAAGATACCTCATGATTTTGACATGTCCCAAATAATGGAGAATCGACCTACTCAAGAAAGTCAACTCAACATGGATCAAAGGAGACCTAATAGTGGAGGCAATAGAGGACCACGTTCCATGCCCGAGTCACCATCATCCTTGTTTCAAAAACCTGAGATCCCCAATACACATGATCAAGCTTATGATACTCAGGAAAGAACATCTCATGAACAACTCCGTCTACACAGACCCTTATGGAAATCTTATGTGGATAAATACACTCAATCACATAACAATACTAAGGACCCAACTCAAAAGCAATTGGATATCCAGAGGCACGCTCAAAATTTGGACACAAGAAAACTTCGTGTCAAATTTGGGGGCAATACACAAGAGCAAACTCATGATATGCCTTATGACCATATATCAAGTGGTCCCTGCATGCATTATCATTATAGACCTCCTCCATATGAGCATGTTTACGATCAATACCATCCATATATGCAATATCTTTCTCCTCGACCCGATGGCTCAAGCATGGGATATGGTCCAAGAAATCGGTCTCCACCCAAAAACAATCTGGAACAACAAATAAAGGACTTATAAAAGAATATGGAGGACATCAATACACCAAAACCAGCTTACACAATGAGAGATATATGTCCCTATCCATGTGATAAGATCATTCCAATGCCTCCATTTCCTACACACTTTATAACACCAAAGTTTGATAAATAGAGGCAAAGGGGACCCTAAGGCACATATAAGACAATTTTTCACAACTTGCATTGAAGTAGCAGCAGAAGAAACGTACTTGATGAGATTGTTTCCACAAAGCTTAGGTGAACAAGCCATGGAATGGTTCTCCCAACTTCCACTTGGAATATAGTCATGGGGTGATCTAGGAGAAGATTTCATACAACATTTCTCATATAACATAGAGATAGATATATCAGTTACCACTTTGTGAAATACCAAACAGAAAGATGGGGAGTCATTTTCATCATTTTTACAAAGGTGGAGGAATTTACCTAGCAGATGCTATTGCGAAATTGCACAAAAACAAATGGTAGATATGTTTACACAAAATGTCAACAAAGAAATTGGTTATGGCTTGAGGAAAGCTTGTTTGTCCACTTTCAAGGACGTCATTGAGAAAGGCTTAGCAACAAAGAAGGTCTTAATTGAGCAAGGAATCATCAGGATATTCAAAGAAAATAAAAAGGATTTTTAAAGGAAAGGACAAGCCACGATTTTGGAACAAGAACAAGAACATGGTAAATGATGGCGTTGTTGATGCTAACACGGTGAGACCAAAAATCATTCTTTCAGGATCAAGTTCTTCTACGAGCAACCAAGTAAATACTCAAGCAACTTCAAAACCACGAAGAAAATACACCCCATTGGGAGAACCACTCAAGTCAGCTTTTAGGAAGCTAGTGGCAAACAAGATAATAACAATTCCAGACAATCCTCCATATGAGCCAAAATTCAAACCAAATTGGTGCAATGATGATGAGTACTGCGAATATCACAAGAGGAAGGGACATAAAACAATAAATTGCCATTGCTTGAAGAACATTATACAGGATCTTATTGATAGAGGTGATATTGAGATCGAGGGACATACATCTAATCAAGAACATGAGATGTTTAAGGAACCATTCCCTAAACATGACAAGGGAAAAGCCAAAGCCACAGACAATCAAGCCAAATATACCAAAGTGTCATATGATCATGATTCAACTGTTAATCACATTTTGATGGACAATTATGTTTCTACTATTATCATAAAGGACAAAACACCTGAAAGTTCTACTCAAAGAGCCAAAGTTATACTAAAAGGCATTGGAACTTCTTTTGAATCTACCTTTGAATGTAATGTCACAACTCGTCGAGGTAAGGTCACCTTGCAAGGTGCTCTAGCTAAAGCCACTGCTTCCTTATCAGCCAAACCTGCGTACGACCTAGTAGAACAGTTAGGGAAGACACCCGCACTTATCTCAATCCTAGAACTATTGGGTATCTCTCCTTCGCATAAAGCCATACTCGACAAAGTCCTAAGAGAAACCTTTGTACCCATTGATCTGCACGTGGACCAGTTTCAAGCCATGATGGGATACCTTTTCGTTCCGCATAGCCTCACATTCACAGAAGCTGATGACACATCCGTAACCCAGCCTCATAATGCACCTTTACATATTGAAACCTTTATCTATAAAAACCGCATCAAATGAGTCTTGATAGATGGAGGAGCGGGTCTGAACATTTGTACATTGAGCACTATTAAACAATTTGGATATTCTGAAAAAGCTGTGAATTCTACACATGCTATCACCATCAAGGCATATGTTGACGAAGAGTGCTCATCCAAAGGCACAATCACTTTACTTATTAGAGTTGGGTGAGTAACTAAAGATGTGGTTTTTCAAGTCCTAGACCTAGATCTCACATACAACATATTGCCAGGACGTTCATGGATTCATGAGATGAGAGCAATCCCATCTACGTACCATCAATGCATTAAGTTTCCTCACAATGAAGTTGAAGTGACCGTTAACGCTGATCCAAACCCATTCATATATTGCAACAATCTATGACCTAGATCAGAAATAACAATCCCAATCAATCGAGAGGTTGTTCCTTCATCAACATATGTTGATCTAGAATCCTTGAAAGCTTCTACATCAAAACAAGCAGAGATCAAAGAAAAGTTCAAGGTTAAAGACATGAGATGTGGTGAGTATATCTTTCATGTTGATCAACTCCCACTATCTCCTAACACATTTAGTCGGCATGAACAATCTATAAACAATTTGCAAGGAATTTGGTGTGAACCACCTAGTGCTGTGGCTACTAAGTTTGAATGCAAATCTCCTCTCGTGGTGCAAGTAACTCTTGATATCAATAGTCCTAAGAGTGGTTCCAACGAAGAATCTATTGAATATATCTCCAGCCCTCTTGAGAACTCATGTAGCCTTACCATTTCGTCCACTCATTCCATTTCCACTCCTCTCCAAGACTTGGATCAACAAGAATTACAAAAGCCCTTACTCACGGGGGATCAAAAATCAAGCTTTGAAAAGAAAAATCTGAAAGTCAAAAATAAAGAAAAGTCCTTTAGTCCAAATCAAAATCAAAAGCTATTGGACTTTGCAAAAATCAAGGTCAAGGTTGAAAATCCTATGAAAGAAAAAGAGCAAGGGATGATCTCCCCTAATATCAAAATAATTGGGGGAAAAAGTTCTACAATTTTAAGTCAAAAGGCATACTTGTTGATCCTAAGTTTCTATCATGTCATCCTACTTTCACTTATTTTCGCAATCATAAGCCTTCATAACTCATCCACTTGTTTCACACATCCATTCCCTTCTGGTGATACATCATGGACCTTTAATGGAGCTTCCTCGAGGGACTTTGTTATCAGGGATGCCCAAACTTCTTTAGGTGACACGCATATGGGAAAACGTAGTCTACACATTAGTAATTCTATCTCAGTTCCTTTGTCAAGGAAGACAGTCACTCGAGCTACACATCATTCAGTCAAGGAACGATGTAGTTACAATCATAAGGTTAAGCCTCAAACATTTGAGGCAGGTGACCTAGTTCTCAAGGAGAATCCTAGAAATCATCAAGACAGAGGGAATAAAGGCAAGTTAGAACCAAATTGTCTTGGTCCTTATGTCATCACAACAATCTACGGATTAGGTGCATATCAGCTTTCAACACCAGAGGGAGAACCTTTGGAAGATCCTACCAACAACATGCACCTTCGCAGGTTTTGCATATAGCTCTTCAGCATATGTTAAATTCAAAACTACAAAAAAATAAAAATAAAAATATCAAAAATATAAAAAAATCGTTACTTGGTGAAAACTTAGCAAATAGGCGCCTTGTGAAACACACAAAAAAAAAAGTAAAAAAAAAAATTAAAGAGAAATAAATTCTTCCAACTGTGAAAACCACTTTGGTGGCACCCTAGGCAAGTACCATGGTGAAAACCAGGTTACTGGTGCCATGTGTAGAGACATTGCTCCTCCCTCCTTCGGGATTCAATCTCATCCTTTCACTTTGCACACACAACCTATCCATCCATAATAAACTTACCCATTCCCATCATGGTTTGTTATTTATTTACCCAAGATTGGTTAGCCATTCATAATAATCCTTCCTTTTCACCCCTTTCCATCCATAATAAATCAGCTCCTATTTGTGGCCAAGGCAAATCCTAAGTCTAGTGATGGGTGTGGAACTGAGAGCATCACACATTCCGAGGAGTATAATTTCTTCCAGTTTTCTTTAGTCTATCCACGCGCAATCCATAATAAAGCAACACTTGCATCACAAATCCGCAATAAAGTTTTGCCTTCTCCACAATAAAGTATCAATTTCATGGATTCAGTCTGTTTCAGATGAGATGCAAGCAGTAACAGGCTTCAACAAATCAAATCTTTCAACAGACTCAGACAACATTATGGTTCAGTGCTATCTATCATTTTTTTTTAAGGTAAACATTGTGACCACAATCAAATAGACTTATGCAAGTGACAAGAGACACTAAACTTGAGGACTACAATGGATGTTGGTGTCGAGTCTTGGTTTTCTTTTGATTTTATCTTTTGGTGACATGTTTTTTATCTTTTCCGGGATGTCTCTGACTAGAGATTCTATCTCCAGGATGTCTTTGACTAGAAAGGCAAGGATGGGATATGCTCACCTATTCTTTTGTTGTCTGTGGATTGTCTCTTAGTAATGCTATGAATTGTCCAAGAATACGAGGACACTGTGAGTCTAGTGTGAATTGGGGCATTCCTTGTTTGCGACTGTCTGATCTCCATGCAAACTGGTACAATGACTTTCTGGGTCAAACTTATACCTTGATTGTCATAACCTATTTGTCATAATAAATATCAATGATGATAAAGCACAATAAGCTCTTTCACTTCCATATCTTCTATCTTTCATTCCCCTTTCTTGATTGACCTCCATTGTCCTTTTTGAGTCCGTGTAGCCGGCTATCACATGACTGAGTATAATGACACGCCAAAAATATTTTCATTTCATTTAGTTTGTACCTGCATTACCACATATTAGCATTTCATACACATGGACATCTCAATTGTGCCATATCCTGAACACAACTCATATTAGCACATTTTACATTCTCATTGTATATCTCATCCTTTGCATTATCATATTCATCTGCATTTCACACATTCACATTTGCATCATGCATGACATATAAAACACAAAAGAACAAAAAACATTGCATTTCATCATGTACATATTTGCATCCATCTCATAAGCATCACATAGGTACACATGCATATAGTCATCGCAAGGACAAATCATCTCATACATATATCTCAAAAATCATGTGTCATGATACAATGATGTCAAAATCACATGGCTACACAATCACCTGAAGGTGTCTACATCATCATACAAAATTGGTACAAAAACTGATACATAAGGAGCCCTCTAAGGCTATGATGAACTCCCTCCCTCAGAACCAACTAGCCTCGATGGATTCTGAGCCCTAAAAGTCCCCGCCCTAGGATCATCTCTCCTGCCCCCTCTATCTGGTGGTGGTGGAGGACCCATGACCCCACCACTAGACGCCTGTCTCCTGTCTCTCCCTCCAGTGGTCATCGTAGTCCATGATGGTCTTCGGAAGCTCCTAGCCCTCTGATCTTGTGGCACAACTCCATAATACATGTCTCTCCACTAGGCTATCTCCTCCCCTGCCCATAGAACATAGGGGTATCCAACCCCTGTGTCCTCTGCTACTTGCCTGTCTGCCCTCAGTGTTGTCCCACCCTTTGTGTAGCGCTGAATAGCCTGATCTCTCTCCCGCTTAGTGTCCCTCAGCTGTCTCCTGAGCCTAGCCCCATCACTATCTAGATCCTGAATCTCATGTGCCTATCCTTGACAGATCTCTCTCAAGGATAGTATTTCATCCTCCTCCTCTCCCCCATCCCACAACCAACCCTTGTGTCACCCTGTCTGAATAGAGGAACCCACTGATTACTCCTCCCAGCATCGCCGGTAGAGCCAATCCTGTAGCTGTCATGGTATCCTAGGCCACATGTCCTGCCCTCATCTCCAATCCTAGATCTTGGAACACTCGTCTTAGTGCATCCCGATCTCCCTCTTGATTGTAAGGAACCAACTCCGCATCGATGGTATCCGCAGTATCCTGTACACATCCTTTAAGGTGATTGTCATCTCACCCATCAACAAATGAAACACGAATGTCTCTGAGTGCCATCTCTCAGCTAATGTAGTCAACGATCCCATGTTTGCCTGAAACTCAGGCATATACATAATGTATCGCAATCCCATGGCCTCAACTGCTGCTCTATCCTCAAATGTCAGCTCTACTCGTAATCCCTGAGTCGAAGGGTATCTCTCTCGTGACTCCAGCATAGGTAGGTCCTCCTGCAGTCAAACAAATCAACTGTGTCAATCCTAGTAGTACTCCTTGTTCATCATAAAGTGTCGCTCTTTTATCCTAGTTCTTATGTTCATCATATGACACTCTATCCTAGTAGTACTCCATGTTCATCACAAAGTGTTGTTTTTTAATCCTAGTTCTTATATCTATCATATGGCACTCTATCCTAGTAGTACTCCTTGTTCATCACAAAGTGCTACTTTTATCTTATCTTTTAGGGCACCTACTTGAGTGTATCCTCTTGAGTAGCTTATCCAATTGGCAACATGTGTTCTATCACAAAATTGTTAATTTTAGCCTCATTTAATTGGCAACGTATGTTCTATCACATAATTGTCGATTTTAGCCTCATCCAATTGGCAACGTATATTCTATCACAGAATTGCCAATTTCTTTGGTACTCCTTGTTCATCACAAAGTTCCTCACTCTATCCTATCATAGGGCCTCTGCTTAAGTGTATCTTCTTGAGTAGTTTCCTGATTGGCAATGTATGTTCAATCACAAAATTGTCAATCCTAGCCCTATTTGTTATCCTAGTCTTTCCTAGAGGACCTGTTTGAGTGTATCCTCTTAGCAACTTATCCAATTGACAACGTATGTTTATCGCATAACTGTTAATTCGACCTTGAAGACATAAACGCGCATTTATGACACAAACATGCTTACATACTTTACAGATGTTTCTGCATTTCACAGACGCACTTGGATTACACAGACATGCCTCTTTCATGCACAAACGCGCCTGCCCTGCGCAAATGCACCTGGATTTCACAAATATGCTCACATTTGTCATAGATGCCTTTCAAATCATAGACATGTTTACACATGACACAAACGTGCCTAGCCTACCCAGACGCGCCTTCCCGTTTTTTCGCTCGCTTGACAAGTTTCTACAACATACCTAATGCACATTTATTGACCTACCTAATATGCATTTATGACAATAATTAATGCAACAAGGTACAGGGAGGTTTTGTGGTACTTACCGGCTCTCCTACATCTGCTGGCCTCTGATATCGACGAACGCAATCGAATCTGTGCACCAATGCCATCGTTGTTGACTGCTCTTTGATCTCTCTATACTCTAATCTCTTAGGTGTGTGGATGAAAATGAGGATGTTTTCCCTCGTAGTCTATCTTATGGACTACCCTAGCCCTAGTCTCCTGAGTCAGTCTTCTTTGTCCCGTGACTCTGTCACTCTATCCTATCTTATCCATCCTTTCTAGCCTTTATTTCTTATCGAGAGATTGTCTGTGATCTTTTCAGACATTTTTATCCAATCTCTCAAGGGGGCATATCATTCCTATCCTAAGGCAACTTTGTATTAGTTTATTTTATCTTCTTTGAAACAACACGATGAGCTGCATTGTCTCAAAGAGGGGCAAAATGTAGACACCTAAAATTGTCTTGTCTAATTAAATAAATATTTTTATTTTATTTAATTATTTAAGCTTAATTCTTTTATTAATTAAATAAATCTTTATTTAATTAATTCATTCATTTATCCTTTTCAAGCCCTCTTTTACTCATTTAAATAAATACTTTTATTTATTTAAATTATCCTTTTCCCTAAATTAAATAAATATTTTATTTATTTAATTGATCCCATTTCCTCTATTAATTAAATAAATCTTTATTTATTTAATTAATTCATTAGCCTTTTCTACCCATGACACATGTCATTCATATTTTAATTCCTACACTACCTACCCTCTCATTGTTTTCTTATTTCCTTTGCCTACCCTTTAATCCTAGTTGACCATCTATCTTTTAAACCTCTTAATCTCATCCCTCCATTCCTTACAATGTCTTCTATATAAGGAGATTCTTACTTCATTATCAACCCTCAACTACGCTTTCAAATTTTCATATGCAATCAAGCCTACTTGCAACCACATTTCCGTTATTTGTTGAGTTCTTGTGCACACATAAAATCTTAGAGCAAATATATCAAGCAAGATCAATGGGGATAGGAAGAATGGAGATTCAAACCCTATTGGACATGTGATGGTATAATCTTTGTGATTTTGTTGGTTTGCATTGTCTTAGGTATTTTTCATATGTTATGGTGGATATTTTTTGATGTTAGGCTAAGGTTTTGTAGTTGATCTATTTTAGTCTTTCAATATTGTTGTTTCCATTTTTACCACAAACAAGTGTCAATTGCCAATAAATCGAGTGTCATTAATTCTTCATCTATTGATGTACCTTATTCTTCTTTGCATAACAAGTTATATCGAGGCTTACCTCTATCCTATTCTTTTACACATTCTCTTCTTATCCTATCTTTGTCTTCATGTGCTCTTCTTCTGATATGAGAAATTCGACACTATGACGATACACCCATCTTGCAGTGATACTATATATCCTTTTGACACTGCTATGGGTTCTGATGCAAAATTATTAGATCCCCTTGTCCTCTTGCATTGCATCTTTTGATTTTGTGGATATCTATTTTCCACTTGCTCTTGGTGACATTCCACGAAAACATCTCGCTATGTTGACGTGCCACAACTGCTCTTCTCCTTAGAATAACATGCCTTCCACACATATCATTCTAAGGGGGGGCCATCATAGCTGCATTTTATCTTTTATCTCTTGCATTTGTTTCATTTGCTACTTGCTTTTTCAAGATCGCCTAGGTGGGGGCCAAACAACTTGATCTTTTTTTTTTCCAAGATCGCCTAGGTGGGAGACAAACCACTTGATGTTTTTCTTTTCCAAGATCACCTAGGTGGGGGCAAAAGCCACTTGATTTTTTGTAAAGATCGCCTACATGGGGGGCAAACCATTCTTAATCTATCTTTATTGTTTGCCTTGGTAGGGGCCAATCTACTACTTACCAAATTCATTTTCCCTATTGCATGGCAATCTAGCGTGTCGCTACTCATGCCGACAAATCTATCTTCATCTACCCTATCACATGGCTATCTAGCATATCGCTACCCATGCTGACAAAATCTATCTACCTAATCGCCCCATCGTATGGCTATCTAGCATAATGCACTTTGCTATCCATACTAGCGTGTCTCATACCAATGGCAGCCACTTATCTTGTATCTTTTCGTAACAAGGGGCTTTCCTCCAAAGTGAGGCTTGTTTCCGTTACACTGTCCTATTTATCATTTATTTTTATCTTATCATCTAACATGTTAGTTTGTAGCTTGTGTGTTTGTGATGTATCGAGTAACAATATCTATTCCAAATCTCAGCTTCATCTCACTGGGGGCAACCTCATATGATCAACAAAAATTTGCCTCTCTATCGCGACTATCTTCTTTATCTTATCTTTTGGTAGAGTCCTTCCTTCGGAGCGTGGTTGATGCTACCTATCTTTGATCATCTGGCATAACACAACTTTCCAGGTCTATCTTTTTTATCGTCATCATGACCTCTAGTGATGTATCAAGCTAGTGTCTGGGTCATGTACTATCTCTTTGATATTGATTGCTTCTTTGACTTCTAGGTGCATTCTTCCTTGGAGTGATCAATCCTTGCTTTCTTCTCTTCATTTTATAATTCTTCTATTTGTTGTTTCTTGTTGTTTTGGGGATGATGCATGGTACCAAGACAACCTTCTACATCAAGGTCTCTTTCACTTTGCTGACTCAAGATCATAGTTTCTTTGTTTTGTGCTTTCATGTTCTAGCTTTGTTGTCTTGGGATTCTCTTATTCTCTAACCCTGTTCTCTCATGCAGGTTTTTCTATCTAATGCATCTATTTTGTAGGTCTTCAGCTTGGGGGCATTCTTTCTTGGCTTGGAGATTTATCTACTTCCTCTATAGTATCCTTTTGGCATCATGATGTTATTTTATTTTCAGTAGATTTCCTTTAGTGTGCATATGCATGTTGATTCATGAGCCCACTAAAGTGGGGGCAAAATGTAGTGTCAAAAATTGCATACCTCTTTGTAATTTGGAATACATCTCTGGTAACCACTTTGGTTTCCATTATCCCAGCACTCAAGTAGGCTCACTTCAGCCCTTGCATCAGCCTTTTCCCTCTCAGGATGCTCAAGACCCCCTTTCAGCAGCTATCCTTTAGCTTTTGTTTCCTGTTAGCCTTGTGTCTCCTGTTGTTTTCGAGCGTGATTCATTTGGACACTAGTGCGCCACACATTTGTCCCGCGACATCTTAATGTGAGAATGTCGGTTCTAAGCATGCCTTTCCACTTGTCACCTGGATATGTCGGTGGAAACGACTCTGAACCTTTCAAACGGTTCGCCATCCATCTTTTCCCTCCTCTTCTCTCTTTTAAATCTATCCTCTCTCTTCGTTCAAGCTCTCTAGATTCCGAAAATGATTTCTCTTATTCTCTATCTCTCTCTCGCTTGCTACAACAATCTCTATTTTGCTACAACACTTTCAAGCTCTCACAATAATCTCTTGCAACTCTCTTGGCTTTGTCAAGCCTCGTTGGTAATATCTTTCCATCATTCTATTTATCCTATCTTTGAGCATCTTGGGATTTATCACATCCCTTTTCTATCATTTATTTTTGATCATTTATCATTTATCATTTATCTTCTCTTGCATTTATCTTTTATTCTATCAATCTATCTGGTTGTCTGTGGAGGTGGAAACACCAAAAAAAGGATTTGACTGAGGCAAGTCCCCAAGCAACCCCAAACATTTTTCCTTTATGGCTTGTGTGCAGGTCGCATTAGAGAAGATTTATCTAGCTGGAGGCTTCATAGCGTGGACCTTTTGTTTGTTTATTCTCTTCCCTTTTCTCGTTCCATTTTATCTTGGTTATTTCATATATCACATTTACTAGCTTAACTTCATTATTTTGCGTGTTTTATTGTATTATAATCACACCTGGAATTTCCTGTACGAATTTTATACCTCATTCGTATAGGACGATAGCGCGCCGCACTAGTGTCCCATACTTGTGCACTTGTCCTTTGGATAGACGCTTGACATAATTGTCTAAGAGCCTCAGATTGCGATTAACTGCTTAACTCTGTTATTTTTATCCCCCGATTCACCTTAGCGCTAGTTTGAGTGAGGTAGCAACAGATCGATTTGTCCTCTAAGATTCATCATCTTGAAGGTGACAAATCCCCTCCTCTACACTACTATGGCAGATCTGGAAAGAACACAACAAAATAATCTTTGACGACAAAGAATGCACAATTGAGAAGGTCATCAAGAAAATATAAATGAGTATCAGTGAAGTGGCCAACACAAAAGCCTACTGCAGGAAGATTGAATATATATTGGAGTGGGATAAAACAATCTAGATGGAATGGGGGACTTTGACTCCTCCAAATGTTAATGTTGTATCTAAACATGTCAAACGATCAAACGCTAGATGGGAACCCCCTGAGCTTGGGTGGGTCAAACTCAATTTCGACGAGGTTGCTAAAGGTAACCCCGGAGATGCTGGATATGGGTGCATTGTCAGGGATGACGTTGGGGAAGTTTCGTGTTGTATATAAGGCAACCTGGGCATAGATACCAACAATGAGGCAGAGACGGTGGCTCTAGTGAGAGGCCTTAAACATTGTGAAGAGCAAGGCATTGAGAACTTGACAGTGGAAGGGGACTCACAAATTATAATCAACGCCATCAAGAATGAATCAACACCTAACTGGAAACTCCATTGATATTTAGTCGATATTATAATGTACCTTAATCGGATATCGAATTATAGAATATAACATGTTTTTTGTGAGGCAAACAAAGTTGTAGATCACATGGATAATGTTGGTGTATCATTGGAAACAATGAATGAGCACATCTTGACTGGCAATTGGCATGAAGATCTAATCCAAATAATGAAGGATGATCTCACTAACTTCAATCAAAGTAACAAATTTGGTATCAGATAGACATGCAGGGATTGCATCCTTGTTGTGTTGGAGATCACATGGATCACTGACAATCTGTCGCTCCAGGATGAAGACATCTCTTACAAGGATTTTGAGTTCGTGCAAAAGTTGAGCACTAGAAGTTTGAATCGTAGACAAGAGATAAGACATTTAAGCGGCCTTAAGGATTTTAAATTAACAAATTGGTTATCCAAGTTCTCAGGGATTGTAATGCAGAGCCTATCCACTTGATTTAATAGAATATTAGGTGAATCATATGGGGTTTTAGCAGATATAACTATGGATAATCAAATCAGAAATAGAAGTAATGATCGTAGATAGTGATCTCGGGATGGAAAAGATTTGGATATCTTGCTATTTTTCGAAGGGATGGAGATGGTGTGATTGCAAGAATATGCTTGATTCTAGACTTCTCTAGAAAGAGATTGCTCTCTCTATAAATCGACAGATTAATGAAAGGAGACTCAAAGTCCTAGTGGAGTCGATTTGCAAGGATGGTGCACCACTTTTGTCTCAGTTGCATGTGCAGAGATGAGACAATCCATGATCAATGTCGTCGACTATTCAATACAAATGAATGGGTCTGGAATGCTATATGGTGTGTGATCAATGGAACCTTGGGAAGAGGTTGTCATTGGTGTGATGGTTTTGTTTACAAAGCAGTAATTTGCCCTATGGTCGATATCCTGGATTCTAAAGAAGTTTACATCTAGAAGATAGATGGCTTTGTTCGGTTGGTCGACGGTCAAGCCATTGCGAATGTCGTTCTGGATTTGGATTCTGATAAATGGGCAAGCATTATAGGCAACTATTTCAACTATGCCTTTTACATTCCTTCCGATGAGGAGGTTGAGTCGAACTCTAAAGACAAGAGATTGCACAAGAAATGCTTGCGAAGGAGAGGAAGAAGAACTTTATATTAGAAGCATGGGAAGTGTTTAGAGTGGGAGTCATGAACAAGAATATGGATCCCTTCCGCCGGCTAAACTCTGATGACAATTGGCTCTTTGCGGTCGTCGTTGTTCATGTGATGGAGCTCGGGGAGAATATGACAATGATTCTCCAATATCTTGGGAATTAGTTTCCCCTTCTGGTTTTATGACACTTTTCTAGATAAGCTAAATAGGTTCTGGTTCCATACTAGAGTTGCATAGCCAGTATGTACTTGGAATGCAAGGGAGTTATCCCCCTTGGATAACACTTATCAATAAAAAAAAAAAAAATTCAATAAAATTTTTAAAATATAATAAAAAATAATTTAGTCTTAATAGTTTTTTTGCTTTTGTAAAGAGTTTGATAGTAATATAAAACAAGGTAGCATTGTTGCTAAGTTCTTTCAAATTGTGGCAAGACAGTTTTGTTATTTGGTTAATAATAATATTTGTTATAGTTTATGTATTGATTTGAAAATTATTTGATTTGATAATTTAAAAAATATTTAAGATACAAAGTCATGGTTATGAATTAAATTGATTTTATTATTTTTAATTTTTAAGTTGAGAATGAAAAAGTATTTTTTGGAGTTAGTGTTATTTCATTATTTGGTTTAGTTAACAGTTTCAATAACTTTGAGTAATAAAAATATCATTATAATATAATAATAACATAGTATAATATGATAATAATATTGTAATGTTATATAATATAATAATAATTAATAACATGTAATAGTAATTTTTCTGGGGGTTGATAACAATAAGATTTAGTATTAATGTATCAAAAAGATACATAAAGCAACCAATTCATCACCATTAGCAGAGGAATCAAAACATTGTCAGAAATATTGTTCATCCCCATATACTAGTTGAACCTAACACTACAAAGAGCCAACATCTACCAACGAAAACAAACAACCACCCCCCGACTGTACTTTGTAACTATTACACCATCAACAATATACAAAACCTTCCACCAAAAACCCATAAACACCTAACCCTGACTAGATAGTTCATGAAATATGACATTCCAAAAAGACTACAAAATTCACTAAAAAACCATAGAATTATTGTTTATTCTTCACAACTTTCAGTGGCCCGTTGTTCTAGTAGTCCTTGAGCTTGAACCTTGGTCCAGACTCCATCCCCGCCTCTACATTCTTCTTCCCTTTACTTCACCCACACTCCTTTTCTTGGATGTAAAAATTTAGAGAGTTCCACCCGATGTAAGCTTCGACCCTATGCTTATCCCGATTCATCCGCTTTGGTCATCTGATAAACAACATCAATTTTTGCAAATTTTCATCTCGCTCCCCATTCTCCACCTTTGTAGGCAAAAACCCAACACCTGCAATAGCACTACCTAACACTGATTGCAAGTTGTAAAGCCAATCTTCCGCCACACAAGTTCTCACCACCCACTCCACTTCTTCTTTCTTTCCCACCTCCAATCCCAAGCAACCAACATTGAAACAATGTCTATGTTGGTTAAGTAGTTGTGCGTGGTTGACAAAAACTCCTCACCAAAGAGTACCTCCAAAATTTGCATGAAATTATCATCTTCGAGTTTAAACAAACCCCTCAAATACTTCTCAGAAATATGTCCCATGAAGGCTAGTTGTTGTCTTGCTGTAATGAGAGAGAAAGCAGCCTCCGTGATTTGGGAAACTCGCCACCCGTTGTATCGAATAAAATCCACCTTGCACACTTCGCGGGATATAAAAACTCCCATGCCAACCCCTGTCACATTCAACTGCCACCTTGTTGATTCATAAATGCAATCTAAAGATGGCAACGTACCATCATAAACTCAATCCAAAATTAAGATTGCCAAAATCCTCGATTGTACTCCTCCCCACATCATTCAATGACATCACCCAATTCGATAGCTTGTCAACCAACTCATTATCTGATCGAACCACATGAATGACCACATAATCCTCAAAAGTTTCTAAAATAGAGTTGGCAATGGTAATGAAATTATTTAATTTCTAGGCATGAATATTCCCTTTGTTAATTTCATTTATAATAATTCGAGAGTCACCTTCAAGGTGAATTTTTCGCAGCCCTAAACACTTTACCATCTTCAACGATTCAATCGCGGCTTGCACCTCCACTTCGTTGTTCATACCCTTCACCAACTTGGTTGCTCCAATTGCAACAATATTGCCTTCCTAGTCCCGAGGCACAAATCCAGCTCCCAAGGGACTATGGTTACCCTTGGAAGTCCCATCAAAATTGATTTTTTACCACCTTGTCTTTGGCTTAGTCCATTCCACCTTCAAAGGTCTAATTGAAGTCGGATTAACCCGACGAGGCCCATTAACGGGCTTGACCAAACATGTAATAGTAATATTCTTTTTAAGATATTAATATATATAATATTTTTTTACTTAAATATGTTAATATATAATTAAGTTAAGAATAAAAATAATGCCAAAACAATAAAATATAATAACTTTTTAATATTGTAATAAATGATATATTATATACTATATAATATGATATACTAAATGAGTAGGTGAGTTGGCTTGGGCGATGGGTTTGCTCCCCATCAGTCTTGGGTTTGACTCCCTCTCGGGTTTAAGAGGGGGGAATTGCTTCCAGGTTGGTGGGGATACCCTACGTATCAATTTTTTTTAAAAAATGATATACTAATATAATATATGCAATAGTAATATTATTATAATACTAATATATAATACAATTATGGTATAATTTTTTGTATTCTTCGCTTCAAAATTATAAGCCAGTAAAATATTTTTTTAATTTAAAAAATTGCATCTAAAGTTTGGTAAAGTAAATAAAAAACAATATGAAAAAAACGTTGATATGTGATTGGATGAAAATATGATTTTTAATGAGTAAAAAAACAGTGCAATTGCTATAGTTCTATGACATAGCTAAATATAGTAATAAGAATATATATAGTTTTTGATAGTTAATTTTGGGTCACATATCAATTGAATAATAACAATAATATATTAAAATATAATAATATAATAATATCTTAATAATTCAATATTAATTACAAAATCACAATATAATAATGATTTAGTATTATAACACACTAATAAAATTATCTTTAGATGTCTTTTACATTTTAAAAAAATATATAAATATGCTAATTTATTGTTTTCTTCAAATATCTATATAAAACTTATTTTCCAAAACCTTCTGAAATATAATTTTCAATTCCCATGATACGAATTGGCCATAAAGATGATAAAGATGGTAAAGGTGTGACCACATGTCATTGTTGAGTGTTGTGGCCCCTTTTGGGGAATTGATTGAAGTAATACATTTTTATTTGCTTTGTTACTTTATTAGTTCCTCTCGATAGGCGAGAATACTAATGCATTCATTGAATGCATTTGTTTTTTGAGCCCAACCAATCATGTCATAGTATTTTTAGATATTTGCAGGGAGTTGTATAGTTAAAAATGAGGCAAAATTTCCTCCAAATTATAAATTGCAAATTATCTTCTTTCCTATTGGTCTTCACTCCAAATAGTAAGTGCAAAAAATATATTTTCTAATTTGAAATATTTATTTGTTAGGCAATATTATTTTGAGCACCCAAAAATACAATATATTGTTGTCTTCTCCATAATGATATTTGATGGTTCCTTTCCCAAAAAATATTTTCAAATCTTCTTTGATTGACTGCGATGCAGCAAAATATAATTAAATATTTTGTGATGGTATGTATTCCCTTGGCAAAATGAATTACATTAAAAGCATATTTAATTCATCTTTGACAATTGGCTATAAATTGAATGCACAACACTGTTCAAAGAGTACAATATACATGTATTGGCCTCTCTGTATCCACTATGTACCACTGTAGACCTCATTATCTGTTGACAAAATGTTGAATCCTGTATTTTGGTACATTCCCCTTTTCCAAAGCAGTAGTTGGTGATATTTAATATGGTCTCGACCTCTAGAATGTTCACTCCTTTTGTTAGTTCTTGCGGGTAGTGTATTCATTTAGTTATCAATTTTGCTAAATATATAAGATTGCATTCTCTGATAAGCTTGCATTGTCTGATAACGGTTTCTAGTTTTCTTTGTTCTTCGACTATTGTTTGTGGTTTCTTAGAGATCTGCAGTACATATAGAGAGGTAAAGGTATGCTTTTAAACTAACAAAATTTGACAAGGACTTTCTTGTAAACTTGTAACCCTTTTTTTTTGAGTTGCTGACAGGCTTTTTGAAACCAGTTCTTATTGATCTCTTACTATGTGTGTTGGCTTCAAATTTGGCAAGTTTATTGGAGAGCCTATTTACTGTTTGAAGTGGGGTTCCCTCACAAATAGAGGGAAAAGAGGTATGCTTTGAAACTGCTTTTGAACTGGTAGCATCTCGTACATTTGCAATGAATTTTCATTGTTAAGAATAGGAAACTTAAACCTTATTTAAACTATTTTACTTCTTTACTATACGTGCTTGTAAAAAATAAGAATAGAGCTACGTTTCAACTACTGGTTCTTTTTCCAAGTTTATCATAGCCTGTTCAAATTGTTATGACAGTGCTTAATTGAAATGAAATGGAATAGTTCACATAAGATAAAATTAGAATATTTTGTTGCTAATAATTAATACAATAAATATAGTAGCAAGTAAGAGCTCATACAACTTACATACTCAAGTCTTAAAGCATTTTCTTAAAAAGATAGAAACTAAGATTTTAGACAAATATTCTTTTGGAAATACAAAATATGCAATGGTGTCTCAAAACATAACCTGGCTAAGTGCCTATTGCTTATAATATTGTAGTTTTTAGTCTCTTTTCTATCCTTCAAGTTGGTCTCCAAGGAAGTATATAATTCCTCTACTTTTGTGAGGAAGAGCAGAAAAAGAGAAGCAATAACTAGTATTACGCTAATTTAATTTCACTTTTGCATCAATTTCAATGAGTTTCTTGTTCATGAACATCTCAGAAAATGCTTGTGTAGAGAAATTTGAGTACAAGACTTACTGTAAGGATTTACTCACCTAGAACTAATCTGTTAGGGTGCTGGATGCTACTAATCTCACTTGTTCTTTGATCTTGTCCCGTGCTTTCTGTAATGCTGCTAGAGCTAACTTTGTTTGTGTCTCTGCAACAGAGACCACCATCTTAGCCTTGTTGAATGCCTCTTCTGCTCCAATTTCCTCACCAATCAACTGTTGGACCATGGCTATTGCATCATCAGCATCCTTACGAGCCTCTGTTGCTTCGTCTCTCAATGCAATTGCCATCTTAGAGATTCTTTGAGCCTTTTCTTCAAACATGTTACCGTTCTTCCTAACATGCGCCAATTTCTTCAAAGCATCTTCCAATGACTCTTTTATTGACTCAAGTGAATATTCCTCACCTCTAATAAACTCCTCAAAACCCTTTTCTGCCTCCTTATCACCTCTTCCAGAATTTTTAACATTGTCATCTATTAAATTTGATGCCATAGCAACATAAGAAACAACATTTTCTAACACTACCATAGCATCCCCAGTCAATTCTATCTTAGTGCTTTTCCCCAAGGCTTCACCACCACTTTCTCTATAGAACTGACTGTAATTTTCACCATTGCCCTCGCCAAAACCCTCTGATCCTTTATCATTGCCTTCCCCAACATTATTATTTTCCATCATATCAGCATATGCCAGTGAATTGCTTCCCTCTGATTCACACCTTGTCACGAACTTTCTTCATCTAAATTCCACTGACCCGGGAGGTATATTCAAACAAATTTTGTGTATATATGCACTAGTTCTACAAGTCACAGTAACATCATCCCTTTCCTTACTTGCCTTCACTAATCTATAAACCCTGCTGCTAACTATTTGCAATTTATCTGTTGAACTTAATGAAGAAACCAAACCAGGCCCCATTCTGTGTGAAAACAATAGTTTAGGATGACCTCTAGTTTCACAACGCCCCGACCGTATAGGGCGCCAGGTATAGACTCCATTATTTCCGTTAGGCATGCTAAAATTCTTCACATTATGGATTGCCAAAGCTTTAGGTAAGCTTTTAGGTCTTTAGACTAAGGTCCTTGTAAAATAAAAAAACCGCATGTCAAAACTTTGGAGTATGCCATTGAGATAAACCCATGTTTCCTACCTCTAACACTAAAAATACAAATGTCATGCACTCAAAACTCCACGTTTTCAGACATCCAACACACACAAAGTAGACAGGGAGGTTAGCATTAATTTACAATATAATTTTTTTTATATTTTATTATATATAAAAGTCAATCGTATTTATTAAACCACAACAAAGCTAGCACTTCATATACTTTCTTCTTGCAGTAGCCAGGACTAGTAGAAGAACAAGATATGTATATTGACTCTGTATATGCTCCCCTCTACAATTTAATTAAATATTTTCATTAATCAGATGCATAGTTTTGATTTGCTTTTTTTGGTTTCGAGCCACTACTTCTGTGCAATATATGTAGCTATTATAAATTTACTAGCCAAGGGCTTTTCTTTTTAAGAATCGTATTTAATATTTTCGGTTTGCCCAAGTTTAATTTATGGCTTTTGAGGCAACTAGAGTTTTTTACGTTCTTATAGTTTTTGTACTACACCATAATTGGCAATTTTTGATGTTATTGATTGTTGATTATGTTTGTTGCTTGCTCTTTTGGCTTTTGTTATGGCTAGGTGGAGGTGCAAGAGAGCCGAAACAAAACCAGCGGGCGGTTTCTCTGTAAGCGGGTTTGGCTGCCTTTAATGTGTATGGGGGCTTCTGTTATACTTTTTTGGTTAAAATTTTGAAGGGAATGTTCCCTGATTTTTAGTTGAAAAAAGTTTTGTTTATTTTTTCAATTGCAGATTTCTCTTATGCTCTTGATATAGGATAAAATGATACAAATGGTCTTTTTATATTTATGGCAGAGTACTGAATTCACCAAGGATATGTCAGGGATTTTGGGGATTCAATAATGAGATACCTTAAATTGTTTTCGCTTGAATTCCCCAAGGATATGTCATGGATTTTGGGGATTCAATTATGAGATACCTTAATTTTTTTCAGTTAAATTCTTTTGATATTTCAAAATCATTACTGTTAAATCTGTTTGGAAGTCTTTCCTTTTGCTATAGTCTAATTCTTTTGGAAAAAAATGGCATTTTTAGCTAATCATGTTCTAAATTTTTTTCTATTATTTTGGTTAAAATTGCATGGAGATTTTCTTTATTTTTTCAATTAAAAATTGTAGATATTATTGTTAAATGTGTACAATAACTGTATTGTTTGGGTATAAGTAAAAATTTTAAATCTTGAAATTGATTTAGTGGTTTGGGGAAATGGCCATGGTTTTGACATATTAAAACTGTTCATATTTTAATATAAAGGTTTACCTGAGAATAAAATGCCAACTCAAGAAAAAATGAAAATATTGAAAATCTTGTATCTTATCACCTCTTACAATCCTACTAGAGATCATTTATTACTATTTACCAGGCAGTCAATTTTTCCTGATGCTTATAGGTTCAACTTGCAGTTGAAAGACATGGCGGATTGCATCAAAGCTATAGATCTAGCTATTGTTGTGGTTGAGGAAATATTTAGACAGATTTAAGAACTATATAAATACATAATGGCAAATGAAATGGTCATTGCTAATATTCTATAAACTGCCACTTATTTCCAGATCAGTATTAAGTTTGAACTTAAAGAAGCTTTTAACTCCATAGTATTTTTAATAGTAAAACCATGCACAAATTCCCTTTTGCAAAATTAGTACAATTCTCAGAGATTAATTATTTATAACATTCCAAAAGAGGAAAGCATTATTGAAATAGATATTATACATACAAATAGGAAGCCCAACGAAATGTAGTGAACCATAAATTTAGAAATATCAACAGCATCAAAAGTTCATATAGTAACAAGTTCACATTTTTCATGAAAAATCACAATTTTTTTTTTTTTTTCAATGTATTTGTATTGTTTGTAAAAAAATTAAAAGCAACCAAATTATGTATAGATATTTATGAAGTATAATGCCCAAGAAAGGAGTGAGCTGTAGGAATTTATATGAACAAATACAACACAATTATACTGCAAAGAGCACAACATATATTGAAAATATTGCAATTAAGAAAGACAAAGATGGCCAAAATAGAATTTTAATGAAGAAATGGATTTTACCTACCTGCCACCAGAGTTGGAGGTCCCTAGTCTTTTGATGAGTACAAACCTATAATTTTTTTGTTGATAGAATTATATTGATTCAACCACAGATCTGCACAACAGACAAACATGGTTGAGAGCCAATAATGGCAAAGGCTCCTCCTCTTCTTCTTCTAGTCACTTTTCACTTTCTTTCACAATTTTAGAAATTTGAACTAATGGAAGTTGCTAAGATTTAAAGATTTCTAAAAGAACTTGAATGAAGTGGGCGAATTGGAATTTATTATTTCTGAATCTACAATATATCCGACTGAAAGCAGGTAACTTGCCAATTTTTATGTATATACAAATGGTGGATTCGAAATATTTTGAATTGGTTATCTCCATTGCCAAGTGCCATGTTGTTATGGACACACATAGTGTATTCATGTATCACCAATGTGGGCACGTAGACCTTTTACATGTTTTTCTAACATTGCCTGCAATAATTGTTTATTGAAGCAATTGAAATTTATCGCATTTAATAATATTCTTTAGGCAATTTCTGTCTGGTTGAACCTTTTTTCAAGCACTTTATTACATATTCTTAAGGATCCAAGTTGATTTTTAGTATATCTCTTCTAAAATCTACAATATATCAAATTGTATTTTAAGATGTATAAAATATACAAATCTTAATTCAATATCGACATCTCAAATCTTTCTTTATCGGTAATTCAATTAAATTATAGATGCCTAAAGAAATGATTAATTATTTTTACATTGGAAGATAGTATATTTTCTCTTTTTTCAACAAAATTCAAACTCCATGGATAGAATTGAGGAGTTATAAAATTCTATCAGATTAATTTTATATTATGATTTTTTCTTAAATAATTAATTTCAAATTATTATTTCAACTTATAATTCCAAACTACAAATTAATTTAAATACTAATATAATATAACTTTGTATTGAATAATATAGTAATTTATCATTATGACTTGTCTTATATTAATAGCAATTATTTTGAAGAGTGATACCACAACAAAAAATTTAAATTAAAAGATGATTATATGCAACTTTAATAGCAACTATTCCTTAAGTAATATCATGATTGAATTTTCATATTAAAAGAATATCAATTATTACTTTCTATGTCAAACCATGTTCAATAGAAAATTAATATTTGTATTTATGAGACCAATTACGAACATAACTTTCTATAATTAATTCTCATGATTTGCTTTAATGCTAATCAAACAAGTATTTCTGTAAAATTCATAACTTACAAATAGAGGAGATTAATGATAGGTTGTCGTCTTCAATTTGTTCATTCATCAAATTTTACAATTCCTTTCTATGGCATTTATTTGGTTACTCACGAACTTTGATGATACATAATGCATATGTTTCAAAGGACTCAACCTCAAAGCCTAGTATGAGGAGAACTCATGTCCTCCATTGCCCCAATGATAAAGATTTTTTTTCTTGATCACCCTCATAATAATGTAACATGCAACCATAAAATATTTATTTATTTTACTTTCATGCTCCAATAATCATTCTTCTTGGAGTGCCCCCTCAAAGGCGATTCTCTAGAATTCATTACATAACTTGCTTTGTGTGGCTCAATGATCAAGCTACACAAAACACTTCATACAAAAAATTACAACACTAATCTAAAAAATCTCGGCAGGAACTTGACGCTTTGCGTCTCTCGTTAAGATTGAAAAATCCAAAGGCACAAGATAACAATAAAAGGCACTTACATTATCGACAATTTTCATTGCACATAAAAATTTGGTAAATAAACTGGTATATGCATAATTAGAAATAGTCTTATTATGCCTTGCAAAATGATAATCTCTTTCTACATTTTGTGGGGTTTCAAATAGGGGAAGCGTACTAGTAGCCGTAACTTCGTGCACCCACAAATTCTAAATAGTACATCGAATTTTGATTATTTTTTTTGTTGTCTCCACATGCGACTTAATTGCTTATAGCTATTGTTTTGGCTTTTGGGTAGTAACGATGCACACTATGAGATCCGTTATGCGCGCAAGGATCAAAAAGTACACCTTTCAAAGTGTCGCCTAATACCTACTTAAAGATGCCCCAATAACTGTGCACTTAAAATCACCAATATTTATGCACAAATGCCCCGTGTGTTATGGGTACCAATAAAAGTGCACAAATGAGCCAATTATGGTCCAAAAAAACTAAAAAATGAGCTGTTATTGTGCACGCGTAATTTGTTAATGAGCTTTTAGTTATTTGTTTTTTGATTTTTTTAAAGTTAGTAATTGGGGGTTGGCTGTGGGTGTGCAAGGAGTGAACAATTAGTGGAACATGATCGATAACCGGTGCTCTTCTCATATGACCAATCAAAACGGAGAAAGAAAGAAATATGAGATATATTTTTTTTAAATTACTTGGCATAAAAAATGTTCATATAGAGAAGGTAAAACATTAGAATTGATTGTACGAAAAAATAATAAATTTTGATTGAATTAAATAAAAATATTTAACCACTAGTTCAATGATAAGAACTAATAATGATTTAATATTATAACCAAAATGATAAGTTTAAAAATCTTTTATACAATTTTAAAAAAAAATAAAAAAAAATACTAACATCAGTAGATTTCCACAATCCATTCGATTAATAGTGTATGCTTTTGTATTCGATTGTGTGAGAAGTTTTTGCATCAACATTTCGAATCACACTCCATGATCCATCATCACGGTGATAGAGAGCATAAAGAGATCGATTGTGTGAGAATTTTTTGTATCAATGTTTCAGATTACACTCTGTGATCCATCATCAAGATGATAGAGAGCATAAGGAATTTCTCACACAATCGAATCTAGAAGCATACCCTTTGCATAAGGAGATCGATTGTGTGAATTTTTTTTGCATCAACGTTTCAGATTACACTCCCTGATCTAACACAATCGAATCCAGAAACATACACTTTTATAAATACACTTTTGATTTTTTCTAAATATCCATAGAAAACTTCCAAGAACCTGGTTCAACATAATTTTCAAATTCCATGATAAGATTTGGTCATAGAGATGGTAAAGGTGTAGCCCCATGCCATTGTTGAGTGTTGGGGAAATGATTCGAGCCAATAGTGGGTCCCTTTTTTAACCTTTCAATTTTGTCTAGTAAATTGACGGCCTTTTTCTCATCACACACCTCTCTCTTTCCCTCGAAAAGCGGGGAACGAAAACTAGAAAGTCCAAGTGAAATCAAATTGTATTGATTGGGTCCCATCATTCTCCATTACTCTATAAATACCCATCATGAAACCCGCCTCATTCCACACCCGCGGTTCGAACTCGCGATCATCTGCTAAGTAGAATCAAGTGTCTGTTATTTTACTAAAACAAGAGCTCCAGTAGTATTGTTGCATACAGGTGGTGGTTTGCAGATTTGCAATCGCGGTTTTGATTCGCGTTACCTCCCGCGAAGGCGAAGCGGTTTCAGGAAACACAGAAAAAATGAGCACAGAAAAGGAGAGGGAGAGCCATGTTTACATGGCCAAGTTAGCCGAGCAGGCCGAGCGATATGACGGTAACCCAAATTGAATGCTTCCAATGTCTTATATTTTTTTCATTTTTCTTCTGTTGTTTAGGGTTTGACTAAGGATTGGCAGTTTTTTAAGGTTAGTTTGTTAATTGTTACGTTCAGATCTTTTTTAGTTCGCGTCAAGTCTCTTTGACAGTCTCTGCAGCCAATTTGGGAGACTATTTTCTTTGGTTCGATTTTTTTTGAAATAGAAAAATTTCTTTTGGAGTCTCTAAACGATGCACAGATCAGAAGGTTAGAAAACGAGATTATATGGCAGTGTTAGGTAGGGTTGTGCCAAGCTTTTTCTTTGCATAGACATGATTAACATGCGTTTTAGGATTTTTTGGGGTTCGATGAAGATGCCTTTAGGTTTGTTTCTATGGTCGAAGAGGTAGATGAGGTTCTAGAGTACACTATACCTCGAAGTGGTATTAGGGTTTTTAATAGTGGGGGAATAAGCAATTGATGTCTGTCTTGTGGCTCGTGACGATGTTGGTTTGCCCTAAGTTATGGGATTGAGCTACATAACAGCTGCATGCATCTGGCGATTTCTATTGAAATTGTTAGCAGTAAATTGTTTTTTGAGGGATTGAGTGACTTGTATATGAATTGGTGTAGATTCCTGGATGGCATTGTAATGCGTCTAGCGGATTTCTTTGTTTACGGTTTTCCTTATATCCTTACTTTAAGATTTGAAGTGATTGATTTTTCGAATATGTCAATAGACGAGGTTTACTTGAAGGCTTTGGATGCCTTGCATATTTATTAAAGTCCAATGGGCCCCTTTGTTTAGCATTGCTAGGTCAGGATTCTGATATTTTCTTGTTAAGAAATGTGAAAGGCTGGTTACTTTCCAATTTTTGTCTGCAAAAGAGTTTCACTTTAGGATAATTTCTAACTGTATGTACAAATGTTCATTACCCACTTTTTGTGTTCTTCAAAAGATAAAGAAAAGAGGGTTGAGATTAGCAATGCTACATTGCAGAAATATTTCACTTTTTGTGTTCTTCAAAGGATAAAGCAAAGAGGGTTGAAATTAGCAATGCTTAAGTGCAGAAATAGTTTCTTTATTACTTAGAAGCAATGATGCTGACTTGGCTTGAAATCTCTGATGGAGATGTATGGTTTCCAACCTTTGTATAAGACCATATTGATAGCTCACCTTCAGCTTGAAATTAGTCAGCAAGCTGTGGTAACATTCGTAATTTTTCAAGGCTACAAACGTGATTGTGGGGAGTATAAATTTTGTTTGCCATCATAGATTTAGTTATTTGTTCATGTCAAGTTGCTTCAATATGTAGGTACTCTCTTCTGATAGATAACTCTATCACGGATGCTTATGTTTAGCTTTCTGATTTTAGACAATCCATTGTTTTATTGGATCTGTAAAACTTAAAAGGAACCTTCACAATTATTACATTTTAAATCAAAACTGCAAATTTTATGAATTGAACTGAGTACTTGAAAGCCTACGAAATTCCATGTTAGTGAGGAATTGTGTCAATCTCCATATCAGCAGACATATTAAGTGGCCATAGAGCCTCGCCCCAAGAGTGAACCAGGCAGTTGACAGGATTGAGCCACTAACATTTTCTGAAATCAAATTTTTGGATGCGAGAATGTTATGTATAACCCAGATGCGAATATCTCTTACCACCTTGTTGGCTGCTAGTACTTCAAGGTCTGAAATTCAGTGATAACTGTAACTTCACATTGCCTAATCAGAGTCAACAAGATCAAGGTTTTTCTTGTTGGTCCGAACTCCGAACCACATCAACGGAGGGGCCTATTTTCTTTTAGTTTATTGGTTTATCCAGACTTTTATTGGCCCAGGCTAGAGTTATGCTCTTGAAAATTTTGTGGTAAGATGCTGCTTGCTTCAACTCAGCATTCATGTTGCCCAAGTCTGCAGGTTTTTACATAGGCTATAAGCTAATTAGCTGAATTCTAATCAGATATGGGCACATGGGTGTGGAATGCTGGTATGATGTTTTTTTAGACTGGGCAGATGCTGGGTACCTCTGTACAAAAGACATACAAATCATAAATATGTATACATATTTGCAGCTTAAAGTCAGGAATTAAGTTCAGAATACCACATCATGTCTTTCCTAAACAAAATGACCATAAATATTACAAAGACAGTATAGTAATTTGATATCGAGTTGGCAAACTCTAATTTCATGATAGACATTCATTACTCAATATCAAGATAATACAATCAGTAATTGGTGTCATATGGGTCGTCAGCAAGATCACATCATCATCATCATTGACATTAGATGATGTGGGTAAATTAGAAGAACCGCAAGCAGCCATACTGCCACTCCTAGTAAAGTATGCTGGCTATCTGGTTAATCAAAAAGTGAAGATTGTGTGGCAGCAGGAACATCCAAATCAGCTCACTCTGGTCTACATCCCACAAATTGGTCACCCCTTCCTTTTAATAATTTATGTTTGTACATAAGAAGGTGCAAGTTGGAAAGCATGTAAACTAGCCACTTTGCTTCTTTGATGCCAATTGGTTGTGCTTCATTAAGTAGATGAAGGTTATGTATTCCAATTCTTCTCAGATGAAGAGGAACTAGCAACCTATTGAGGCAAACTTAGATGGGAATTAGGGTCTTTACCAAAAGTATTGCTAGTCATTGTGTGATTGATTACATTATCTTAAACTATTTTATAAGCTGTTATGCTACCCTTTAAACCTGTTATTTAAATGGTTAAATAAGATGCATAGTTAAAGATTTAAAACTAAAAATAATTGAATTTGCATAGCTTGATTAATCCGACTTGTGAACCCTATTGTTCTATGGACTTTTATGGTATGGTATGAAGGAGGTGATTAGAGTCATTTGAATTCATTCTTGATGTAGTATTTTCCTAGCTTCTAATGAAGCGTGACTCCTCAAATATTCTTCTGAGATGGTGTTAAACACAATTCCCTTTCACACTTTTAAACCCCACTAAAATATTTTTCAATTGTTGCACTATTTTCCTAGCTTCTAATGAAGCGTGACTCCTTAAATATTCTTCTGAGATGGTGTTAAATACAATTCCCTTTCACAATTTCGAACCCCATTAAAATATTTTTCAATTGTTACACAAAACACTGCGGTTGCAAGCAGCTGATAAAAAATTGTCCAGCCTGAGGTCACTCTTGCAGTGATGCAGTGGGAGTGCCGATGTCTGTGTGATGAACCCTTGCTGCTTCAACTCTTCAACCTGCTGTAATTTGTAGATCTTCTTTGTAATTTTTAATTATTAAGATGGTCTTTCAGAAATAGACAGAAGTTGCAGAAGAGGGTTTCTTTAATTTGCAACACATATTGAATAATACATGAATTTAATCAACTGAAACAATGAATTGGAGAATTTAGAAACATACCCGTATGTCCTTAGCCAACTTATTAAAAAGAAAGAATAAATCAGCAACTTACAAAGTTCTGATTTTTATTCAGGAACAATTCAGTTCGGCTCTTATTTAAATACCAAGACACCCAAACAGTGGAAGATGGTGCCAATAAATGAGCAAACTGTGTGTTTGGGAAAAGAAGCCTCCAAACCACAGAAGAATCAACAACAAAACAGTAAATAGGAAAACCCTACAACAAATCTGCCTTGTAAGAAGCCAAATCTGCCCCAATTCAATTCAATTTGACTTCTGAATGAAGCCAACCAAGCTGCAACAATTCGATTGATCTTTCACAATCTCAAAGCTACTGAATTCCGAAGAATGCACGCTCTCCAAAACAGGTCCAAACCCTAGCCGCCATAGCCAAGTGCTCAGAAGAAAATGTCAAATGCTCAATATCAAGAATGAGGTTTAATTTCCATCTTGGCTGCCTAAATACCCAAAAGGTGCGATTTTTGGCAATTAGGGATTTAAAAATAATAACTTGCGTTTAGGGTTCCCAACTTAACCCTAAAAGCAACACCTAGCTTAGGAGATAATAAATTTTCACTTAAATAAATTTAAGTGATGCACTTTATGATTTTATATTAATATTTCATTAAAATATAAATTGCCTGTGGAACCACTTAAAAATTCATATCTCTCTCATTATTGCTCGGGAACGGAATCTGTCAGAAGCTAGGGCCACAGTTCACCATGCCAATGAAAATAGGACCATGTCTATTTTTAGCAATTTTTCCCTAAAAAATAGGAAATCCTTATAAAGTGTCAGAAACTGATGAAACGAAGACCAGAACTGAACTCAACACTGAACTAGAACAAATAGACAGACCACTCCTCAAGATACTGCATTACTGACCCCTTTATCCATACTCTGTTAGCTTACAAGGGTCCAAAAATAGGCTAACTCCTCAATCCCAAGTCCCTGACTAGGATGGGGACATTACAGTCTGCTGCCAGGAAATGCCCCAGAACTGTTTTGGAATCATCCCTTTCAGGCCAATTTAGTAACTTAGGTTATGGGGATTGCAATACCGTATGATAAGGAATGTCTTGAGTTTTGCAAAAGCAACAAAACTCCAAAATTCCTTTATTTAATGTAAGATAGCCAGCATATGCTGCTATAGCCATGTTAGTGGAATCGCCATAGAAACTACTAATATGCCCAAGTCTGACTGCCCATGATGCAAGAAAGTCTGTACTTGCACGAGTTGCATCAGTCTAATCTAATCAAGGAAAGGGCTTCTCTTTCCAAATAATGATTATGTGTGAAATTAATCACTGAGCTGATCTACTCTGATTGAATTTATGAGGATATGATCTGTACTCCAATGATATGTCAAGACAGCATGCTCTCGAAAGTTTTAAACAACAAAGCCCATGTGTTTTCTATTTAATGGATTTGTAATATTTTCTATGATATCTTGGTTTGAAAAGTTTTGCTGTGAAAAGTGAAATGGGCTAACTACTGACAGTTCAAAGTAAGGGATACCCTTTTTTTATTCAACTGATGTTTTTTTATATTGTTCTTTTGTTAACAAATATTCTGCTCATACAAGCATCAACATAAGACCAATACAAGCTTCTGTGAGAACAAACATTAGACTAATACCGGCTCCTTTTGAGCAATCACACTAGACACTACCTATGGAAGACCAAGAGTCGCAACTTGGAAATCCACTTATTAGAAACAGCCTCCAAATTAGAAGCCAGCTATGGGAGACTGAGAGTTGCAACTTAGAATTCCATATTAGATGCCCCATTGGGATTTGAACTTGGGCCTCCACATTGAGAACTCAATGTTTTAACCAATTAAGTTCAACCCCTTGGACATTCAACTGCTGTTTTATATTATGGGATGCTATGATAGGCTACATAACACGGGAAAATATAATATTGGTAAACTATTTTGACTGGGGATCATCATAAGTTAGTATTTTGACTGGGGATCATCATAAGTTAGTTATTCATTACTTGAGTCTGCAAGAGATGATAAAATGTCACTCAAGTGGAATTTACTTAATACCCAGGCCTTACCTTTTTTATGAAGGTAACATGATAAGTACTAGTAGTATGTATAACTATGATGTGACTAGTTTTATTTAAATCATTGTTACCAAATCTGTCTAGATCTGGTTTGAATCTTGCCTGAACTGGTTCATATTAGTCCATATCCGGATTTTTGGGACTGATTGGATTTGTCTGATTAGGTATGAACTTTTCAATTCCTATAAAATTTTACCTTTTTTTGGAAGAGGCTGATTTGCCAAAATCCTCCTCTCCCTAAGCTTGAGTGCATCATCTATTATGTATGCTATACGAGTCATTTGTCTTATCATGTAGGCCCAGCCAGCACTTGTGGTGTGTTGCTCTAAAACTCCCTTTTCTCCGCAGAGAGCCCTTCCCATGCCACCGTCTTTTCAATCGAATTCATGATTGAGTCAAATTTTTAAAAACTGGAATATGATTTAAATCATTCTCAACTGTAGATTCATAAGGCAAGTTTGTTGATGCTTTAATTTGAATCTGTCCACCATTTCTGTCTGGGCTCTAGCAGCAATACATGCAGAATTTCTACAAGTGCATAGAGTTCGAAACTAATACACAGTGATTGGGAACATAAGTTCTGCATATGTTGAACACAATTCTGATAATATTCCTTTTACCAAATTGTATGGATGTCCTGTTTTTTATTCTGTCCCTGATACTTAGAATTTGGTTTCTAGTTATATTTAGTTAATTCCTTTGACTGAATCGGAGGAATCTTTTGCAGAGATGGTGCAGTCAATGAAGAATGTTGCCGAATTGGACCTGGAGCTAACTGTGGAGGAAAGGAACTTGCTTTCTGTTGGCTATAAAAATGTTATTGGTGCTAGGAGGGCTTCATGGCGTATCATGTCATCAATTGAGCAGAAGGAAGAAGCTAAGGGGAATGAGCAGAATGTTAAACGGATCAAAGAGTACCGACAGAAAGTGGAGGATGAACTCAGTAAAATATGCAACGATATTCTATCTACAATTGATGAACATCTACTTCCTTCTTCCACATCAGGAGAATCTACTGTCTTTTATTACAAGATGTAAGTTCTGCTGTTGTCATTTGTTCTTTTATGCAGTTAAGAGGTATTCCACATTGTTCAGTTTTACTCTGTCTTGGTCATTGGATGCTACGATGAGGACTATTTGGTGTATTTTTTCCATTTATCTACAAGCACTATTATAAAAATTTTCTTGCAAAATGTACTGACAGAATCTCGTGCTATACTATTGTATCATTTTACATTAATGGAGGATTACTTGCATCATTCTTTCTTACTACTTATGAGAATCTGTTTTGTTTGCTATTTTGTCTACTTTTTCGTAGGTGAGAATGATTTTTTGGAGTTGAACATGATCATGGCCTTTCACAAATGGTTGTTGAATTCTGTGTACAGGTGTTTTTAAATCCCGAACATTTAAAACTCTTCATATGTTTCTCAATGATTGTATCAGGAAAGGAGATTACTACCGATATCTTGCCGAATTCAAAAGTGGAAATGAAAGGAAAGAGGCTTCTGACCAATCTTTGAAGGCTTACCAGGTGTTTTGAAAATTGCATAGTGTTATAATGATATCTCTGATCCTATAGACATGTTTTTATTTGGACAAAATTATAAATAAAAAAATCCTGTATTCTTTTTGTCACATGACATGCAATTCCTGGATGGGCTTAATGAAGCTACTTCTTTGGTATTGCAGGCTGCTTCAAATACTGCAGCTACAGATCTACCTCCCACTCATCCTATCAGACTTGGCTTAGCACTGAACTTTTCAGTTTTCTATTATGAGATTCAGAATTCACCTGAAAGGTGAGTTGAAGTGGTTGTTTCAGTCCATAATATGGTAATTTGTTAATTAAATTTTTAAAAGATATCATTATCTTTACAAATTATAAAACAGCAGTTTGTTTATTACTCAGTGTCTAAAATGTTGCCAAGATGGTTTGATTTCCCAAGTACTGCATTTATTTTAATTTGTTTAATTATTCAGTAATTGCATTCAATTGCTTGAAATCTTCATTGTTGTCATGCAATTATTGGGTGTTTGCTACAGAGCTTGTCACTTGGCAAAACAAGCTTTTGATGAAGCCATTGCAGAGCTTGATACGCTTAGTGAGGAGTCATACAAGGACAGTACACTGATAATGCAATTATTGAGAGACAATCTTACTTTGTGGACTTCAGATTTGCAAGAAGACGGAGGTCAGTTAATGCTTTAATTATGGGTTTATAATTTGGCTTCAGATTTTATTTTAGAATGTATTCTATAATTTTCTAGCTCACAGTTTTTATAGGTTTTAAATTTTAATTGGCTCTTGATTTAAAAAAGGAGGATGTGTAGTAGACTGTGGTTTCCCAAAAATGAATTCAAAGCTTCCTAAATAATTGTAAACAGGGTAGTAAATATCTTTTAATCACATTTCAAGTCAAAATGGGTTATCAGCTATGTTAAACAAAACATTTTGTATTTGTACCAATTAAGTTAGACCCTTCGGCTGTCATGGTTTTTACTGTTTGACATGAAGCATTTTAATAGTTTTCTGGTTCTGGTTGAGCCCTTTAATATGCTTATGTTCTATCCATTGTTTAATGCAACTCAAATGATTTCTTTTAGCCATAATTTTGGAAATAGACGAATGCAACGAGTGTGTTTGGAAGTCTTTCCAAAAATGTTATCTAGTATCCTATTTATACAAATCAAATCTATTTGTTCAGGTTTCAGCCATCATATATTTAACTAACTGAAATACAATAATAGGTTCAGATTGTGGCTGGAAATATAAATATGGCCATTGTACAATCATTTTGTGAATGGAACTTTTCTGATGCCCCTCCTTATAGATTAAGGCCCATGGTTATTGAATAATTTCATTACAAGAATATGGAATCCATTGCTGGACCTGTATCCACAGTATCTGGTGAGTACATTTGTACGAAATCTAGTGGTATCCTCATTGCTTTTCTTGTGTAACCTAGTTTGATTGGTGATCCCATTCCTGTACTGTTTCCTGTACTGTTTCCTGTACTCGCCTGTATCCTGGTAACTACAGATTAGGCCATGAAGGTTTACTGGTTTAGGATCTTTCAATGACATTCACATCCTTTCAATTCCTTTGTGTTCATCTTCTTATGTGTTCTGATTGATGCTGTAATCTCAAGGTCCCATGACAAGACCAACTCACTTTTTCTCTTTAACTTTCTTTTTGTCTTTAATCTTCTTTGGTTACCACATTGTTCACTTGATGGCAGTGTGCATCACTTACACTATATTCCTCCTATGAACACGATTCTCCTTATTCTGGACACATGTTTTGTTAAAATTTGTCAACTGGTCCTTTCTTTTTGTTTCAAGAGGGGGAAAGGAAGGCATCTTTTTTGCTATGATTGTGCCCTCTTTCTATGGGTAGTTATATTATCTCTCCTTTGGGATATTCCTATCAGCGGCTGTCTGAGCTCTCTTAAGTTCTTTGGAACTCTACCAGACATTGTGATCTTGACGGTGATCTTGCTAGCAAGATCCAAAAAAGGATTGCTATGGCCTTTTATCCACTTCACATCCTTTCAATATCCTATGACTGATGCCCTTATCTCCAACATATTCTCGGCCCATCAAATTTTTGTCCTTTTAGAATTGTCTATTATATACCCACCCACTTTTCTTCTCAATTTTACTATTAATGATACTTTTTGATTTATTTGTCGTAAAGTTTTAGCCTTCAATCTTAGTTGGACCCTTGCCTTTTTGTCACTCACATGTTTGAGTCATTAATTCATGACACAGATTTGACTTTAATTCCCTATGCCAGGAACATCAAATTTTGTTTTCAATCCTGCTTCCAAAATGAACCCTTTATAGTTAAGATTCTCCCATACTTACTGATTTAACCTGTTGGTTTATAGCATGTTTTAAGGTCCAAAGCTGAATTTATCTTGAATATTGTTGAGACCTTTTTCACACATCGCCCCATTGCAAATGGGGACCCCTTGTTTTTGCTTTTTAGGGTTTTGCCTTGGTGTTGTAACGGCTAATCACTAGTCTTTTTGCAATGAGGAGTTAGAGTTTTTAGATGGTCATCCAGGTCAAGTAGGGAAATCATGCTCGAAACAATGTCTGGACATGATCAAGTGCTGAGAAGGCCCGGAGAATGAAAAACGCAACTGCTTAGGGTCAATTCTGACACCTTCCTATTTTTGCGCAATTTTGCTTTTTTGGCACTTTGGGACCAATCCGGTAAGCAGCTTTTTTGCCTGTTTTTTTGCTTTTTGTTTTTTTTCAGCTTTTTTGAAAGTTGACCTAGGATTGTGTCCCTCAGATCATGGCGACAACATTCCTATCTTCAGAATCAAAATTTTATTTCTCCAAGTATAAAAAGCAAGGGAAAATTTCTAGGCGAAGTATTGTTCAAGATGTTCCAGGCAAATGAAAATTCATCCATGGCAAAAGAGGACTATGTCTCAAGCAAGTTCAAAGTGTGCTATCAATGATGTTTGCAATGGCCAAGCAACTGTGAAGTCCACCTTGCACAATGGCATGCAAGTCATGAAGTCTGCCTTGCACAATGGCATGCCAATGTTGAAGTCCGCCCAACTTGAAAAGAAAAAAACAATATGCAAGACAAGAGCCAAGTTCGCCACAAAGTGGCAAGCAAACTACAAAGTCCGCCAAGGAGAGGATAAGAAAATTGGCCAAGTATTGATACTCTAGGGAGAAAATTTCAGAAAACTGGCTAAGTATTGATACCTTGGGGAGTGAAATTCAGAAAATTGGCTGAGTATTGATACCTTGGGGAGAAAAATTTAGAAAATTGGTTAAGTATTGATACTTTGAAAGAAAATAAAATTTGAAAATTTGGTTAAGTGTCAAGGAAATGTCTTGCCTAAGCGCCAAGACAAAGCAAGACAATGTCCAAGGCAATGGCAAAGTCTGCCTAGACAAATCATACAATTGGCTTGACCAAGTGTCAAGTCTGCCATGCCACAAGTTGGAAATGTCCAATCTATCATGAAGTTCGCCAAGACATGGCTTGCCAAGGTGCCAACTCCGTCAAGAATGGCTTATGGATGTGCCAAGTCTGCCCAAGGAGAAATGAAGTTTCAAGGAGAAATTAAGTTCGGCTGGCCAAGGAACCAAGTCCGCCAAGAGAAGCTAGCAAGATGGCTTGCCAATGGTGAAGTCTGGCCAAGGTTGAAGTATAGATGGCATGACAATGTAGCAAGTCCGCCTTGACACTTAGAAGAAAATGGAATGATCAAATGCAAAGTCCGCCTTGCATGAAGGCACATGAAGTCCGCCAAAGGGTTAGAAATGGCATGGAAACACTTAAACTCCGCACATGAAGGAGAAAGAATGGCCTAAGGCCACATGAAGTCCGCCATCTTGAAGTTGGAAATAGCATGACCCCACATGAGCTCCGCCAAGGTCATGAAATGAATGTCCCAACACATGGAAAACTCTGTCATGAAAAGATTTGACTAGGTTTGGAAGTCACAAAAATTTATCCAACACTTCGAAAATTTCCTAAATACGTGAAGAACTTAAAAAAAATTCCTTGCTAGAACATGGACAAGATGAAGACAAGTTGTGAAGTGGTGCCATGGGACAAAAATAGAAAATTTCTTTTGAAGGGATTAAGTTGTCATTTTAAGGAAGATGAGAAGGAGACCAGGTTCGATGAACCCATAAAAATGTAAAGATGCTAAATTGTTTGAACTTTTCAACCTTATATCAATTTCAACATCACATTTCACTTTCATTGTTTCTCAAGGTTGAAAATTGAAGAGTTCTCTCTCCCAAGTTCAAGGAAGGAATATTTTCGAAGACATTAAGTGGGTTTTTGATAAAAGGAAGAATTTATCAAGAATTTTACCTTGTTGGATAGATTTCTTCCATTTTTACTGATTTTTTTACAGAAATTTAATCTTATGACAGGCTGAAGATCAAATTTTAAGACAAAAAAGGTTCAAAATCAGGGTTAAAACTTTAAAGTTTACTTGAAAATAATGTTGATTTTCCATGTTGCTTGCAAGTAGTAGATGACCACTCAAGGAGGACTCTCGAGAAAAGTCCAAATGAAGTTTCAAGAAAATAGGAACTCCCAACCTGTATTCTGAAGACAAATCTACAAGCAAGGTTCGTTTGAGCATAGAGATGGCCAAAATCTTGGCTAAAATTGAAAGGTCCACATGAAGGTGTTACAAAATGAAATTGAATAGCCAAAATTTGGCTAAGCATGGGAAATACATCACAAAGAAAATTCCAATTTCCTCTATTGTGGCGAAAGTACAGAGGAATTCTTCTCCAAATTCAAGGTACTTGAAATAATTTCAAGGCATCAAGAAAGAAGAGTCGTCAAACTTGGTGAAAATATAGAAAATATTTTTTTGACTTCTTGGGGATTTCATCTACAATCCTAGACCTATTGAAGCAATCAGGGCAACTTGAGGGATTTCATCTCGTGAGGAATTGAAGACAAACTCCCAATCAGAATCAAATGGAGACGAGGAATATTTTAAACAAATTTCCATCAATCTAGTTCAAGTAGGAGGAATTTCAAAGCAATTAGGAAAGAAAATTTTAATAACATCAAGTCTAGACATCTGCTCCGAGGGGAGACTTCTAGACCTCAAAGATTCAAATGCAGGTGAGAAGAAGAGATCAAAATCTTGAAAGGAATATGAGCTCGAAGTTAGGAAGAAGCAAGCGCAAAGGACAGAGTCATCAACAAGGAAAGATATTCTAAGTCAAGTACATGGAAAAAGAACAAAGTAACCAAGGAGGACATCCAACACACTGAGGTGGTGCCTTGTGATCTTCCAACCAATCAAATTGTTCCAAGTCAACATGTCCAAGTTCAATGAACCTAACTTATCCACGCAAGCTTCTAGAAGGCACACTACACAATGCAACAACTTTTTATTGTATTCTTCGTTTATATTTAGCAGAAGGACAAGTGTCCCCAAATGTAATTTTCTCATTGGTCGAGAGGTAGTTAGTTGTAACAAACCCTAATTAGGGTTTTATTTTGTAATCTTGGCCGTTGATTTGAAATCAATCCTGGCCATTGAATTGTAGTTGAAGAGCCTATAAATTGAGCTCACCCCTCATTTGTAAAACATGGGAGCATGTTGCAAAACATGTTAAGATAAGCAAATTGTTGTTTATGACTGCCAAAATAATAAGTAATGCATTGTTCAAATTGATGGTGATTACTTCTATTATTTTGGAATTTGCATGGTTCTTATCCCCCATCATAGTTTAGATTTTATTTCATGTATGTTAGACGAATTCAAAATTTGATAAGTATTGATTAATGGTGAATCTTCCTCTCATACTTTTGATGAACATATGATTTTTGTTCATTGTGTAAAGTTAGTTTGAGCTTACTTTGTGGATGCTTAGCTTTTTTCATTGCGTGAAAATCATAAGCATGGCGAAGCAAAGCGTGGTTATTGTTTCACCTAGTCAATACCGTCTCTTGAATTCTTAGGAATAGATTAGAACTTCTAAACCCTTATCTCCTTAAGACAGAAACAATAGAGCTTCATTGTCTAGACCTTCATTGTGAATTGAACGAGCCGAGTGTAAGTCCCTTTATGTATTACCAGCATATCCCAACGCCCATTGAGCTTATCCACATGTCAAGACTTGACAAAAGAAACCTTGGAATCACCATATGATCTTCTCGCAATCTTAGCATATGTGGTGATTTTGTTCAAGAGAGGATAGAGTGTCTTTGACATTTTATTCTAATGTTCACCGAATGATAAAACATACACCAACAAATACCAATTTATTATTTAATTCATTCTCCATGTTATTTAAAAATTCTAATACAGAAATTCTTTGTAGGCATATTCTAGAAGTTTAGAATCTGCAAATATTGTTATTGCTATAATTCCACATCCTTAAAGTCCTCATTCCTTATTCTTGCAGCTTTGCTTGTATTTTCTTAAGTATATTCATTTTAGCTACCACTTTGATTTAACATTCCCGACGACTAATTATTTCCTCTATAATCAAGTTTCTGATGGATCATCATTTATCTGTATGAATTTATTGTTAGCAACAAACAGACCAGCAGATCCTGCGTGAGTAATGAAACTTCAAACTTGTGAAACCACCATTTGTTCAAGAGCATTCTCAAAAGTAAAGCATTTTAACCATTGTCAACTACCAAGTTGTATTCTACCAAATTGGAATTCCTTTAGAGGCAAAGAAGTACCATGCCTTTTCTTCTCTTAGAAATGAATATTATCCAAGAACAGATCCGAGGAACAAATAACATGATAGGAATTAACCTTATACACGTCCACAAGTATAGATTACCTCCACAAGTATAGATTAATCAAATTTGATTGCAATTTCATTGTTGTCAACTGCCGACATCAAAACAGTTTTTTGCTTCTCATAGGGCTTCTATCTACATGTGTAGCTCAAATCATGCACACTATATGGTATGTAATGCAAATGCCAGAGCTATGAGGCAGGGCTGGTACTGGCATAGGAGATGGGGATGGATACTGGTATTCCATTTTCAAAAGAAGTTGGAGATGGGTATTTGGAGACGACATAAAAAAGTGTGTATAATTATATTAAACTTCAAAAACTAAAAACTAGTCATGCTTAAATTTTGAAGTTAACATTTTGAAGTAATTAAATAGGTGCCAATAATATTCGAGAATAATTATTTTGCTATTTGATAATCATCATCATGATATAAACAATTGAATTTAAAGTTTTTTAATCACAATCACCTGGTGATGGCAATTCCATTTGTTTTAAAAACATGGTACTCTTATAGACAGCTTTATTTTCAGTTAACCGATGAAAATTCAATGCATGTAAATGTCTTAAACCTTATTTCTCTTTGCACTATCATCTCTTTGGAATTTGAGAAGAAAATATTCTGCTCTATAAACTTGTGAATCTTGATGCAGAAATTAGGAAATTACAAATATACCAGTGTATTACTTCAGCCCTTTTAACTCTTGTAGCTCCTGTCTACCACATATCAGTACTTGAAAACCCAGAGTAATTTATATGATATATCTTAGAAAACTCAACAAGAAGTTTTCCAAATTTCAAGAAATACGTCTAGGAGACATACAGAGATGCAAAAAACTTCATCCACAATAACTTCTGGAGAGGTATTCTTATGTGTCTCTGAGGTGGGGATGCATTGCCAATATGGGAGACACGTACCAGGGGTCAGGGGTATAAGTTTCCAGACAATTATTATAAATGTATGTGTAGATGTCATAATGCACATTTCCTTATTCATGGAGATGTTTTTCACATTTAGTGTGATTTTTGAGGAGATAGATTGTTTTCTGTTTTAATGGTAAACTACTTAAAACTCTACTTATTTGAATAAACAGTGACATACTCATATTGTCAACTGGTATGATAAATTTATAAAACATTTCCAATGATCAAAATTTCCCTGTTCTATCAAGTTGTTACGAAGCACTGCTCATATGTATGTGACAAACAGACGAGGAGATCTTGCCCAACAAATTTTGTCAACTTTTGTAACTGTCAACTTGTGTATTTGAAGTTTTAACTATTTTCACCGTCAAGCTTGCTCCTGTTGTTATTATCATCCAAGAACAGAACAGATGAACAAATAAAATAATGAGAATTGTCCTTTCACCACTTATATTTATCAATAATTTTAGTTGGCATCTGTTTCAAGAGGAAATAGATTGTTTACTTTTTCAAATATAAATTGTTCATCTATTATACATTTGAATAGAGCTAAGCTCTTTATTATTTATTCTACAATAGTAAATACTCGAAGGATTGTCCTCATTGATCTTTTAATGAAGGATTGCCCATGTCACCGCATTCCCAAAATGTACTGGAAGTCGTAATAATTAGTCATACTCACAATATTCAATTGGGAGAGCAAAAATATCCTTCATATTAACTAAAGGAATTGGGTTTTTGGGAGCCTATACTCAGAACTTGCATTGTTTTGATTTTTCCCTACACTGTTTAAAGCTTATAAATGAATGATTCGACTTGTATTGACAGGTGAAGAGCAGCCCAAGGGAGAAGAGATCAAAGTGGAAGACAGAGAAGTAAGTGAATGACTGTAATCAATTTAGAGCATTTCGTATGGTATGCATATTCTGTTTGCTCAAACTATATTTAGGGTAATAATATGTGCACACACATTTTCTTCATTTTGAAGCTTGATATTCACATTAGAAGGATTCATATCATTTTCTCTTGATGAATTTTGGCAGATCTAGTTCTGGTGGAGCTGAATGGCTGCTTTTTCAAGCAAATTGATGGTTTTGAGTCCTCATTATTCTTTTCTAATCCGTTTTTTGGTTGGTTCTGCGGTCTTGAGGATTGAAAATTGTATGGCTCTGTAAGTGTGTTTAGGGATCTTTCTGCAAAACTTTAAATATTCTAGCTAATGCTTTAGGAAATTTGTGTCTGTTTCTATAGAAACATATGAAGGGACTGAGGACCTATGTTTCTACTTTGGATTGGTTGGTTAGAAATTGTATCCAGTCTACCGGAATGAAATTTGTGGAGAGCATATTAAAAAAAACTTTTCGAGTTTTGAACTGATTAGTGAACTTTAGATGTATTTTTGACATTTGATGGGCGGTAATATATATTTTTTTGATTTCTTAAATACATATGAACCATGTAAATCATAAGATTGCTAATTTGGGTGTTTGAAGTTGTATTGTCAGTTTTAATTTTGTCGATTTATTTATGGTTGATGGTATCATGCACACTCAGTGGTATCATTTTCATGACTGAAGTTTCATGAAATCATTTGTTACCTTTCGTTCAGGATTTGGATTTTTTTGAGTGCATCGATTTCTTTGTGCTTTTGGTGTCTATCATGTATCTAAACTGTAAGATTTCTTTGATAGCTTAAAGTTTGTTGTGTATGTTATTGTAACATTGTTCTACAATGAAAAGGATTAAATTAGGATGACAGACGATAGGTAACTTTAATATCTGTTAAGACTGATTTGGCTTGTAGGACTGAATTCGATGTGTAGACTATGTAATTTGTATTGAATTATTTATTTATCTAATTTTGTAGTAGATTTTGTTTGCTTTCATGATCACTGGTCTCTTCCCAATGAAGAGGCCTTCACAATCATTGGTTACTATTGAATCAAATTAACTAAATAATGACAGCGTGTAGTGATGAAATCAACAGAAACATGCCATTTTCGATTTAGTTTTGAGCCCACCTTGGTGGAATGTCTTGTGTTTTGATTGGCGCCTGTTTCAATTCTAGTGCCTTCCTTGGCACGCTGTTGCCTTGCTATGAATAACTCTGATCTTTGCAACTATTTGAGCAGAACCTACCATTTACAACGTGGGAAAATTGGGTGTAATGGGTATTTAGGGCATATGCAACAGTAAAATCTTAGGCTGAGTTAACAAATGATGGTGGGCCTGTTTAGGGTGTGTGAGATCCTCTACGCCCAAGAAGAAATGATGTGTACAGTAATAAAGGTGCCTATTTGTAGCAGTCGACGAGTTAAGGTTAGGGTGATAAGAAATGTTTGATCGAGACAAAAGCACTTTGAATTTGAGAGAGATTATTGAGTGTCGTTCTATGTCGAAGGATATGAGTACAACATACGAGTGATGCCACTTTTTATACACATATAATTAACTACCCTTCCCAGTGGCTTTTGTACATTAGTTTCATATTATGTTTTTCTGAAAAAAAAACCAATTAGATTACATTAATTTTGACATTTTGGCTTAGTTGTCACAAGTAGGAACAATTAGTCTATTGAATTCATCTATAGTAGTTGGTCCAATTGCTCCCATGAATGCAAGTATTTTGGTTTTTTATTTTTTTCGTTTAAATAGAACTATTGATGTATCACAAGAAGTGAATTCCTATGGTGGTGCCTATTGGGTGCTAATTTTTTTTTTAAAACCATTTCTAATGCCCTCACCATGTACTCAATATTAATGTAATTTCATTCGCATTTGTACTCATTGTCTGATCGTTGAGGTTCATTTTCATGTGGCGTAGGGTTCACATGGTTCAATTTGGATGTGCATGGAAATGTACTTTAAATCTAAATGATCAAATTCAAGCTCTTCGAGTTTCCTCATCTATCTACTACTAATTTTAAACCATGTACTCAATATTAATGTAATTTCATTCGCATTTGTACTCATTGTCTGATCGTTGAGGTTCATTTTCATGTGGCGTAGGGTTCACATGGTTCAATTTGGATGTGCATGGAAATGTACTTTAAATCTAAATGATCAAATTCAAGCTCTTCGAGTTTCCTCATCTATCTACTACTAATTTTAAACTAACTTAACATGTGTTTGTGTGATAAGTTTTGGATGGTATTTAGAGACGTTTATTGTTTACTTTTCATTTAGAAGATTACAGGGGAAGAACATTAAGAGTGCATTTTAATTTTTGAAGGGCCAAAAAAAACACGTGCACATCTTTGATATAGCTAATTTGTTATTTATTTAGTTTGTTAAATTGGTATGGCCTAAGATAATTTGTTTACTTATTGAGTTCACAATTTTTTGATGTTGTTAGTCACCACCTTGATAAATTCATCTATGAAGAAGGCATAAGTAAATGAGTTTTGACATTCTAATAGATTGATCTTGTGCAACATAGGTTAGTTATGTGTATCAACTCAAGTATGTTTTGCTTTGGGTTAGTTATGTGTATCAACTCAAGTATGTTTGGCTTAGGATTATACCCATGACACTTAGGATTGAAACACAAACTTTTCATATTGTATATATTAGAGAATGATCAAATCTAGTGCTTTAATAATTGGAAAATGGTGAATTGATTTTGTATGGCTTTAACATCATTTTTATGATTGGTTTTAGAGCTAACTATCTATAAACTTCTCATATAATTTTTGTAAATTATTTGCCTCAACACTAACTAATTTAGGTTAAATTTGTTCTCATTGATTGTGTTCATAATTTATCTTAAGTCATTTATGTGGTGGGATTCATTCCATTACAATTTTGGTTAACTTGTTTTACCCTCTAAATTAGGGTCTTGTTAGATATGGGTTTTCTAAGTAATTTATCTTATTCACGTTTGACAAATGGTTTGGTTGTCCTTTTTCTTATTTGTGATTCACATCTTTTTTCTAGGGTGTCTCGTAGAGTGACCTTGCTTACATCTACTCTATCCAACCTTTTTCATTGCTAATGGTTAATTTTCAAATATATATTGATTGATTTTTTGATTAATTTCAATGCTTATCTAATTCATATATTAGTTATCCATCTTTAGTAGGATTTGGGATCTTTATGTTTGATAATCATTTGATTGCTATGCAACTATCCTTGGGTTGTGATTCGTTGAGATATCATTTATTGTGGATTCTTATGACTGTTTTGGGATTTTCTTCATATATATACAGGATTATGAGGCTTCATATTTTTTTTTGATTACTGTTATTTGATCCTTGATGATATGCCATCCTTCTTCAATATTGATGATATGCCATGTGTTATGAATGAGTTGTTCTCATGCATATTTACTTTGCCCTCTTTCATCAATTGCCACTATTTTTTGTTTTATTTTGAGAGATTTTGCCTCATTTGTGTACATCATGATATGTTTTGTAATGATTTTTCTTTTAATCCATGATTACTCATGATTGATGCATTACAAGATGATATACTACATCATGAATGAGCTTAGTTGTCTTGCAAATATATATTATTTATACCTCATTGCTTCTTTGCTCTTCACATCATTATATTATTGTTCTTAGTGAGGAGTTATTACATGATTTTAGTGATTCTAGTGATGTAGCCTCACGTGTCATTTTTCCTTGCTAGTTTTGAAATCTTATTGATTATTGATTATTGAGTTTAGATTTTATTTGACTAGTAGAGCCCTATAATGGTTTGAATCATTTCGTTTATTTTATTATTCATTGTGTGTTTGGTACGTACGTTTATTGCCTATTTTTCCTACCTTTAGTGATTAGGAATAATGGACTTAATCGAGTTTTTGTTATGATGTATCTTTTGATACTAATCTACTCTCTCACTTATATGCATCTTCAGACCTGACTTATCATACTAAGTCATCTCACACTAAGAACATACATACTTACCATAATATCCCACATAGTTCCATATTTTTTTGAAAATACAAATTAAAAAAAAGGCCAATGCCAATAGCCACAATTCAGATTTGATGCATTGAACTAAACATATAAGAATGTTTAGAGGCAAGCTTTAACTAAATTCACTATCCCAGTCAGTAGTATTCTTAAGCTTAAATTAATGAAGATTAGATTGAAACTTGTTAGATGCAATCAAAATTGATTCTTCTAATTAATGAAAGTTTAAAGTCACCATAGAAATGGTTTTGTAATGTGGACCACCAAACTCTTTGCTGTGTTACTTTTCCTGCTACTTTTGCACTTATTCTTTCTGATACCATATACCATGTGATGCGTGGTGCTCTAGTGTATAAGATTCTTTTGCTTCATCCTTAGATTCATGCAATCAAATTGAGAAATATGTACATATTAATAGATGTAGTCATAGTTGATGACGATCCTTTCAAATTTTGTATATCTTGAAATAATATTTTAGAACATCCTGATCGCTTGATTACACCTTTGATACCATTGTGCGCCTCTCCATCCACAACTCATGCCATTCTTGAACATGATTGGGAATCTCTTTACTTTGCACCTTCATGTGGTAAGGAACACAAAGTGGATGATAAAGACTATAACACTTCTCCTTCCTATATGGATGTTGCTCCACATTGTTGATCGCTTTTGGCTCTTTTTGAATACAATATTGCAAGTGCAAGTGCTATTATACTTGTGGTGTATATGCTTAAGTTACCTAATCAATATGTTGAAGGATTTGCCATTTAAAAATAAATAAATACGGAAAACGGTTAGGTTCATAAAAAATTGTATTAAAAACCATCTAGTTATCACAAAAACTAGACACTAATGGTATACATTATTTTTTTGTAAAAATAATAATCCAATAAGCTTGCGAGCTAGTCATGATATAAATCTAGATTTGACACATCTCGATCTCATCTACAAAGATTTGCAAGATACAACTCCCATTGACACCTTTGCTAACAATAAGGCTTTAACTAATACATTATTCTCTCATAAAAATAATAATCCGATAAACTTGTGAGTTAGTCATGATATAAATCTAGATTTGACACATCTCAATCTCATCTACAAAGCTTGCAAAATACAACTCCCATTGACTCCTTTGCTAATAACAAGGCTCTAACTAAAATTTTGGCAGCGTATGAGGATCTACCTAAGTTTCATCATGATAGGGGATACTTGAGTGAGGAGATCTATACGGTCCATCTTCCACTTTACCTACAAAAACATTCATTGAGAATGGAATCACTTTAGTTGTTGGATGCACCTTTAATATCGAAATGGACAAACAAAATAATGCAAACATACCAAAAGTGGCGAGTTCTTGAATATTTTTGCAAGACATAATATGCCCAGATTGTTTCATGGTTTTGGTGACCAATTTGCATTGACTTACCAAGACATGTCAGATATATCGAAATATATTGTAATGCATAACATTGTTCTTCATCTTGATAGTAAACCTCTAAACAAAAGATTAGGTCGAGGCATTTAAAGAATCACATTTTAAAGAAATTTAGAAAATGTTAAAAGTTGAGTCACCAAACTTAATGTTTCCTATGGATTTCTAATATGGTACATGAAGCTAAACTTGATATGATTGAAGATTCTATTATTATGTGTGCATGAGATGTTGTCTTTCTATCAAATTTTCTTTAAACCCAGATGTCTTCTAAATTAAATAATTTTGGAGCCACTTATTAGAGGGTTGACTACACGATTCAATGATACAATGCACATCTTAAAAGATTATGTAGATGATATTTTAGGAAAATTTCTAGAAATGTATTAATCATCTTCAGACAAGAAAGATTATCTTTGGGAGAGAATGTAAGATCAAATATGCTAAATCATTAAAAAAAACATATTTTGTGTAGACAACTATTGTTTATTGGTCTTTATCACATGTAGATGAGACAATGATGTTGACTATATGAAATTGATGTTAATGTTAATCTATCTCTATGTAAAAATATTTCCCAACTTGTAGCCTTTAAGGAAAATAGAAGCCGTCCAATGCTTTGTTGCACATCTAGTCATAAAACTTAATGTGATACAGAAAGCCATAAAGGATTTGATGTAATGAAGCAATATTTGATGAATCATTTAGTGCTCACACCTATCATCCATGGTAAGCCACCATAAATGATGATGATAATAAATAAAAACATTATTTATTATATTAGTGAAACATTGTTATTGTGAGAGTAAATAAACCTTTATTGAACAGTTTATATCTAGATGTTGTCTTTGCATAAAAAAAGGTTGAGACATTATGTGTTACATAAAGAGACTTATGTGTTACATTCAATAAAGAATATGCAATATAAATCTTCCTACGATAAAAAACACTTATTCAATATAAAAACAAGATTACAATAACAAGTTTTTTATTCTATATTTAGGGTATGTAAAAAACATTAAATTGATTATAATATATAGACTTTGGACATTCACAATTCATGGTGAAAAGTGTTTTAGAAGAGTAGTTATCTTGAAGACTGACTCAATTGTAGTAGAGGTTTCAAGAGGACTCATGTTGATGAGATAGATGTGGTACCTAATAATCATTAGTCAAGGAGATGGATGAGGTAGATGTGGTAAATAGTTGACATGTTCCCTTATTTTCTAATTTACTCAAATACATAAATGAAATTACTAAAGAAAATTTAATATAAGGTGCAATATAATATTACACCAATGCCACTCTCAAGTACAATTGAGAACAAACAAAATGGGCTTCAAATAATACAAACCATAATCAACACCTATTTACAATGTGTACCATCCCAAATAACAAAAATGAGAAAACTTGTAGGATGAAGCTCCCTCCCAAGAAAAATATGATGAACGAATGAATCTAGATGTTGCTTGCGTACCTTGATATCAATATTGAACTATGATTGAAATCATTTTGTGGGATCAAGTATCATGTAAGATTTAAGAATGTTTTTGATTAATTAAGCAACAAAGGGTGTTGACCCTTTATAACCAAGAGCCCCAAAGGCAAAGAAACACATACCAAAACTAGGCCACTTTCTACATCACATAGGCCATTAATAGGCCACTTACAACATTACATAGGCCATTAATAGACCACTTACAATACTACCCATACCATGAATATACTACTTACAAACTACAAACAAACCACATCAAGAGTGGGTAGGAATTTTGCCCACAACTTAGGGAAGAGTTTGGGAAGAGGAGGAAGAAGACATTTCCTCTGTTGACTAACAATAGTCCAAACAATACTTCATACTTTCACAAAACAATTCATAACCAGCACCGGTAGCTGATCAAACAATCACTTAATGTAGATTTACCAAAACATTACCGATAGCAACTTAAGTGTTCATCATTAAGCAAATATAGTAAAGACATCAAATGCATAATCCATCCACAACATGAACACAAAGATTTTTCACGTGGAAACCCAAATGGGAAAAACCACGGTGGGAATTGGTACCCACAAAATATGCACTCTTTTGGAATGCACCGTGTTAGGAGCCTAGCTCGGTTAGGAGCTTTACAACAATGCTCGATTAAGAGTAGACCTTGTTAGGAGTCACTCGGTCAAGCGATTTTACAACAGCTCTGTTAGGAGATTTACCCTATTAGGAGTAACCTTGTTGGAGGATATAAACCCAAATTAATGAGCCACCCGATGAAGGGATTTATAAGATCAGCCCTGTTAGGACCTACTCGGTTAAGGGATTTAATGTTGCTACAACTGTTAGGAAACAATAGATAAATGATCTGGAATCAACACTTCATAGCTTGCTATTACAAATCCTTGGCAGCTCCAATATGCTTCTCTCATGCAGACATATCAATTTGGCTCAACACACACACAGTTCTCTGATCACAACCACTCTTAACCTTCTCAAACTCGACCTAAACACATTTTACAATTAGGTTGGTTTCAAAACCCTAACCTATAATGAATCTACATCATAGATCATATCAGATCATTACAAATCATTGTAGATCATCATACAGATCATTTCAACAAATTACAAGACAATTACAACCATTGAATGATCATAACTCATCACCACACATTGATATGATAAGCTGTCAAACCCTTAACACATTCTGCTAAGCACTTCGCTGCTTCCCAAGAAATTCGATCCTTGTATGCGCCAAAACATCATCTTATTTGTTCACACGGATTCTGACATGTCGTCATCAACTTATGAACATGAAAAGAATCACCGCCAAACCATAAATCATCACCGATCAAAGATCTTACCGGTTCTCAAACCCTAGCTGAATAACAACACTCAATTACAAGCATGACTTTTGGTTCTCCAAACATGATGCGGTTCATGTCATAGACTCATTATGATTCCATAAGCACACATTCCAAACTGCAACACCTGACTCAACACGGATCTCTACCGCAACCATCTCCTTCACTATTTCTTCTTACCGGTTCATTGTCACTAGACAATTTTGCTTTCCAACTTAATTCAATTCAATCCATTACTGGTTAGACTTAACCAATAGACTTAGATGACATACCAAGCATAAACAAACATGGACAAATATGGTTGCCATCAATGACAACACAATTAACTGATCATCATGTCATAGTTATATCATCACCAACAGTTCATCAATATATCATCACCAACAATCCTTTACTGGTACACAATCATCTCCATCAGTTATGCCAACATGCCAACAAAAGACTCTCCTAAAACATCTCCCAGATTCTCTCAAACTACATGTGAAGTCGTTTATTCTTCATATATCTCCTCAATTGCTGTCCAAGTCATCTAACCTCCTCCTAGATACCTAGGAAGAACCATAATTGACCTCCACCTCTCCAAAGTGCCATCACCTTCAATTGCATGTTTATAGGGTATGTGAATAGGAAGTTTGAAGTGTTTAGAAGCTCTAGTATGGTGTGGGAGAATCTTTAGGATAAGCATTTTTGACATATGTCCTACTCTTTACGATGTATTTATCTCCATATACCTTCATCTACTATGCATAAACATTGTTATCCTTCTTATCTCTGACTCTCTTAAAGGATGTTTTAGATCTATTTCTAGATCTCTACATTGACTAACATGTAATATTTGGCCCTTTTAGACTCTTTGGTCTTCATGACTGCTATGAAATATGGACTATATCCTAGATCCTCTTTGTATCATATAATTGTACTTTACATCTATTTCTCCTTCACACTCTTTCTCCACATTCAATCCATTGAAATCATTTGCATATATACCACTTTAGTTTGGCTCAAATATCTTCATAGACTTTACACTTTGTGATTGTCATTCTTCATGATTACATGGATAACACTATGAGTTTCAAGTCTACTTGTTGATGTTTTTTTTATGCACAATGCAACACAAAAGAAAATTAAAAGTATTCTATCTTCTCTTGAACAAAATCCTCCCAAGTGCTAAATTGTGTGATTAATCGAGATGACTCCAAGGATCCAAATGTCAGGTCTTAAGGTGCTCTTGGATAGACTCAGTGTGTTTGATATGATATTGCTGGAATCACAAGGTGGACTTATGTTGAATCTTGAATGCTTGAATATTGCTAGAACGCAGAAGTTCTCTTAACTTAAAAAAAGGAAAAAGGACGAGGGTTGAGAAAGCTAATCTAATCCTAGGAATGCAAGAGTGATGGACAATCTTTGATGAAATTCAACTAACTTTGCTTTGACATGAAACAAATATCTCCATAAGGCTAGTGTGATCTTCTAGGGATAGCTAATGATTTTCAAATCAGCGCCACAAGCATAGATACCATCATGACGATGCATGTCAATGAAGAAGAAGAAATTGAAGTTAAGCTTGGTTGAGATGAATCCAATCAACCATGCAAGACACTTTACAATTAGCAAGGTGTTAGTAGTATGGATATATGAATTTCACGGTTGATCATGCACAAAGTCCTTCCATTCATCTATAAACAACATGAAAATTAAATGAGAAGTAGAGCCCATGCAAATGTTGAATCAACATACAAATTTCACCATATCTTCAATGAACTTTACATGCTTCTTACAACAAAGTCTTGGCAACAATCTTTGCCTTCTCCTCCTACTCTACTCTAGCTATTTGCTTGCTATCTAACTATTGACTATTGTTTGCTACTGAATTATTAACTATTAACTATTAACCTTTACAAATGAAGAAGTAGAGCCGTATACAGTGCTCTCATTATAATGAAGGGCTAGGATGAAATCCTCATCAATAACCCAAATAGAAAGATAAAAACCCTAATTAGGGTTTGTCAAACCCATTACAAAGCATTTAATGCTTGACCAATGATAAATTTATAAAATATAGGATACATGTCCTTTGAATTTTTGTTCGATGCACCTACCCTCACCATCTATTGGTAAAAAATTTAAAGAAGGACATGTGTCCTATATTTTATAAATTTATCATTTGCTTTGTAATGGGTGTAACAAATTAGGGTTTTTATCTTTCAACCTAGGCCATTGATGAGGATTTGTAAAGGTTAATAGTGAATAGTTAATAGTTAATAGTTTAGTAGCAGACAATATTCAATAGTTAGATAACAAGGAGATAGTTAAAGTAGAGTAGTGGTGCAGAGCACATTTCATTTCACAGCTAATTTTCAAGAACATGGTGTTGTCTATAGGTTCATTGGTGTTGTCTACAGGTTCATTTATGTTGTAACTGTGGGTTGGATCAATGATCAACCTTGATGTAACTGAATGCCTATTTTGTATGGTCAATAATCTCTTAGGTGAGCATATAAACCTAGAGGTCTATTAGGCCATGAAGGCTTGGAATTTGGATTTTGTCAAAGTTAGTATGTCTAGGATGTTGTTTTAGGTGTTGGAGTAAATAATGACCTCGGTTGTGTTTCCATAAGGTCTAGGTAGTAAATAACCAATGTCGTTCTAAAATTGCAAAATTGCAAAATGTTGCATTTGTTGTCAAGCAACTTTTCAAAGTTGCCAGTAGGATGACAACTACTTCTCCAACGGTCCTAACTATTCAAAATTTGGTTATGGACGTTGGAAGAGGTTTATATATATGTGGACAACCATAGGAAGACATGTCGAGGGTTTTGTAAAGTTTGGTGGAGAAAGTGAATAAGACAAATTTGATTTCGCCATACAAAGATTTTTCGTACTATTCGTACAGAGTGTGAGAATTTCTGATGAAGTTTTGATTTGGTTAGGAGTAACTCTGAAATGCCTTTCTAATGCACTAGGTCTAACCTCTCAAAGTAGAGTTTAGTAGAAGTTACAAACGTTTAATTTCTGCAGGTTGAAACCCTCTATTTTCAAGGGTTATAATGCAAGTAAGGCCCTAACTTGCAGTCTACTCATTGGGATCCGATGGCCATGGGTAGAATGCTAGTTATGTTGGAGTTGAGAAAATACAACGCCATAGGAGCCCAAATGATCTTTGCAAGCTGAAAAACCTGTTACAAGGAGAAGCAAGGAAGCAAATCATAGAAGGAAGAAATACACAGAAAATATGCTCAAAAAGAGAGAGCTCAATATTCACAAAATTGTGTAATGTAAAAAACCTTCTTCTTCATACAATGAAAATAATGAACTCAACCTTTAATAGGTCAAGAAACCCTAAAAGGGAAAACCTAGGTTTGCACATAATAATTAATAAAAGAATTAATTATTATGCACCTAAAGTTAGCTTAAGTGTAAAAAAGATAAAGGGAACTTAAATAATTAAACAAATATTGTTTAATTAATCAAGTAAATACCCGAATACTCTAACACCCACCCTTAAGCTAGACTTAGGGAGAAGCTAAAACCTAGAACAACTACTGAAAGCAAGAAAGATGGGTCCCGACAACAAGGCCTGATTAGGTACCCAAATACAATGAAATCTCTATGAATTGGAGAATTAGAGAAAACCACGTGGGAACACAACTCTACTCCAAAAAGAGATGGAAAAGAACACCACTGAAGCATGAAGAACCTGCAAACACTGTCGA